>NW_027271671.1:1890000-2259360 GCF_040938485.1 Diadema antillarum
GAAAGCGTCTCCGGGATTTCATATGAACAAGTGGCAGGTCATGATCTTTTTAATGGGTCCCACACTATGCAGTATTCAACTCAAAGCTGTTTCTTCAAATCCTCAGTGTGGTGATTACTTCCATAACGTATTCCCTATCTGTGGACAACGAAGTTCGAAAGAAAAAGTCTTATATCATACATAATAATACACTATGCCATTTCATGTCATTGCTTGTGAGTGGCGCAAAATGAAATGGGCACTCGACACGATCATTCCATTACTGCTTGCCAAAAAATGGACGGGATGCTCCTGCATAGCTGCTCCTGCGAAGGCATCTCATTATGGCGAGAGGAGGATGACTCATAACGGCCATCCCTTGATCAGGTCGCAGTGGGATGGAGCACGCGGTTTGCGTGCATCTCACATGAAATTAGTCTGTTCCCCGTAGACCCTTTGTGATACGAAAATGTCATGTTTACCTAGAGAAGAAAAAAAAACCGTTACGCTCAGTTCAATGTGAACTGGATGTATGTCATTGTTTGCTAATCATCTGTTGTCAACAGTGATACTTCGATGAGCTTTGAAACGTATATGTCAAGATCTAGCTGTATATCCCGATTGAGTAAATCATACAGCAAGGGGATGATCGATCGTCTGTCGTGTTCAAGTTCAAATCATTTTTTTCTTCATCTCCAATATAAGTAATAACACACAGGCTCTTATACGTACAATAAAGACAACAAGAAAGAGATGTCAATATAAGTAATCAAAATACACAAGTGATGAGAATTAAAGAAGTGAAACATTATTGAGTGACAAATGATTTTTGAGATGGAGATGGAGGACCCACTACAAAGCAAAGTTTGTAGATTGTGAGTCCCACCAATTATAGAATATGAATAAAAGAAAAACAAAAAGATGGTAACCAAATCCAGTACATATTACTTGATCAATGTGGATCAAATTAAACTTATATTCATAAAAATAAACTGTGCTGTTTATTGGGTTAAAACCAAATAAAGTGCATAAGCCCAGCAGAGACGAGACTAACAAGACATGTACGGTGGCATAAGCCAAGACACAAATAGGGGATTGTATAAAAAAAAAGATTAAAAAAATATATATATATACATATATATAATTATATATAATATATATAAATATATGATGTATAATTTATATATACATCCAGAGAAGAGTAAAGAAAAGAGCATGTATGAATGTAGTTTCAAGTTTGCTCTGACGGATGAGGGCATGTAGACCCCCCTCCCCGACGATTTTAGTGCCCCTTCGAACAAAATGTGGTTCTATTACCCTATAGGAATGCTACCTACCACGTTTCATGAAACTGTCATATATATCTTAAGTAGATGCTAAAAATGTGACAATATTGCCCCCCCCCCCATCGCACACACCACAGAGTATATAGCAAACTTGAAACTACATTCATTAACATACGTATATGGCATTGTACTAAGTCTATCTCGCTTGGTTCTAGAAGAATTTTCCTTTAAACAATCCCTTAAATTGGGGCCTTGCCCCAACCCCCGCCAACAGGCTGGTTAAAATTCTGTCATAAGGTTTTCAAGAAGGAGCTGAAAATGTAAAAGTTCCCCCCCCCCCACCCCGGCAGCAAACAGGGCACCCCTGCGATCCGCCACAATCAAACATGAAACTTCAGTCATCAATGTCTTCCTAGCACTAACTTAACTCTATATACGTATGTTAGGGTTCTTAAGAATAAGATGAAAAAAAAAAAACACCAAAAAAACCCCAAAAACAAATACATAGTTTAGAAACTTTGAGGCTTCGACTCCCCCCCCCCCCCCCTCTCCCTGGGCCGGGGAGGGGGAGGGAGCTAAAGGGAGGGGTCATTTAAACAAAGTGAGATCCTATCACCCTAAAGATGCTGCAGCTGCTATCTGCCAAGTTTGGTGAAAATCTGTTGTGGGGTTCTCAAGAAGAAGCTGTCATAGAGTCTTTAAGAAGGTGCTGAAAATGTGAAAGTCCCCCCCCCCCCCCCCACCCGACCCATGCAGGGTACTCATGGATCTGCCATAGGCAAACTTAAAACCACAGCCATTAATATCTATAACACAAACTTACCTCTATTTTATTAAGTTTTGACGAAGAAGATAAAAAAAGAAAATCTGTACTTAAGGGACTTTGAGGCTCGATCCTCCGCCCCCCCCCCCCCCCCTTCCCGGGAGTGTTCTTTTCAGTTGAAACCTACCTGCCAATTTTGGTAATTACCCGTTGTGTTGTTTTCAAATAAAATGCAATCAGTAAAGGAGGGTTCGTAAACGGTTGCAAAAGGTTCGTTAACATTCGCAAGAAAGTTCGCAAACGGTTTTTATTGTCGCAAAGTTTTTTTTGTCGCAAAGAAATTTTGAACATGTTCAAAATTTCTTTGCGAACCTTTGCGAATTTGTATTTTCGCTAACAGTTGCAAACATTCGCAAACATTCGCAAAACACTCGTAAGAATTCGCAAACGGTCGTAATACGGTGTCGCTAACGTTTTTATAGGATTCGCCACTGCTAGCGAACAAGTAACCACATGGTTCCTATATAAAAGCTTCTGAAACAGACAAGGTTCCTCTCTAAGAAAGTTCTTGAAGCTCTTGACATCTCCATCATGATTGTAATTGCTTCAAAAGCTTTTCATATTGACTAAAGTCTGTCCTCTGCAACAAGCACTCTCTGACTCTCTTTCTTTTCTTCTTCCTTTCTTGTTTTTCTTTATTTTATTTCTCTTATGCTGCACAACTCTCTAAAAAAGAAAGAGTGAAAATGTTCACTCTTGAAGGAATGAATTACAGAAAAGAGTGAGTTTTGAGTGAAATTGGAGTGAATTTTGAGTGAAAATATCTATTTTCACTCATTTTGGAGTGACCTCAGGGATCACTCGAAAATCTTGGAGTGATCCCTGAAGTCACTCCAAAATGAGTGAAAATGAACATTTTCAGTCCAAAATCACTCTAATTTCACTTGAAACTCACTCTTTTCTGTTATTCACTTCTTCAAGAGTGAACATTTTCACTCTTTCTTTTTTAGAGAGAATAGCTGTAGCAGCAGCCTGACAAAGCAGCTCTTCAAAGATATCAATACCTTGAGCCTCTTCTTGGCAGAAATTTATTTCCATATCCTGGAAATCCATCTTGAACGGTTATCACAAGAGATCTGAATTCAGTGGAAGGTTTTATGTCGTTTTATGGGTCTTACTATACACAATCGCCTGGTTCTTTTCTAGGTCCAAGAACATTCGCAAAATTGTCGCAAAGAATTTGCAAACAGTTGCTAATATTTGCAAAATTGTCGCTAACATTTGCAAAATTGTCGCTAACGTTTGCAAAATTGTCGCTAACGTTTGCAAAATTGTCGCTAACATTTGCTAACATTCGCTAATAGTCGCCACCTGTGTTCGCAAACACTTTCGCAAACATTCGCTAAAGTGTTGCTAATTGTCGCTAAACATCGCTAAAAGTCGCTAACTGTCGCTAATGGCAGAAGCGAACTTTGATTTTTCGCAAACATTCGTCAGAAAAGTTGGCGAATCTTAAATTCGCTACGTTCGCAAACGTTCGCCGCTCAGTGAGATACCAGCTTTAAGGTTCATGCGCAGTTTTAAAACAGATCGAGTTTATCTATAGGTTTTCCCGGCCAATTTCGCGCTTTTGTCAGTCCATTTGATTGAAGGTTCATTCAATTTAGCAAAAACCCTCGTTATCGCACAGTCTGTCTGTTAAAATTGCAACTTGTGCGTTCAGTTAAGCATTTCGATCAATGAAATTTGCACATGTGGCTTTCGAATTCGTAAAAAGGGCAATCAAATTGGCCGATACTCTACTTTCATTCAAATTCGCCATCACTCGAGTTTTTTAGTCATTCAATTTCGCGAATGGGCAGTCAAATTCCAAACATTTTCATTCAAATTTACGTCATGTTATTCTTTTTTTTTTAAAGGTGAGAACATTTAAACATGTATTTCTATGTGACTTTTTGTTCTATCCACATACTGTTAAGCAATATAAGTATCATATTTCGAGTTTGTTGTTCTGTAACGCCCCTTTTCTTTCATACACGTCATCATAGGCCTACATGCACCAGTACTACAGAATATAACTTCATCTATACTTATAGTTATGACAGCACAAGTTAGATAGAGATGTATAGGGAAACCAAGCGGGGAAAGGGCACCGGCGTAGCTAGGATTTCATCTTGGGGGGGGGGGGGGGGGGGTTAGTATGCGAAGGAGCGAGCAAGGGTGGGGGGAGGGTGTGGAAGTGCCGGAGGGGGTTGTATACCCCTATAAATGGATTATGGAATGACGGTGTGAAACGACAAATTACTGGCAGCGATATCAGGAGAATGGCATAACGACTACATGCGAGCGAGGGGAGCGAGCGAGCTTGAAATTGTGACATTTTACAGTCCAAAAACTGCCGTTTGTAGCCATATTCTTTTGCTTTGTAAATTAAGGGGGGCGCACCGGGCGCAACTGCTGGCAATTACTGGCAGCAACATCAAGTGAACTGCATAGTAATTAAATGCGAGCGAGCAAAGAGAGCGAGTTCGGAAATTTTGACATTTTACAGTCCCAAAACTGCCATTTGGAGCCATATTTTTTCGCTTTGGAAATAAAGGAGGCGTGGGGCGCAACGGGCGCAACTGCCGGTAATTACTGGTAGCAACATCAGGAGAATTGCATAACAATTAAATGCGATCGAGCGAACGAGCGAGCTTGAAAATTTTGACATTTTACAGTCCAAAAACTGCCGTTTGTAGCCATATCTATTTGCTTTGGAAATTAAGGGGGGCGCACCGGGCGCAACTGCTGGCAATTACTGGCAGCAACATCAGGTGAATGGCATAGCAATTAAATGCGAGCGAGCGAAGAGAGCGAGCTTGAATATTTTTGACATTATTTTTACAGTCCAAAAACTGCCATTTGGAGCCATATTTCTTCGCTTTGGAAATAAAGGAGGGGTGGGGCGTAACGGGGCGCAACTGTCGGTAATTACTGGCAGCAACATCAGGAGAATTGCATAACAATTAAATGCGAGCGAGCGAGCGAGCGAGCTTGAAAATTTTGACATTTTACAGTCCAAAAACTGCCATTTGTAGCCACATTTTTTTTTTTTTTTTGCTTTGGAAATTAAGGGGGGGGGGGCGCACCGGGCGCAACTGCTGGCAACTTTACTGGCAGCAACATCAGGTGAATGGCATAACAATTAAATGCGAGCGAGCGAAGAGAGCGAGCTTGAAATTTTGACATTTTACAGTCCAAAAACTGCCATTTGGAGCCATATTTTTTCGGGGGGGGGGGGGGGTGGCGCACCGGGCGCAACTGCCGGCAATTACTGGCAGCAACATCAGGGGAATTGCGTAACAATTAAAATAATGCGAGCGAGCGAGCGAGCGAGCTTGAAAATGTTGACATTTTACAGTAAAAAACAAACAAACTGCCGTTTGTAGCTATATTTCTTCGCTTTAGAATTTAAGGGGGCGCATCGGGCGCAATTGCTGGCAAATACTGGCAGCAATATCAAGAGAGCATAATGATTACATTCGAGCGAGCGGAATGAGCGAGCTTGAAAATTTTGCATTTTACAGTCCAAAAACTGCCGTTTGTAGCTATATTTTTTCGCAGCAACATTAGAAGAATGGCATAAAGATTAAATGCGAGCGAGCGAAGAGAGCGAGCTTGAACATTTTACATTTTACAGTCCAAAAACTGCCGTTCTTAGCCATTTTCGCTTTGGAAATTAAGGGGGGGGCGCACTGGGCGCAACTGCCGGCAATTACTGGCAGCAACATCAGAAGAATGACATAAAGATTAAATGCGAGCGAACGGAGCGAGCGAGCTTGAAAATTTTGACATTTTACAGTCCCCAAACTGCCGTTTGTAGCTATATTTTTTCGCTTTGGAAATTAAGGGGGGGCGCACCAGGCGCAACTGCCGGCAATTACTGGCAGCAACATCAGAAGAATGGCATAAAGATTAAATGCGAGTGAGTGAAGAGAGCGAGCTTGAAAATTTTACATTTTACAGTCCAAAAACTGCCGTTCTTATCCATATTTTTTCGCTTTGGAAATTAAAGGGGGGGGGGGGGCGCACCGGGCGCAACTGCAGGCAATTACTGGCAGCAACATCAGAAGAATGGCATAAAGATTAAATGCGAGCGAACAAAGCGAGCGAGCTTGAAAATTTTGACATTTTACAGTCCCCAAACTGCCGTTTGTAGCTACAAGTATATTTTTTCGCTTTGGGTACACTGCGCACATCCTGCTTATATGCAGAATGCCAACCAGGAATCACAATCTTTTGTCGGGTCCGGGCTTTTTGAACAATGTTTCACACTATATACCTATTTAATTATGGTTAAAAGAAATTATAGAAAGATATCTTATTTCTGGATCACCCTTTCATTCAAAAGCAGTTTACTAACACTTGAACTACTATTTCGGGAAATCCTTCTTTTTTTTTAACCAGCGGATTGGGAGGGGGCGCACCCCCCCCCCCCCCCCTCTCCGTAGTTACGCCATTGCTTTTGGGTGAAATAATTGGACAGATTTCTTGAATTCTAACAAAAAAGCAAGAAAATCTTTTCATCGCGGGAATTATGATTATGTGGGGTGGGGCAAATGGTGCGCTTGCCTTCCAATATTTTCATGGGGGCAACATTTTTGTTTTCTTTCAAAAGCAAGAAAATCTTCTCATTTCGGGAATTATTAATTACGGGGGGGGGCAATTAATATGCTTGCCCCTCCATTTTTTTTTTTTTTAATGAGGCTAAGGCTCGCTCTTGGGCTGGCAATATGGACTGGTCAGAAGTAACGTACATAGACCCTACATACTTGTAAGTAGCACACGTACATGCAAACGTGAATAAGTGCTCCGTATCGTACGGATGTACAGTACGGTCGATAAATAGTAAACACTGTAGAATACCAATAGATATGTATAAAATCAGTGCTGCCAGAACCAGGGGTGCGAATTGTTTTTGCCAACGAGTTGTGTGTGTGTGTGTGTGTGTGTGTGTGTGCGTGTGTGTGTGTCCCTGGTGCAAAATATATTAAAAAAAGTAGAAAAGAATAATTATTTAGCGTCCGGCGTTGAGGTCGCTCGCAGACTGATTTTTTTTTTTTTTTTTTTTTTTTAAGATCTGAAGGGGGGTGCGTTCGCACCCAACGCACCCCCCCTGGTGACGCCCATGATGTATATATCTCAAGAAGACAGAGAAAGAATTATTGAAACATTTAAGGAGCATAACCTTGACTTCCTGGCCGACACATCATGCACACTCGGAATAAAACGCTCAACGGCCAGATAAGTTGTGGCCACATGCACTATCTTCGGACTGGAAGACTAGGTAAGCACATTGCAAAAAAAAAACAACAACAACAACAACAACAGCAAAACAAAAAATGTTTCCAAAATCTCTAGAATAAATAAGAAGTTATGTTCACACGACAAGCCCTAACCTCGAGGTTAGGAAACCTCGAGGTTAAGCTCTTGCCCCCTAACTTCGACGTGCGTCCACACGACGAAGCTCAACCTCGAGGTTAGGAAACTTCGAGGTTAAGCTTCTGTCCCCGTAACTACGAGTGAGTCCCACTCAAAGAGGTTCTATAGGCCTATATGTAAAGAACCTCTTTGGTCCCACTCGATGTTAAAATCACAAAACCGGAAGTTTCGCGGTGACCCCGATGGGGTCATCCCACGAGACCGACACCCACGAGTCATACGGTCCACGAGACCGTCATCAAAAATAGGTCCATTAGTCATACAGCCCATGAGTTATACGGCTCACGAGTCATACAGCCCATTAGTTCGACACTAGGCACAAAAGGCTCACGAGACCGACACTAAGCAAAGAAAGCCCACGAGACCGACACTACACAATTAAGGCTCATGAGACCGACAGTACGCAAAAAAGGCTCACGAGACCGACACTAGACAAAGAAAGCCCAAGTGACCGACACTAGGCAAAGAAGGCTCACGAGACCGACACTAGGCAAAGAAAGCTCACGAGACCGACACTAGGCAAAGAAGGCTCACGAGACCGACAGGATGAACAGCGCCATCTACATGTCAATTACAAATATGTACCTGTACAGGGTTTTCCATTAAGGGGAAAATTACATACTGGCGGGTGCAATTTCGTTACACTGTCGAGCGAGATATTGTAACTAGCTAATGACAGCACCATCTACATATTAACGACATTAAGTATGTATTTCTACACGTGTGGCTTTTAGGGGGCAGGTCTGTCATGCTACGGGGAGCGACATTGTTACCATTTCTTTTCTTTCTTTTTTTTAATAGAATTGTCCTCTTCATAGGACCCCCCCCCCCCAAAAAAAAAAACAAGAATGAAAAAGTGATAGAGGACATGAACAATGAATGGTTTACTTTTAGATGCCATCATGCTATAATATTTAATAGGCTTTCCTAATTTCTACTTAGACGGTGGACAGGATCTAAGTTGTTGAGATTTTTTTTTTTTTTGCCCTTTTCTTTCTCGCTTCACAAGTTAAGTAGGCCTTATTAGATATCCTTTCTGCCTACTTTAACCCGCCTGCTTAGAGTTCGATTTGTAATTTTCTCTTTAACTTTAATGTATGAAATTCAACGGATGGAAACGTTGTTTTTTTTTTTATCGGAGCGATTCACCTCGATTTCAGTAGCTTGTGTTTGTAAAATTATTCTTCTCAAAACAGTACATTTTTCATGAAATAGAAAAGTAACGTTCATGGATGCATCTTCTTTTTCCGAATTCTTAACGCTGCCTTAATTGACGATTACATTATTTTCTGTGATTTTTTTATTATTTCAACACCTTTGCAGATGACTAGCCCCCCCCCCCCATATCGTGTAAAGCAGGTGTGCACTACAACATTGACCGTTTTGTGAATAATTTTCTTGTATTGAACTTAATTTCATACCAGGTAATGTTTCTATTTAGTTGATCTGAATGTCCACATCATTTTTTTTTTCTTCTAAATAGGTATACTGGTATGGGCTTTGTAGATAAGGAAACGAGGGTATTTTGGCATTTTCGAAAGTAATGTTGAAACATCTCATGCACTTTTACTGAATTTTGTTTATTTTTTTCACAAACACTCACATACGCAAACACAATTAAAGATCTTGAACCGTTCAGGGGGTGAGGGAGGGCAATTGCCGGGGTAATACCCTAGCAACTCTCCTTTTCCATCTCTTTTACCTTCTTTATATTATCTGGACACCCTATGCAATAAATTGGTCTATAGGTGGCGCTATGCATCCTGTCGGTCTCGTGGGCCTTCTTTGCCTAGTGTCGGTCTCGTGAGCCTCTTTTGCCTAGTGTTGGTCTCGTGGGGGCATCCCACGAAACCGACATCAATAATAGGTCCATGAGTCATACAGCCCACGAGTTATACGGCTCAGGAGTCATACGGCAAATGAGTTCGACACTTAGCACAAAAGGCTCATGAGACCGACGCTAAGCAAACATAGCCCACGAGACCGACACTAAGCAATAAAGGCTCATGAGACCGACACTAAGCAAAGAAAGCCCAAGAGACCGACAGCAGGCAAAGAAGGCCCACGAGACCGACAGGATAAACAGCGCCATCTACATGTCAATCACCTGTACAGGGTGTTCCATGCACGGAAAAATAACATACTGGCGGGTGTAATTTCGTAACGCTATCAATTGAAAGATGGTGACCATCTACATAATTATGAACGTCATCAAATATGTATTTCTACATACTTCTGGGGAGGGCAAGTGTGTCAGGGAGCGACATTGTTATCAAGTAGAAAAATTAAATTGTATTCTTCATGCCCCCGCTCCCCCCCCCCCCAAAAAAAAAGAGAAAAAAACACAAATGAATTTAACAGAGGACAATAACGATTTATGAATTAATTTTAGAGCATTGATAATGCCATCGTGCTATTTTTAATAGGCTTTCCCAGTTTTTAGCTAGAAAATGGACAAGATATAAATTTTACCTCTTCTCTTTCCCGATTCACTAGTTACTTATTCTATTTTAGATATTCTACCCTCCTGCTTTGACGTTTTGCAGTAAGATCTATTTGTAATTTTCTATGTAGCTGTGATGTAATTCTACTGATTAAAACGTTTTATGTCGCAGGGATTCACCTCAATTTTGTGGCTTGTGTTATTCTCCTCCGAACAGTACATTTTATCGTGAAATACAATAGCTGTTTTCATGGATGTATCTGTTTTTTCCGAATCCCTAACGCTACCTTAATAGATGATTACGTTACTTTTTTTTAACACCCTCGCAGGTTTATTGTAGAAAGATCTGTTACACACTTTTACTGTACTTTGTTCATTTTTTTTTCACAAACACACACCCATGCAAACACAATTAAAGATCCTGGGTCCCATTGCATAAAACTTTTTTAGCAACCTTAAAAAACTCAGGTTGGGATTTGCCCAACCTGAATTTTTTAAGGTTGCTAACATAAGAATGTAAAATCCTTTGCATAAAAACTCTGGTTGGGAGCTTCCAACCGGAATTTTGTGATTTCAACCGGAAAAAATCCGGTTGGAGTTTTATGCAACGGGCCCCTGATCATTTCGGGGGGGGGGGGGGCAACTGATGGGGCAACACCCTGCCGGAGATGGCAACTCTTCTCTTCCATCTCTCATATCTTCCTATGCTATTATCAGGACACCCTATACAATTTATTGGTCTATAGGTGGCGCTGTTCATCCTGTCGGTCTCGTGGGCCTTCTTTGCTTAGTGTCGGTCTCGTGAACCTCTTTTGCGTAATGTCGGTCTCGTGAGCCTTGTATGCGTAGCGTCGGTCTCGTGGACCTTTTAAGTGTAGTGTCGGTCTTGTGGACTTTGTTTGCTTACTGTCGGTCTCATGAGCCTTTTGTGCGTAGTGTCGGTCTCGTGAGCCGTATAACTCCTGGGCTTATTTTACTTGATGTCGAACTCGTGGGCTTTATTTACTCAGTGTCGAACTCGTGGGCTGCATAACTGGTGGGCTATATGATTTGTGAGCTGTATGACTCGTGGGCTGTATGACTTGTGAGCTGTATAACTTGTGGGCTGTAAGACTCGAGGGTGTCGGTCTCGTGACGTGCACCCGGTCTCGTGAACCTCTTTTGCCTAGTGTCGGTCTCGTCACGAGCCTTTTAAGTGTATTGTCGGTCTCGTGGGCTTTATTATGGGCTATATAACTCGTGGGCTTATTTTACTTCATGTCGAACTCATGGGCTTAATCTACTCAGTGTCGAACTCGTGGGCTGTATAACCGGTGGGCTGTATGACTTGTGAGCTGTATGACTCGTGGGTGTCGTTCTCGTGACGTGCACCCAAATTAACACCATGTAGTGCCAGGTGAGCACTTTTCAACACCATCACAACATACTTTCTACACCTGTGGGTGTGGTCCTCTATTGACACTTGATCGGTGTTAGATTTAACACCCGTGGTGTTAAATCTAACTCTGATGTTTTTGCAGTGTAGGAGTAGAATCTGCAGCTTATCTTTTTCACTATATACAAAATGAATGGAAGCAATGTAACACCTGTAAAAGCCCGGTCACACAGCGCTTTACGGCTTAATCACGGCCAAAACCCGTCAAAAAGTGGTCTCTCGTGAAGCAGACGATGTTGTTCGCGTTGATGTCGAGTTTAAGACGAGCTACGGTCGATTTAAAGACGTGGCAGGACGCGGGGAAAAATCGGAACGGCGTCGGACACGGCAAAAAGTTTTGAACTACTCAAAATTTTAGCCCGCGAACAACCACGGGCGGCACACGTGGTAAAGACGTGCAACACACGTGAAACACACGTGAAAATTCGTGTTCCTGCAGTGATTAAAACTTGGGGAGACGCGGTAAGACGCGAAAGTTTAGCGGTCTGTCACGGGCAGAGCACGGTCATCGGACGCGTGTTACGCGTTGGTATCACGGGAAATAGCGTGCGTTTAGCGGCTTATCACTGACAAATGGATTTTTCCGTAGCCTTACACGTGGCTGGACGTGGTTAGCCGTGCTTAGGTAGTGCTTCAGCAGTGGAACAGCCGCCGACGGCCATACCCCGTACAAAGCAGGGCCAAACCAAAATTGACCAAAAATTACCACTTACGACCACGTCCACCAGATTTTCATAACTTTTTGTACGTGATTTAGACGTGGAGTGCTGTGTGACCGGGGCTTTAGAAAGGGAGTACATTTCATGTATGGTAATTATAGACTGTCCATCTGACATCATGTGCTTCTATTACATTATAAGAGCATGGAACCCGTAATCATCATGAAGTATCTTGACAACAATGATCTATTGAGTGATGTCCGGTCTGGTTTTTCGTTCCAAACGGTCATGTTGTCTTCAACTCCATGATTGCATGGAGATGTGCTCTCGACAGTAAGGACAATATTTTTATGTACTTTACCTGGGCTTCTCAAAGGTCTTTAACAGCATATGCCCCAAAGCGGGCTTCTCCTTAAAGAGAAATCCACCCTCAAAATGATAAATTCCAAAAGAGAGAGAGAGAAAAAAAAAACACCAGAACGTACGTAAAATGACCAAGATCGGTTAAGAAATAAATAAGATAATGAGTAATTTTGAAATGTGCAACTTTTCCAGAAAATACTTTCATAGATACTCAGTGAGCAAGATGATGATGTCATGCCCTTACGATTCTTCATTTTTATTTTATGCTATATATGAAATTCATTTTAGCTAATAAAGGTAAAAGCATATTATATTCCCATACCAAAATATGTTAGCGTAAACATTTTGCTCTTTTTTCGTATTGGATGTTTCTAAGGCAATTTTTACATCTGTACAGCTGAAATATGAGATTTTTGTTATTTCTGTATATGAAATTAATAAGAAACTGTGAGAGCATGACATCAACTTGCTGTTTTGAATAATTATCATTCATAATGACTGGTCAAGAGGTGTTTTTTGAAAAATTTTGACATTTCAAATGTCATAATTTCCATATTTCTTATGGCATTTTGATCATTTTGGCACCGTTCTGCAGGAAATTTTTCCCTCTTTCTTATGAAGTTGAACAAATTTTGGAGTGGATTTTTCTTTAAACTGAAAAACCTCGGCTTTAATGGGAATGCGTTGAGCTGGATTGAGGGTTTTTTTTCTTAAAAAGAATGCTATAAGGATTATCGTCCCAGGTGAGGCTTCTTCGTATTCACGGGCAATCCGAAGTGTAGCGGGGTGTTACTCAGAGGATTTCCCTAGCCCCGTTTTGTCCTCATATTTATGAATAATATATCAGATGATCTTGAATATAATGTAAGGTTGTTTGCAGATGCCAGATTTTGGCAATTGAGTAGAGATCCTGATGATACAGAGTTACGACTGCAAACCATCCACACGATTGAGGGCTGGTCACGTGTGTGGCAACTCGAAGTCAATAATGGGAAATGTCATGTTATACGTATACCATGGTCGTATAAAAACCCGCAACGTCAACGCCAGGGGGCCCGTTGCATAAGAGTTGCAATTATGGTAGCTTTGCAATCCAATGGTAACTTCCATGGAATTTTTGAATTTTATTGGCTGTTGAGTATTGTTGCCACGGTAGTTACCATTGGATGGCAAAGTTACCATAATTGTAACTTTTATGCAACGGGCCCCGATGCATTCAGATGACGAAAGTGATCACAGAGGTTATAGAGACAATCAATGGGGAATATTAGTGTATTCTCCCTCACTTTCACTCTTCATGCGCACAAAGTCTCTGCCAAAGCAAATAAAGTGCTTGGTCTGAGCAAAATGACTTTTACTTACCTGACTGAGAAAATGTTGTCTTATGGGGCGCCGTGACATATTATAGTGGATAAAATAAGATTCCATTTTCCCAATCAGAAGACCAGAGTTCGATTCCCGCCCAGCGCTTACATCCTTGGACATGACATTTTACCCTCAATGTCTCTCTTGATCCAGGTGTATAAAGAGGTATACCTGACAACGCTCAGGGTAATAATAATGGTAGGGTCCTCTGGTAGAGCAGTGGCAACATGGAAGAGGCTACCCTGGATTCTGAAGACCTTATCATGATTACTGTATAAGGCCCTACGTAATTATAGTCAGACCATACATAGACTATCGTTCTTGTGTATGGAATGAGCTTACAAAGAATGATGCGAAAAGATTGAATCGGTTCAGGGTGCACGTCACGAGACCGACACCCACGAGTCATACAGCCCACAAGTTATACAGCTCACAAGTCATACAGCCCACGAGTCATACAGCTCACAAGTCATACAGCCCACCAGTTATACAGCCCACGAGTTCGACACTGAGTAAATAAAGCCCACGAGTTCGACATCAAGTAAAATAAGCCCAGGAGTTATACGGCTCACGAGACCAACACTACGCACAAAAGGCTCATGAGACCGACAGTAAGCAAACAAAGCCCACGAGACCGACACTACACTAAAAGGTCCACGAGACCGACGCTACGCATACAAGGCTCACGAGACCGACATTACGCAAAAGAGGTTCACGAGACCGACACTAAGCAAAGAAGGCCCACGAGACCGACAGGATGAACAGCGCCACCTATAGACCAATAAATTGTATAGGGTGTCCTGATAATAGCATAGGAAGATGTGAGAGATGGAAGAGAAGAGTTGCCATCTCCGGCAGGGTGTTACCCCATCAGTTGCCCCCCCCCCCCCCCCCGAAATGATCAGGATCTTTAATTGTGTTTGCATGGGTGTGTGTTTGTGAAAAAAAATGAACAAAGTACAGTAAAAGTGTGTAACAGATCTTTCTACAATAAACCTGCGAGGGTGTTGATTTAGTATCAATTAAAAATAAAAAAATGACGTAATCGTCTATTAAGGTAGCGTTAGGGATTCGGAAAAAAACAGATGCATCCATGAAAATAGCTATTGTATTTCACGATGAAATGTACTGTTCGGAGGAGAATAACACAAGCCACACTCGAATTGAGGTGAATCCCTGCGACATAAAACGTTTCAATCAGCAGAATTACATCATAGTTACAGAGAAAATTACAAATAGATCTTACTGCAAAATGTCAAAGCAGGAGGGTAGAATATCTAAAATAGAATAAGTAACTAGTGAATCGGGAAAGAGAAGAGCTAAAATTTATATCTTGTCCATTTTCTAGCTAAAAACTGGGAAAGCTTATTAAAATAGCACGATGGCATTATCAATGCTCTAAAATTAATTCATACGTCGTTATTATCCTCTGTTAAATTCATTTGTGTTTTTGTCTCTTTTTTTGGGGGGGATGAAAAATACTAATTCTTCTATTTTTTTTGGGGGGGGGGGGAGCGGGGGCATGAAGAATACAATTCAATTTTTCTACTTGATAACAATGTCGCTCCCTGACACACTTGCCCCCCCCCCCGAAGTATGTAGAAATACATATTTGATGACGTTCATAATTATGTAGATGGTCACCATCTTTCAATTGATAGCGTTACGAAATTACACCCGCCAGTATGTTATTTTTCCGTTCATGGAACGCCCTGTACAGGTGATTGACATGTAGATGGCGCTGTTTATCCTGTCGGTCTCGTGGGCCTTCTTTGCCTACTGTCGGTCTCGTGGGCTTTCTTTGCTTAGTGTCGATCTCGTGAGCCTTTTTAGCTTATTGTCGGTCTCGTGGGCCTTTTTTTGTTTACTGTCGGTCTCGTGGGCTTTCTTTGCTTAGTGTCGGTCTCATGAGCCTTTATTGCTTAGTGTCGGTCTCGTGGGCTATGTTTGCTTAGTGTCGGTCTCATGAGCCTTTTGTGCGTAGTGTCGAACTCATGGGCTGTATGACTCCTGAGTCGTATAACTCGTGGGCTGTATGACTCATGGACCTATTATTGATGTCGGTCTCGTGGACCGTATGACTCGTGGGTGTCGGTCTTGTGGGATGCCCCCGATCCTACATGTGGTGTGAAGACAATATCTACCCACTAGCTTTTTTATTACAGTTATTTGCCTTTAAAGGAAATGTGAGGATCTTATAAGCTAATGATTTTCAGAAAGAGAGAGAAAAAAAACACGTCTGTTCAGCTGTAATGGTTGCAACAATAAATCTCTGTGATTTAAAACGTATAGCTTACTTTTAGTTTGTTTTTTAATCGATGTTTCATTGGATTTGGCATCGGGGTAATCGACTCCTATGGGAATGTCAACATACTTTCTTTTGTGTTTGCTATCATCTACTTTCTCATTATAGTAATCTGACACTTTTCAAGTTAATAAAAACCCTGTTTACATATACTAGAATACACGCCATACTTCCAACATAAAGAAGAAAAATCGTTATCGTATATATGTATACTGTTTGACCTCGATTATCCGCCCTCCTTTTATCCGGAAATCTCTATTATCCGGACGCGTTCACGCAGTGAAGGACTTTTTTTTTTTCATCAAAAAATGGAGAAAAAACAGTGACTTTAACATCTTTTCATGGATCTATTTCACTAATTTCATAAGATGTGCATTATAGGTTTCTCAATATCTAATGAGCTAAAACATGTATAGTTTGCACGTAAAGATATACTTTACTTTTGTGAAGAAGGGACTACAATTTTGCGCAGGCTAGCATAGATTAAACCACCGTTGCGGGGCATACCTTATACCTAGCTGCCAGTGCGCTGGGACGGCAGCTTGGACGGCAGCTATATACATTAACATTGAGTCTCCCATAAATATCAAGATTCAAGATTCAAGATTCAAGATTCATCTTTATTTTCACTTCCATCAAATAAACAAAGAAATTATATACATTGCATATGTACAGGATATTTGTAATACTTGCAGAACATAATTTGACAAGGTACATATGAAAATGAGAAGTAGATGCGATTACATCTTTGTTAATATATACATAAAGCGTATAATACAAGTCAACTAAGGATGAGGATGGAAGTGGAGGGTCCCACTAAGAAGCAGAGCTTGTACGATATGGGACCCTCAGAAAATACACAAGACAGCAATATAAAACAAAATAAACGAACCGATGTCAACTGACATCAAGATGATTGGGAAGGGAAAAAGAAAGAAAAGGAAAAAAAAGAGAGAAAAAAAGAGAAGAAAGGGGGAGAAAAGGGGGAAAAAACTACAGCACGTGCCATCGTGGACACAAGCAATCTAGATTCCATAATGTAAAATAAGTGATGAAATACAAGCTGGATTGAATGTAATGCAAAACATTTTTTATACGTAATTATGTTGGTAAGAATGCAGGAGAAAGAGAAAATAAACACATCGTTATATTTAGAACACAGACAGGGACATAATTAGAAGGAGGACTTATGTAAAAAAGAATATATATATATATCCGGCCATTTCACTTATCCGAATGAGCGCCGGTCCCCGACATGGCCGCATAATCGAGGTAGAACTGTATGTATATATATATATATATAGCAGCTCAGTAAGGTTGTACTGAATTGTACATCACATCTCTTGATAAAGGGCAGGGTCCGAAAGCTTGAGAATAAAAATCAAACTGTGAGGATTTCAAGCTACGTCTATAACGTCTCATCCTTTCTCTCACCTACACACTACCGGACGGCCCAGGGGTTAAGAACTGAAAACACACCTTTCAAACACACACACACACACACACACACACACACATTCTCTCTCTCTCATCTCCCTCTCCCTCTCTCTCTCTACTATATATATATATATATATATATATATGTATATATATATATATGTACAGAGAGAGAGAGAGGGAGAGAGAGAGAGAAAGAGAGAGAGAGAGAGAGAGAGAGAGTGTGTGTGTGTGTGTGTGTGTGTGTGTGTGTGAAAGGTGTGTTTTCAGTTCTTAAACCCCTGGGCCGTCGCATCTTAGTAGTATGTAGGTGAGAGAAAGGATGAGACGTTAGACGAAGCTTGAATCCTCACAGTTTGATTTTTATTCTCAAGCTTTCGGGCCCTGCCCTTTATCGAGAGATATGATGTACAATTCAGTACAACCTTACTGAGCCGCTATCTAAGCACATACACACCTAACTTCAGCACGCCTACCTCCACCTATCACCACTAAATGTTTCCCGCAACCGGTTGCCAACTGATTGCCGGCTTGCAACCAGCCCAAATGTGAATTGTACATCACATCTCTTGATAAAGGGCAGGGCACAAAAGCTTGAGAATAAAAATCAAACTGTGAGGATTCAAGCTACGTCTATCGTCTCATTCCTTTCTCATAGGAGTAGTGTGTGTTTGTATATATATATACACATATAAATTCTGGGTAATCGATATAGGGGTAACCCCACAAGCCCGACACCCACGAGTCATACAGCCCATGAGCTCGCCACTGGGCAAATAAGGCCCACAAATCCGACACTAGGTAAAAATGCCCATGAGTCCGATGCACATGAGTCCGACAAGTAAGGCCCATTGCAGGAGTCAGACACTATAACAGACGGAAAAAAAGGGCCAACGAGACCGACACTGCGTACATTAAGCCTTGTGAAGTAATGTCGGTCTCATTGGCCTTTCTGGCATCGGACTCGTGGGCCGTGTTTGCTTAGTGTTGGACTCATGGGCCTTTTTTTCCTAGTGTCCGACTCGTGGGCTTTGTTTTCTTATAGCGTCTGATTCATAGGCCTCATTGCTTAGTGTCGAACTCTTGGGGTGTATGACTCGGTGTCGGACTCGCGACGTGCACCCTCAATATAATTATGCCCTCGTCAATACTCTCATGCACCTCTTCGAGCTAATGAAAATTACGGATAGAACATGTCATTTTCTTTGGGAAAAAAAAAACTTGTTTAGGACGAGAACCCACTGTTGATAATGAATAGTCAGACAAATTGAAGGAGTGTGTATTAGAGGGAGAGAGAGAGAGAGAGAGAATGACCGAAAGAGCCTAAAGATATGTAAAAGTAACTTCTATCCATGAAAGTTATCTTCGTTGCCACCCAGTGCATATCTTTATGGACGTATAAGAATGCTCCCGCTTGATACGTGGATGCTCTACCGTTAAGATGGCTACAATGAATTGCTATTCAGTTGCTCAATAAATATTATCACATTTTGCATTTCTTGTAAACCGTCGCTAACATCTGGATCTGCAGGCAACACACCATCAGGTATACACTGCTTCTAGCCTTTATCTGGTCACACCCTGCAGTGTTTATTCTTCATTGAAGAACCCCTTGCATCGTTACACATGTATAGCTTACAATCTTGCAACACTTCATCGATGCTATTGATAGCACATTGACTCTGACAGCACGCAAAAATGGAGTGAACTTTGTCATGTGCAAGACAGTGTGCTTCTATCAAAGAAGTCTTGTGTCTGCAAGAGTGAGCATGTGCAAAATAGTTCTGTATTTCAATCTTGCAATAAGTCCGCGTTGGTGGTAGGAGGCCTGTGATGAATTACTGTATTATGAAGGACGCGTGAAACCTCTTACCCTTGCCGAAAGCCCCACTTCGTGTTGTAGTGCATGGATTTAGATAGCTACTGTATTGAAACCCCCAATCCACATTAAACAGATGATTATCTTCGTTAGAAAGCTAGATTAAATCAAACGTAGAACTGGTCGTTCGAGGTTCCGATTTGTATTGTGCCGCATATACTTTGATCTGAATGGCAAATGACAAAACTAATGTATAACTCATATCGGAACATGATCGTAACTATCAATGCTAGCATAAAGGCGTAGAGAAAGAAACAAACATGTTCAACTTGACCAGCAGCAAGATTATCTGAGCTGTGATTTGTCGATCATTAGCGTCCTGTGTACTGTATACCAATAACTTGTCCTTTTAATGCGTCACAAGATCAATCTGCTCTGTCGTAACGTCATTAGATCTTTTTTTTTTGTTATCAATAAGATAAAACTTGCGTGTATATCAGCTGTGCTCCGACTCCGCCATCGATTTTACAACTGGACCAACGCACCCCTACATTATACAGCAATATTCTCGCAAAGATGTAAAATTCATCACACATTTATAGGCCTACAACATCGATTTTCTAAATCAAACAATCACAACTTTCTTTACAGCACAGCAACTGCAATATTTCATACTTTGCTCGATGTAATACACACATATTTATATTATGTCGTGAAAGTGTCGTGATATTTGTTTTTATTTCAAGTTGCTTTGTTATGCTTATATTCACTGTCAAAGTTATTTATGGTACATGCGTAGAATGGTTACAAGAGTTGAGCACGAGCTAAACTTAGAATTAAAGAGGTCCTGTTACGCTTTTGTAAACGGCAATGATTTTAAGAATTGCATGTGAAAATGTGGATATACCTTGTGTAAGAGTCCCTACATTGATTTTGTGCACGAGACCCTGTATGTAAGTCATTTTCTTGTCTGTGAATGGCTTTAAAACTTAAGCCTGATAAAATAATGTATTTCGCTGACCTATAGAGCAAAGAACAATGGTCATATGAGAACATTGCACAACCGGAGAAGAAACGTTGACATTAGGTATCCTATAGCAAATTGCTTGTTCGGGAAGATATTGATTTAAGTTTCTCGTTACCCGTTCATGAGGGTGTAGCAGACTACATAGACGAGAAGACAAATATTTTCCCTACATGCCAGAATCCACCACAAAAAAAAAAGCACACACACACAACTAAAGAGCATTATACACGTAAGTACACTGTATGTGAAATATTTACCATTGTACTTAAACTGCGCAGTGTGACTGTCATAGTGTCGAATTACACTTTCTGCGATTCATATCTCTGAATTGATTTGGCAAGATTTGCCTCCGTAACTTCCTTTCGAAATCACTTTAAAAATAGCATTTCCAGTGCTTACTGACTTTGCTGATACACATGTACCATTTGTATTGGTGACGTAAAATGCAATTTGTGCGTGAGTCTTCCGCGATGCTTTCTGTGTATCATTCTTTTGATGAGAGCAATGACTCTGTAAAAAGTAGGCCTACTGTGTCAACCAGATGAAATCAGTGGGCATTGCAGAGAGTATTAGTCAGTACAAGCACAAGTGCTTGCCGTCTTCTCTTATGAAATATGTGTTTATTATCATGATCATCGCACTATACGACTAAAACTAAAATGTAGCTTGGTACTAGTTTTGTGCGTTTAAAAATGTGATCTTACCTGCTATACATTAAGTGCAATTTCTGTAAGCATTATAAGTCTTTATCAGAGTCAGTGACGGACGTAGAGGGATTTTGGAAACACGAAGAGGACACAGCCGATATTTGACCTCCGATTCCTAACCCTCATAATATAGGAAACCAAATTCTACAGGACAAGTCTGATGTGTCCTTCCCAGACGGTACAACTGTACTATATTGTCTTTATTTTTTATTCTTTATTTAATAATTCATTTTTTTTTTTACTCCGATTAGCGTGAATGTATCTCGGTCCACGTCGGTCAGGCTGGAGTCCAAATGGGCAATGCATGCTGGGAGTTGTACTGTCTGGAGCACGGTATTGGACCCGATGGTCAGATGCCCTCCGACAAGACTATGGGAGGAGGTGACGATTCCTTCAACACCTTCTTCAGCGAGACTGGAGCCGGCAAACACGTTCCTCGTGCCGTCTTCGTCGATCTCGAGCCGACCGTAGTTGGTAAGAAAAGTAGAATTGAGTAGTAAACATTGTATAGAAGTGTATGACTTTCTGTAAAAGGTCATCACAATGACCACTGACTGTTTCAGTTTCAGTTAAAGATTTCCACAAACATTTACGTAGCTAGGCCGGATTTACACAATGTTACACGTCGGACCATAACACAAAATTGAAGCAGCTGTGATGGACTTAAATGAAGCAGAGCTTGTTGAACAGAGAATACAGAATAAAATTATGTAGATAAGTGAAAGTGATGCATTTTATAAGGTATGACTGGTATGAGAAACCAAGTGAAAAATGGGGAAGGAAAAAATGGAGTAGGCTAGGTGTAGATGGCAGAGAGTATATTGACAGTTACAGCACTGTGCAGTAGCAAGTTAGTCGTGGCTACAAGTGATATTGCATACATAGAAAATTATGACCTGATGGGACTATTTCATTTGAAAGCAAACAAGCAGACGCTTATTCATAAATTTCATTGAAATATAAGGTGACTTCTTCATTTCCACTGAATAGAATGGAGGATGTAGGACAATCTTGACAGTGCAAGTATTCCACTGCTGAATGGCAAAACTATTGGCTACAGAAGTATAGTATAACGTCATTTTAAGTCCAAAATATGAGTAACTTATTAAAGGGATGGTAGAGTTTTGGTTGAGACCTAATTTTAGGTTTCTAACATTTTTTGGTGAGATAATGAGAAACCTCTTATGAAATATGAAAGAGCATGTAATTTCATGAGGAATTCAATGTTTATTTGATGAAAATTGGTTTTGAAATGGCTGAGATATCCAAAACAGAGCGATTCTAATAAGTGTGGAACCCACAATTTATTACGTTCGCTTTGTTTTACTTTGTTTTTGGATGTTTCAGTCATTCCAAACCCGATTTTCTTCAAATAAACTTTGAATTCTTTTTAAATTGATATGCTCTGTACTATTTCAGAAGTGTTTTCTTGGTATCTCGCAAAAAGTTAAAAGCCCAATTCTCATCTCCAACAATACTGTACCATCCCTTTAAGTACATTACATAATGACCATTAATCAAAGATAACATAATATCATTAATCAACATAGGATGCAAGGAGGTGCTTGTAGGAGCCTATACAAATAAACTTGAGACAGATTTGACATTTCATTCCAATGCTTCTAAACAGAACAGCTAACAACATTTTGTGCAAGAGTGGTGCGTCTGCCATGTACATGGAACAATTTTGCTGTCGAGTGGAGGAACTATGAACATGGGTGTTTTTATAGGGTGCTGTTCGTTATTCCGAAGGTTCGCTATTCCGAAGGTTCGCTATTCCGAAGGTTCGTTAATCCGAAACACACAAATTCCCTGTACCTAGAGGTTCGTTAATCCGAAGATGAAAAAGGGTTCGTAAATTCAAACATTTGTGGCGTTATTCCGAAGGTTCGTCATTCCGGAGATTTGTTAATCCGAAAATGAAATTCGGAACAACGAACCTTCGAAATAACGAATCTTCGGACTGAAGAACCTTCGGAATAACGAACCTTCGGAATAACGAGCTGTAACTTAGAGAATAGTTGGATATTCATTTATGTATACAGTTTTGAAGTTGAAGTTTGTGTGTCCCTGTAGCAACCCTGAAAAAGTAGATTCCTTACATAAATTTGTGTATTAATTGTAGAAGTGAATTTATTCGGACCCCCAAATCCCCCTTTATTCTTTATATAAAAAGGAAGCGTATATTTTGGATTGACATGGGGTTAGTTTTTATGCCTCCGCCAAGAAGTGTCGCAGGAGGCATAATGTTTTCGGGTTGTCCGCTGTCCTTTCGGCCTTCCTTCGGTACGTCCGTCCGTACTTCCGTAATCGACTTTGAGGTATCCAAATGAAACTTGGCAAATTATGAGTTTATGAAGGGCTCGCACACTGTCTCTGGGTCAGGGTCAAATACTTAAAGGGGCATTCCGGACGATTTTCATAATTTCACATCATGAAGTACATAAATCAACAGCTCCATGTATAGATTCGGGGTATTTATTGTGGTCCATGAGAAGAGAAACCAATAAATTGAAAATCTTAAACAAATTACACTGAACAGTGTTGATGACATCAGAGCCTCATATATTTCATAAATGTAGCAGTGTAATTCCATTACAATACCACTTGCTCAACAAGTTCACCTGTGAAAAATCTATGCATGCCTTCTTCTTTTGTTCTGCTTCCTTGAGCCCCAACTCATGCATTCTTATCATGCTTATGGTGAGGCTGGCATGTCATCATCCTTGTTCATTGCAATTTGTTATAAATTTTGAAAACATTCTCATTCCTTATCCCAATCACTATAAATTCTGGAACTCTGTACTCAGTTTAACTGATTTATAGCTGTTCAAATTTAAAAGTCCGAAAATCATCCGGAGGTCCCCTTTAAATTTCACCATATCCCTCCTAGTAGGCTTGCTAAGGGCGAAAGAGGGGGCGATCGCTGCATTTTACAGTACAAATGTCTTATATACTTGGCACAGATGTTCCCTAGGGCAAATGAAAAATTTTCATCAAAAGAGACAATCTGTATCTATGCAAATAAACCTTAATTTGCATAATTTATGCAACATAATACATATAAAAATTATTGAAAAATATATGTGCATCCAGCAGAAATACCTAGTTTTGTAGAAGTATATTCTATACAGTATGTGGAAATATTTCCTGCGAAAGTTGATTTCATACCGATGTATAAATAAACATGAAATTTGCATAATTATGCAAGTTAAATGCAAATTGTTTTGTAAACAATTAAAAACCCCTTAAATCTCTTCCTATAGATATATCTTACTCGTTGTAAACACTATGTGAAACAAAATGAGATAAGAATTTGAATAATTGAACTATGATTACCACCTAATTTACATAATTACCAAAGAAAGTAAAGTAAAAACATCATTTTTGAAGTTTTTCTCACAGTCTAAGAACTGCATTTTATGATAAAACTACCAAAGTAGTATGCATATCCTTTAGTCAAAAGGAAATGGTTTGTAATATCAAAACACTATTTCTCTATGCAAATACCACCTAATTAGCATACTACGCATATTAATACCCAATGTACCAGATGTCAAAGGTCAAGGTCGACCTAACAAATGGTATCAGTTTATGAGATAACTCAGACTGGATTAAGCAAATTTTACCAAACTTGTTCCAAGGATGACGTATGATGGGGCAATTAATCAAGCAGTTTTTAAGTAAAATCGGCAAAGAGGTCAAAGGTCAAAAAGTTCAAGGTAAATGCTCAAATTTCATCATTTCCCCCATATCTATGCAATGTCTGAAGGTAATTTCTTGAAACTTAGTGACTGCATACATATACTACCAAAGTAAGAGTCTCCAGAGAGTTTTAGATCAAGAGATCAAAGGTGAAAGGTCAGGTGACAATGTTAAATTTTCACTTTTTTCTCCGTATCTCGCATGGTTCAAGGTATCTTGATGGATCTTGGTACTGGCAGGAATATTCTAGGGATTTAGGAGTCATTTGTCAAAGGTCAGGGTCAAAGATCAAGGTCAATTGGGCCATTAAAATTTCACTATTTCCCTCATATTTATGCAATGCTTGTAGGATTTTTTTTTAATGAAACTTAATACATACATGTATTAGCTATACCTAATTGAGATTCTCACGGAAATTTCCTGGCAAAAGGTCAAAGCTCTAATGAAAGTGCTATATATCACTTTTTCTTGTGAATCAAGGTATCATGAAACTTAGTACATATTTGTGCATGTTCTACCTGACAGTGATTCTCTTGTTGATTATCGAAAAAAATGTTAAGCCCTCCCCTCTCAAGCGTTTTTATTTCCTCTTGATAAGTAGGAAAGGACATGGCATTCAATGACATAGTAAAGTCATCACTGTCATTGCATTTAGTATATGGGTCGCATGACAGTTAATCTTGATGCACGCAATAACCTCTGACATTCTTCTTTTACATTTTTAACTGTGTGTTTTTTTTAACCTCTGACGTCTTTACACAAAACCAGTTAACATAATTATTTTTTTTTAAAGCTTCAAGATCATGTAGGTCATGATCATCTATACATGTATATTAGCTGGTGTGTGGTGGAATATAATATTTGTAGGACCGCCAGGGAGTTACATTATCCCAAGGGAAAACAATTATTCTTTCATATCATATTCCTTGCTTTCATATCATATTCCTTTGTAGGACCTACTGTTATATCTATAGTTATAATCATATCTAAAGAGTGTCACTATCGAGTGCTATTTTCCCAACCTGCAAAGTATTTATGCAATGAGGGAATATTGATAGTAAAATGATTTTAAAGATCAATATACAAAACGTATTCCGAAACTTTACGTCTTGTATACTTATTTACATAATTTATGCATAAAATGCTTGGGTTAATTAAATAATATGGAAACAATTCAAGCAACAGAAGACTGTTGTGGAGAGAATGATTATTGTCTTATTCTATTAGCTTTGGGGATATCAAGTTCAACCGATTTAAGACATTGTCACATGCTTGCTTTTTGTTTGTTCTGATTATCTATGTATAATATGCATATTTTGCAAATAACAGGTTGTTTGCATAGAGACAGTTTGTCTCTTTAGATGAATCATTTGCTTTTGACCCAAGGAACATCCATCCCAGGTTCAAACTTTGTACTACGAGATCCAGTGCTTAATAGATTAGAAATTCTTCCAAATATGCAGACTTTTGCACAATAGCTTGCATTATAATGCAAATTTTATGTTAATTTACATAGGTATGAAATACATTCTTGCAGGAATGTTTCCACATACTCTATTATAGAATACTTCTATTAAATTAGGTATTTCTGCTGAATGCACATATATTCTTTAAGAATTTTTATATGTATTTTGCATAAATTAAGCAAATTAAGGCTTATTTGCATAGATACAGATTGTCTCTTTAGATGAAAATTTTTGATTTGCCCTAGGTAACATCTGTGCCAAGTAGGACATTTGTACTAAAAAATGCAGCGTTAACCCCCTTAGCAAGTCTACTATCCATATCTCTACGATGCCTGAACCAAAGGTCAAGAGAAAATGTTGAAACTTTTCCTGTCTTTCTATATACTTCACTTGAATTCAGTTCAAACTTGCACTTTTTTCACAGAATGTATAAAAATACGTACATTTGACATACATTTTTGGAATGATACACAGGTAGCAAAAAAAAAATGTTCATGTCTATAGTCATTGCAAGATGGGGCATAATAAAAATTATACAAACCTATTCATACATTCTGTGAAAAAATGCTTCAAAGTATTGTCATAAAAATTTGTGTATACAGATAGTGATTATCTACCAATCATTTGTCTCATATTGGTAAGATGTTCTGGAGACCTATTGCATGGGAGATAATACGAAATAAAGTGCATACCAGTTACATTTCTTTAACTCATTTATTCGTTAAAAACTCTGAGATGTATTACCGTAAGATTTCATACACAATGTTGGAAGACATTCTTCAACCATGCTCATATTTCGTGACATTTGCAAAAGAAATTATTGGGCCTACGACCATTAAGGATCCAAGTTGGAGAAGGTGCTGCAAGTCATATATTTTCAACGATTTTTTTAAAGTATGTTTGAAATGGATGAACGGAAGTCCAGATTAGAAACAGATCGTAGAGCAATATTTGGTAACTTAAAATATTCTCTGGTGAGAATAAAATAAACTACGGGTAAATGAGAGCACGCAATTTTGTGCACTGGCAGCAACTATGTGCTGAAAGCAACTACGTACATCATTTATTTTACACATGATAATGATAAGCAATGCCTATATAATCTTGGTGTGTCGCATTTCAATGTTTACTCTTTTGTCGGTATGCCAATATTATACTGTAGTATTGAGCCATTTAGAAAAAAAAAATGATATGGTGTAAACATTTATTTGAGAGGTCCTTAATTCTCCAGTAAAGATTAGAAAAATTGTCGGGTCACTAAAATACATTTACCCTGTCTTTGCTCTTAAACAGCAGGAAAGCTGTTATATTGGAATCCACCTAATCAAGAATGTGACTTATCATTTATTCTTACAAAGGAAAATAGGGATCAGTGTTCTTATTTTGTCTACTTATCGATAGATGGCGCGAGTCCATTACTCACACGGGTAAATAATTCCCCATAGAGAAGTGTGTTAAATTCAAAATTGAAAAAAAAAAGCTGTAAAATAGCTGGGAAAATGAGGTGCTTCATCTTCGCTAACCTGAAAAGTGAGGTATATCCTTTCATCCAACAAATTTCCAAGGTGGGGGGGGGGGGGGGTCCTTCGGCTCAGACTCTGTCCAAGGGTTCGCAAAGCCAGACTACGAGTTCTTTTTACTTACAAAAATCACAATTTATTTTCAGTACATGCACCCGATCAAATAATAATTATAGTCCCTTCAAATTCTATGTGAAAAGCTTTCATCTTCGAACCAAAATGCAGTTTGTAGAGGAATTCATACGTAATATAAGCAACTTTTCAATTTTTTGCAAAACTGCCTTTTCTGAATTTCATTTAATTTTGTTCTTCATCTATTTTAGTATCTTTGACATTATTTTGCGATGCGGTCAGGGATATTCCATTATACATTGTATTTACGGGTGTAAACCCTAAAAGTATTTTCGTCAAGCACACTAGAATCCCGCCATCTATTGACGAATAGCCAACACATGACTATACAAGGCTTTTGTTACCACATGTAAAATTCCCTCTCTCTACATTTTGCGCAAATAAAGCGATAAAAGATCATGTGAAATCATTTCCATATTCAACGAATGTCATAATGCAACATTGATTTGTAGTGTGTGATATCTGTTTCTTTGCAGACGAAGTTCGTACCGGCATCTACCGTCAGCTATTTCACCCTGAGCAGTTGATCAGCGGTAAGGAGGATGCCGCCAACAACTACGCTCGTGGGCATTACACGGTCGGCAAGGAGCTTATAGACACTGTCCTGGACCGTATTAGGAAATTAGCTGACCAGTGCACGGGGTTGCAGGGATTCCTCATCTTCCACAGCTTCGGTGGCGGCACGGGATCTGGATTCTCATCTCTGCTCATGGAGCGTCTCTCTGTGGACTACGGCAAGAAGTCCAAACTCGAGTTTGCCATCTACCCGGCGCCGCAAGTGTCCACCGCCGTTGTCGAGCCTTACAACGCCGTTTTGACGACCCATACGACCTTGGAGCACTCTGATTGCGCCTTCATGGTCGATAACGAAGCTATATACGATATTTGTCGCCGTAATCTTGATATTGAAAGACCTACCTACACCAACCTTAATCGACTCATCGGACAAATTGTTTCGTCTATCACTGCTTCTCTCCGTTTTGACGGTGCTCTTAATGTTGACTTAACAGAGTTCCAGACTAACTTGGTACCGTATCCTCGCATCCACTTTCCTCTCGCCACGTATGCTCCTGTCATTTCTGCAGAGAAAGCCTATCATGAGCAACTCACAGTCGCAGAGATAACCAACGCCTGCTTTGAACCCAACAACCAGATGGTGAAATGTGATCCGCGCCATGGAAAATACATGGCCTGCTGTCTGTTATACCGAGGTGACGTTGTTCCGAAAGATGTTAATGCTGCGATTGCTACGATAAAAACCAAGCGATCCATTCAGTTTGTTGACTGGTGCCCAACTGGCTTCAAGGTAGGCATAAACTATCAACCCCCAACTGTAGTGCCTGGTGGTGACTTGGCTAAGGTGCAACGAGCTGTGTGCATGTTAAGCAACACAACTGCAATCGCAGTTGCTTGGGCTCGGTTAGACCACAAATTTGATCTGATGTACGCCAAGAGAGCTTTTGTCCACTGGTATGTCGGAGAAGGCATGGAGGAGGGTGAGTTTGCCGAAGCTCGAGAGGACCTTGCTGCGCTCGAAAAGGACTATGAAGAAGTCGGCGTGGATTCATTCCAAGAAGACGAAGAGGAAGGGAACAAGGAGGAATTCTAGATTTAGACTGTTGGAACAAAATTATGATTTACTTGTGGTTATTGTAATACATGAACATTGTGTTTCCTACTAGTCACTATTCGTCGTTGGTATTTCGTAAGATTGAGTATCTATGGATTTGTGCGCGCTTGATCTATGTCAGTAGGCAGTATTTGCATCTCATCCAGTTGATAGTGTTTGTCGACGTTGTTTGGTGTTGGGTAGCTGTATTAGAATGACATGTTGAAAAATGCAAATTGAGTGTTTCTGTCAGAGATATCAAATCAAATGTTTAGATTTCAAATATCAACTTACGTAGAAACATGATGATAAGGCGCTGCGAACAAAGTGTAAAAAGTGAAGAAACAAAACGAAAGTGATGGCAGTTCAAAGGATGAACAACATGGAGTAGTTACTGTAATTGCAAAACGTTGAGATTATTGTGTACATTCATACTATAAACAAAAACACCTGTTTATTGTTGCCATGTGTACAAACTGTAAAACTATCAATAATGATACATTGGGGGAAATTGTGAAAGATCTTGATATTTCACTCTCCATACAGTATACAGTGTTTGATAAATCAAATTGATCACAGGTGACATACAGTGCATCGCGTTCTTTGGTACAATCCTTACTGCGTTTTAGAGGCCAAATAAACGTCGATGCACAGCAACGCTAATTGTCATTGTCGAAGAACAATCATAACTTTACTTCTTTGTGATTGAGCATCGAAGAGACAATGTGTAAATTAGCAGTTTGTTTGATGTCATAATTATCTAAACACTGATTTTGTTTAGAATGATTTTCTTCACGAGATGATTCAATGTCAGATTATTGAAATAGTAAAAACATGATTTCAGTTAAAAATTGTGATGTGTAGTCTGTTTTGACGTATCTTTTTACTCAAACGTATAACAAATAATATACATAAGGAGGCATGTTGGACAGTGCAAGATACATTTAATACCAGCCATATAAGTCATTGAAATATCTTATCTCACTTGCAGTATTAAGAACTTAGAATCAATGCCAAATATTGTCAAATATTGCCAAAATATCGCCAGATTTGAGAACGGAGTTGTCATGCATTTCATTACCATTGTAATATTTCGTTGTGCAAGACTATGGCATCAAAATGTTTAGTACTATATTTATGTACAGGTTAAAGACAGAATGTTCACAATTTGCTGTCACGTCCCATCTTCTCACTTTGATTTGACTGATTATAATATTGTCATTTTCACTAGTACACCAACTTACACCAACTTACAATCATGATTGAATTAAGAAATGGTCATAAAATAATTATAATTCAAAGTGTTTCAGGACGAAGTTACCTCATTAGGGTGGCAGTCAGGTATACATTTTTCAAAGGTTATATCAGAGAATCTTGTTATACGTTCGAACAGCTCTTAACGGTTACAGCTCGTTATTCCGAAGGTTCGTTATTCCGAAGGCTCTTTATTCCTAAGATTCGTTATTCCGAAGGTTCGTGCATGTTCCGAATTTCATTTTCGGATTAACCAATCTTCGGAATAAAGAACCTTCGGAATAACGACACAAATTTTCGGATTAACGAACCGTATTTCATTTTCGGATTAACGAACCTGTAGGTATAGGGAATTTGCGTGTTTCGGATTAACGACCCTTCGGAATAACGAACCTTCGGAATAACGAACAGCACCCGCTCTGAACAACGAGGCACATTTAATCTGAGTGATTTTAAAGCATTTGTAACATTTGCTTGACTTGAATTAGATTGATAAATGGATCAAAAGTCTGAATTAAGCTGTAGTACTGTTCGACTTCTTGAACTCGTTTTCAAAATGCGATCTTGTGATTTATAGATACAAAGATTCTCTGTCAAGCAATCCGTTGATACATAACACTAAAGGCTATAGATACTTTCAAAAAGCAGAAGAGAATTAAGAAATTAAAAAGGATATGGAAAAGGAAGAGTATGCTCAGAAATGCGTTTCTTTCTGCTGTTTTTGTGTACTATCGAATAATATCCAGTGATCTTATGGGAAATTATCTTGAAGTTGGGTTAGACTGAAGGAGCACATGGAAAGAGAAGACTGGGAGAAAAAAGAATGAGAGGGAGGGAAAATACAATTTAATGGAGATTAGGGAAGGCAGGATGAATGAGGAAGGGAGGACGGAGAGTTTGGAGTGAAGAACTAAGAGAAAGATAGACTGAGAGCATATTACAAGAAAGGGTAATTGGGACGATGGCGATGTAGAGGGAGATATAATATAGTGTGTTCGTGGGAAAGTGGAAAAGGAGAAGAGAAGGGAGGAAGAGGAAATGAGACTAAAGAAGAGGAGGGAGCGAAATAAGAAACGACAGAGAGGTTAGGAAAGGAAGACAAAGGAAGCATGACCAGCGATATTTGACAGTGCTACCATACAAACACACACTCACACACACACACACACAAAAACTCGTTCACATGATTATAATCAAAATTCGTATCAAACAATAGTTGTGAAGTATTGTTTCCTTATTCAATGATTTCGTCAAAATGGTAGTTCTTCCTTCTCTAACCATATACCTCTTTGAAGAATACAAGGTTCTGACTTTGTTTATAAAGAAAAGAGAAGCCAATCCCATACTTATAATTATATAGAACCTTGAGACTGACAGCATTACTCATAATCCACATAACGTTTTCGATATTGGGGTAAAAAGTAGTCCTATTTCCCGTCGTCTCGATTTCTGCAGTGATATCACAATAATCATAAACGGCAGTCATCACTTAACCAAGAACAGGTTATCATAGTACTACTTATTATTGGTACCACTTTTGGTACCACTTTTATAGTACTCCTATTGAATGGACAATAATGAATTGTCCATTAAGTAACACTGATAATGATCACTTAATATCTTGAGTCACGAAAGGTGCAGGACTGCTACGATTTTGTTCGGCACCAAAGTATGTCCTAATAATTTTGGCACAATAATTTATCGACAGTAATATGCCAATTCCTCCAAATCTCTAAACATTACCTTTCACACACAAGCAAGTACACACACTTAATGACAAATTACTGGAAAGTGGACATAAATTATCATGGCAACTTGTTGTTGCAATTTTTGATGGAATAATGAGTGTCCATTTTATATTCTTCCCTTGTACAGGCCCCTCCCTCCCGCTCCATCATCTCCCTCTCCTCAGTGATACGGCATGAATGACGTTGAAATAACGTTAAACTGCCCCTCAAAGGCAAATCATGTAGCACATATCAACATGTGTTCAAACAGTAAAAAGGAAATAGATGTACATCAAAATGGTTCCCCATCAAAATACCTTGAATGCTGAACAGCATACATTACACGTATGTATGTCCACAATATTATTATTTTTCACGAGGCTCATTTAATTTTCCGATCAGCAAACCTTACTCAATTTTCCGATCAGTGAAACCCTCTATCATTCTTGGATCATCGAATTTCATCTTTTATCTTCGGATTGATAATATAATTTCTTTGTCGGAACGACTATTCATATGTATCTCATTTTCGGTCTAAAACCCCCATTTCCTGTTTGAAGAAAGCAATTCCAAACATTGGGTATATCGAACCCTATAAATTTTCGGGAAAATAAACAACGGACCTCCGGATTAACAAATAAAAAATTACAATAAACGAACCCCACTCATTCTTGGTTATCAAACCCATATTAGCTTTGTAAGATTTCTTTTTATCTTTTTATTGAAGATAACACACATTCAGAGACTCCAACTCTCCCGTTTTCGACGGGAGATCTCCCGCCGAAAGTCCATTTTTGCACAATCTCCCGTTCTCCCGTTTGAGATTTTATTTCTCCCGCCCTGGCTCTGTGTCTCCCGGTGGAAAGGATTTCTTACCTATTTCTATCGTATGTTGAAAAAATAAGCCTTAGACAGCACCAGAGAACATCTAGAACCCTAGGAACTTCGCGCTTCGCACACATCAACTTGGAGTCTCCCGTTTGCTAGGGGTATCGGGCGGTAGAATCTCCAGATCATAAGGTGCTTGGGGTTGGAGTCTCTGCACATTGATGAAATGTACAATTTTGTGTAGTTTCCAATAATGGTTGCTATAAAGAATAACCTCCTCCCTTGGCGGAGGTAATAACCATGCATCAGCGCATGGGAAAAGCAATACGCGATAAAGACTCACCAAGCTGGTGGATACGCAACTTCCTTCTTGACTCCAAAAATAGAAACTGTTCAGTAGGCAGAGCTTCACAGCCAATCAAAACCAAGGATGTTACTGAAACTGTCGGAGACTGACAACTTGTCAGGGCTGACAACTTTCATGAAACGTCACCGTAGAAGGCTCTATGGGCATCCGACTCTATGACACACCGAACTAAAACATAGTTTTACGAGTAGTTCGGTGCTATGACACTGTCATACATGCTGCCCTCAACGTTTTATGATAGCACACAGTACCTTTCGGTGTTTATGTCACTGATCTCCCCTCAGATCAGTGGTTTATGTGTATTGGCAACGTACACACATGCACACGCACAGCACTGCAGAGCAAGCTACGAAGTATTGAGTCAACACACTGACCTCATTCCTCAAGATTATTCGAGCATAAAAGCTGAATCTCCTCTTGAGTCTGTACCAGCTAGTAGTAACCCTGGAAAAAAAAAAACAACAACCCTTTTATCTAGATTGCGTTGCCCCTGGAGAAACAGTGGAGTCCACAGAGCAGCCACAAATTACGCACTCCACCTCCAGTTTCGTTCTGGGGACCGGGAGGGGCAATTCATATCAGGAAAGCACTGTCGAAACACAAGGTTGTGCTCTGCGCCAGAGCTCTGGACAAGTGAACTACTCGGTGTTCGATGCTCACCGTACTTCGACAGCATCTGAAAACGCTGCGACTACCCGGCTTGAAACTCAAGAAGCTCCTCTGGAGTCGAACTCGGCGCAGGAGTTTTTATCACCATCACCGTGTGAAAGGAATTCAGCAAGTGTGTCTCAAACTCGTGTTCTACCTCCTTTGCGGTCCATCAGAGTTTCACCTTCTATTACGGCTAGACACTGCACCACACAATCGGGGCGAAACATGCCAACCGGTGGAGGGCTTGAGCGCTCGGACACGGGCTTCGAGCTGCGATATCGCACTGGGGATGACCGTGCGAAAGGTGGACGGGATTCGGTGATGATGCCAGAGTACGTGCCAGCTGCGACGAACGAATCCGACCACTTTCAGACCAGTGCTGTCTTACGGCATTGGGACAGCTCCGAAGATCTTGGCGTAACTCTTCATCAGGTGAGCAGAAACTATCGCTTTGATAACCCACTTTATGCGAGATTGTATCAAAACCTAGATATCCGACCACAAGTGTGTATAATTATAAAATTTTAAAAAGGAAATTCTCTAGATTCTACTAACACTGGACTAGATCTAGACTAATTGCCCTTTTGCCCAACTTTGTATTGGAGGTATAACTATAAATTTAACCGTTACTTTTATAATTTCAATTGTCAGCTATGGAGAACGCAGTGTTAGTTGTGAGGAAAGGCTAACCCCGTCGCGGGGCGCTGTAACACAGTAACAGCGCCCCGAAGCAACCCATGCAATTTTAGGAAGCACTCAAATGCACTGCAACACGTAAACAACTCACCGCTCAAAAGGACACTTGGATTCGCAACGAAAAGCCACATGATATAAAACCATTATTGTTGAATATTATAGCCGACTATGTATTTCTCACCATTACCTCCGAAAACAAGATAAATAGTCATCTTTGAGACCGTCTACTCGAGATACTGCCCGTTCGCCGTTTTGAACGTATCACGTAAATATACTAATCTGCGCATGCGCAAATAAATATTCATATTTTACGTCATCTGCCATACGAGTATCTCGTACTGTAAAAGTGGAAATTTTCGCGGTGTTGAAATTTTCGCGCATTTCGCGCAATCAGAAACTAGCACGAAAATAAAAGCACGCGAATATTTCTCCTTGCCATATGTTCCTGTAGTTGATGTCTTGATACCGCGGAATTAAAAACACGCGAAACTCTTCTTATCCGGCCGAGCGCGAAAAATTAGTCGCGCGAAAATATCCACTTTTACAGTATTTGGTTCTCGGTATCATAAAGGACACCTGTTCGTACCAATACGATAGGTATCATGGAGTTCAAAGATGCTCTAAGTGAAGTAGAGGAGGATGCAAAAAGAATTAAGTTCAAAGTGGAGCAAATAGAAATTATCGAGAACGCAGTGAAACAGAATGACACCTTCCTAATGTTGCCAACTGAGTTTGGCAAGAGTGCTTGCTTTGGTTTCATCACCAAATCTTGGAAGTTGGATAAAGCAGGGCTGGACACTAACCCATTTTTTTTTTTTTTTCTGCCGGTCCAACCTGTCTCTGTCGGATCAGTAAATATCCATTTTTCCTCCCCATTTTTGTACTGGTCGGAACAGAAAATTTACTGGTCAACAACAACCTGAAAAAGCATTAACTGGCTTGCAAATTTATTTTCATGTTTTTGTCGACAATAATATTACCTCCCCCCCCCAAAAAAAAAAACCAAAACATTTTGCAAATCAATATTTTGTAAACTCAAATGCCTTGTTTACGGATCATTTTCTTGAGAAGGAACAAAAAGGAATCATTTGTGAATTGATTTGTTGATACGAAAAGGAAGTAAAAAAAAAGAAGAAGGGACCGAAATGCGGTTTTTAACTTTCCTCCGAAAATTTCTTCCCGTATCTTGGCGTTCTTGAAAGTACACTGCAGGGTCGAATTTGTAATGCTTTGTACTCCTATCTCTTCTTCGTGTATAGAACCATTTTAAAAGAATTGAATGTTTGTGAATCAAAGTGTTAAATGATTATGAACAAAATCAGATTGTATCAAATGCGTTTGTGACTTTTTGTCAACATCGGCGCACGTAGAGTAACACGCGTTACTTAAGTTCTGCGCTTTTCACATTTTTGGTGCTCAGCTGGATTGTAATGATTATATGAATTATTTTTGCTGTATAGTATTTTCTGATGCACGTGCCAGAAGGGGTTCTTTATTTTTCTCCCGATAATCTTTTCGCATTTGTGCATGCGCTCTTGAAAGGTATATACGGCAGCATACGGCATCAGGGTCAAATTCACGATCCTTTTTGCGCTTATTTCTACCTCAAATATCAGCGGGATTGTGACGATTTCATGAACTTTACTTCGGATCACTGTTCGGATGTAATCTGTTGTGATGAACACACCAGAATTGTTGACAATGCGCCCTTTATTTTGCTCCGATAATCTTTTCGCATTTCGTAAATGCGTCCTCTCGGATCAGAAGAAATGATACGGCCGAATTCATGATTCTTTTTGCACCTCTTGTTCTCCTCAAACTTCAACAGGATTGTGATGATTTCATGAATCATTTCGGCTGTAATTTTTATAATGCACGCGCCAAAAGAGGTTTAAAATGTGTCTTATTTTTCTCCCGAATTTGTGCATGCGGTATGCGTTTTTGAAAGATACACAGCATGCAGGGCCAAATTCACGATCCTTTTTGCGCCTATTGTTTCCTCAAATTTCAACGGGATTGCCATGATTTCATGGATTATTATTCGGCTATAATTTTAATGATTCACGTGCCAAGAGGGGTTGAAAATGTGTTCTTTATTTTTCCCCGATAAAATCTTCGAATTTCATAAATGCGTTCTTGAAAGATCATAACACGGCCGAATTCATGATCCTGTTTGCGCCTATCAATTTAATATCAGCGGGATTGTGACGATTTCATGAATTCCTACGGCTATAATCTTTTACTTTGCACACACCAAAAGGGGTTGAAAATGTGTCCTTTTATACTTTTTACCGATATTCTCTCCCACATTTCGTAAATGCGCGTCCTCTCGGATTAGAAGGTATTCACGGCCGAATTTATGATTCGTTTTGCGCCTACATTGTATATTGTCTCCTCAAACTTTAACGGCATCGCGGTGATTTTATGAATTATTTCGGCTCTAGTCTTTGTGATGCACACACCAGAAGGGTTGAAAAAACATTCTTTATTTTTCTCCCGAAATTCTCTTCGGAATTATTCATGTGTTTTTTGAAAGACAGTATTCAGGGCCGAATTCGATATCCTTCTTGCGCCTATTGTTTCCTCAAATTTCAACGGGATTGCCATGATTTGATATTCGGCTGTAATCTTTATGATGCACCACCAGAAGGGGTTGAAAATGTGTCTTTTATTTTTCCCCCAATAATCTCTTCGCACTATTCGAATATTACGATTTTTTTGCGCCTATTTCTATACCTCAGATATCAGCAGGATTGCGATGATTTCGTGAATTCTTTCGGCTGTAATCTGTTGTGATGCACGCACAAGAAGGATTGAAAGTACAGTGGCTGTAGTTTTTTTCCCGATCATTTCTTCGCATTTGTGCATGCGTTTTGATAACCAACATGGCATGCAGGACCGAATTCAAGATCCTTTTCGCGCCTACTGTTTCCGCAAATTTCAACGGGACTGTGATGATTTTATGAATTTTTTTTTAATTTTTTTCTCGTCACATTTTGTGCATGCGTTCTTGAAAGGTAAACAACAGGACAAATTTTGTTATCCCTTTTGTGCCTATCTTCATTATGAGACCATTGTGAAGGAATGAAATGAAAACAAACGCAATCAGATCTTTATACTGCTGTAATTTTTTTCAATTTTTCTAAAAATCTGCACAAGTAAACTCGTTCTATCATGTCATGCTGCTGCAAAGGCGGGATCGGATCATGGGTTTAAAAAAGGCATGAGTGAAATGACCACAGAAATGCGTGCGCCTCTACGAATACATACTCCTTGTCTGATGGCATGACCGCCGATCGCAAGCAAACGAACGATGTAAACGCGTTGGGGAATACCGGCATGCATTTCAGCAGTATTGGACATACACGTATAAGGCTTAAAAGGGTATTGATCAAGCAAGACAACATTAAAAAAAAAAGCCATGGGGAGCAATGGAATACAATCCCAATGACCATGTGGATGGATCTGAAAGGGTTAATTTCTAGTTTTTCATTAACCAATCCATTATGCCTTTAAGATGAAAGCCAATCTAAAATTTTATCAATTTCACGACAATGATAAAAAAAAATCCAGCAGAACAGTGCAAGAATGATAAAAATCGGATAAAAAATAAGGAAGTTATGATATTTGAAATTTCAAAAATTTTCAGAAGACACTTCTTGTCCCATTGCTATGAATGAATGAATGAATGAATGAATGAATGAATGAATGAAAATGAATGAATACTCAAGAGTCAATTTTATTTATCTGTATGTCACAGTACATAGAAATTTAGCTTCCAATTCTTCCAACTTGTTACAGACAATAATTATGAAACACACACGCACGCGGACACACACACACACATACACACAATCAAACAGAAAGTGACAAGCCTGACAGAAAAAGAAAGACAGGAAGGATCTCCTCTCATGCGATAGTAAGTCTTTTGGGGGAAAAAAAAAGGTCTCTCAATAAATAATCAAACAATTCTCAACTATTGGAAATAAACAAAACATGTATGTAACAGAAGTGTATTCAATTCAAATCACAGTAGAAAATGAACATGAAGCAAAAATGAATATGAGTCCCCAAGAAGCAGAGCTTGTGAGTGGAGCCCATTGTGAATGTACAACATTAAAACTATAATGTACAGTGTGAAAGGAAACTTGATCTATAGATGAGACATCTGGGGCATTTCCTCTGCAGACTGGGGAAAAAAAATAAAAAACAAAACAAAACATACCCTCTATCATGAAAATCACCTGTTATTTTCTTAATCCTTCACATCTCCAGATGTTCATTATGTGTGCACTTCCTTTATTGCAAATAAATAATGAACCACACATTCGAAATGCGCTTTAAAAACGAAATAAATAAGTGCCGGTAGGCCCGATAGTAAATCATCGCCCAGCATGCATTCTATTTGTTACGTCTCATGAATATTCATTTCAGTTCTCAGCGAGCCGTCCGGTGTTTTTTGCACGTGCATACATTGCATATTACAGTATGTGCTACGTTTTATCCATATTAGCGCATGCGCTGTGTAAGTCATACTACAATACGAAATGCGGTAGGACTATAAAAACCTCGGATAAACTCTTTCACAGGGCTCTCAAAACAGATCATATTGTAAACCGACTTCGCCTGCCGTGATTGTAAGTATCTTTATATCTAAGAGTAAGGCCACTAATTTCGGTATAAAACCCTCTATTTTGGTCTCTGGTCACGTAAATGCTTAGCCATATCAGGTGCTTCCGTGACAGGATAGGTTTGCTGTGCGACCCCTTTACGGTATGTATTTGTCCGTATGGGGTCGCTGCTGCGGTTAAGGAAAGGCGAACTCTTCATCTTCCTCTTTCTTCTACTTCTTCTTCTTCGTGTGTACTGTCCAACTCCCCGTAGTGGGGGCCAACCGGACAGGCAGGGTTCCATTCATACCTAACTACACGCAGCCGCTGTCGCAAAGGAACAGCGGCTGCACGTCTACTCTCTAGTAGACGTTGTCATTTTTAGCGGTGGGTGTACGTTTCCTTCATGAATATCTTTATTAATTGTAGAAAACTAAAATATAAGGAATACCCATAATCTATGATATTCATTCAATAATCGGTATGCGATTTTTTTGTTAACTACGTCAAAAACTCACCGAAATCCGTGACTAAAATCAGGTCTGTAAGCGTCCGTATTGCTCACTCCTCATCTTCTGCGTGTTATTTGAATGGCAGCTCGTATACTACAACGTAGCTAGTCGAAAATATTAATGAGTTAGTCGGCAGACATGAATATTCATGAGCTAGTCGGAGAGCGGAAGTGACACATGCAAACGTCAAACCATTGCCGGAGCAGCACGCGCGGATACGAGTGCTTTGCGTAACACACAAAACGCACGGGTGTACGTAAAAAACGCTCACCACTTTTGGTTGCGCATGCGTGGTACGGAAGCTCTCGAAGAAAAAGATGGCACCGCACAATCTACTCCGAAAAATTCAACAATAAGGTCTGGATACCAACAAAACACCAAATTCGACTCCACCATCAGCAAAATACGATGAAGGTGAGTGGTAAAAATTTTTTTATGTTAAAGTCAAACCAAATAAAAGACATTTTATGTGATTTTGCCGTCAATAGCGACGGTCGTTTACAACGTTTAAACACTAGTGTATGTCAGACTGCTGTACTTCGCACAGCGGTCTGGTCAGGCTACATTTATATACCTAACAAAAACATTAATCTTATACCCCATCTTAAAAGCCCAAACAAAGTTCTGGTACGCCGGCAAAAGTTGTCAAATTTTGCTCCAAAATGTGATCGTATGCCTACTGTAGGAAATGTGCGAAATAACGCTGTAATAACAAGATATTCGATGGGCAACGACGAAAATGGGAAATATTAACCAAAAACGTTCAGTCTCAGGACTTACCCGAACGGGGTCAGGCTAGACTCGGACTCGGGGATAACTCGACCTCGCTTTGCTTGATGGCGGGATGAGTTGTATTGGTTGTCCCTCTGGATTGTACAGCGTTGTACTATGCATATGGGAGCGGCCTGTATAAACTACATTGTAGCGTTCTGGCTACTCGCAGTAATGGTCCGAGTTGTCACAATGCGCGCATCAAAAACCTCTTTGGCGCGCATGCAAAATTAGTGTGCGCCTCTCAAGCACCTCTAAAAACAATCAAAGACGCTTGATAAACAACAACAACAAAAACTTCAAAGACCGCGCGTCTCAGCAACTGAGGTGAGGACCGCGCGCTGTCCATTTGTTTTGTACAGGATTAGCACGCACTTTCCTGTCTGCTCATCAAGGCCTCGTTTGGTACCCGTAGAGTACTGATGAACATGGCGATCACGAACTGTGTGCAAATTGTCTGAAATAGGGTCGAGTTTTCCCTGAGACCGAGTTAGGCTGGAGCCTTCTGGAATAAAAGTCGGTCTACCTACTTTTATTATTTTTCTCAAAATAATCCAAAACCACTCATCATTCCGGCAAACCGCGTCAGCCAGGTAAGTTTCTTTGTAGACTCTTTCGATATATTGCAAGCAAATATGAAATGGTGCCAGACGGGTTCTCAAGCCCTTACCAGAACTTTGTTTTCACTTTAACAGGCCACAAAACGCAGGGTAGCCTCGGGGTAGCCTCGGGTGAAGATTCTTCCCCATGGAAGATTGTTCCTGTTAAGATGCAACACAGTGGACAGGCTCGGGGTAGCCGCGGGGTAGCCTCGGGCGAAGTCTTAAAAAACACAGGGTAGCCTCGGGGTAGCCTCGGGTGATGAATCTTCCCCTGTGTCCGTTAAGACGCAACACAGTGGACAGCCTCGGGGTAGCCGCGGGATAGCCTCGGGCGAAACCTTAACCTTCGATCGACAAGGGTAGACGCGGGGTAGCCTCGGGCGAACTGCCGGAGGCTACCTCGCGATGGTGTCTGTTAAGACGCTCGCGGGGTGAATCTTCCCCCGAGGCGTCACGTGATATGTGCTAAGTGCTAAGTCAGGTGACCAGCACTGCGCCACACAAATCCACGAACTCTCCCTTGTATTACTGTAAAAGTGGTTTCTTTCGCGTACAGAAACTTTCGCGGTTTCCATCGGTGCCGACTTTTTCGCATGTGTTTAAATTCGCGGTCGGTAATGATAGCGTTGTAACAAGTGACGAGTTCAAAACATTTTCGCGTGGTGTTAAATTCGCGGTTCAACCTCAAAGCGCGAAAAGCGCAAAAATAAAACCACCGCGAAAGAAACCACTTTTACAGTAGCACAACCCGACGGTACGACGTGCATGCGAAGCACGGCGACTTCTGCACAGCGTGTATTGGGCTTGTGTGTACTCACGTACTAGTAATAGGTGTTTAAAAAAAAAATCCCGGTTTTGATGTTTAATAGTTCAAAAACTATATAGACAACACTGGCATAGATATGAGTAATGGCTGAAGAGAGTAAAATTTTGTTGGAGGTAATATCAAAACATGAAAACATTCAAGGATTCAAAGTGTGAAATGCTTTTTGTAACACCTATGTATTTTGTATACAGTCGTAACACTCGTCGAGTTTTGTGGGTTGAACATTAGGCCCTATGGTAATAGACGTGCTCTGATTAAACATGGGGTTGACTTCATGACTTCTACTTTCTTTACTTCTTTTTGAAATATCCTTATGAAAAGATATAAAAAGAAAGGCGCTTTCGCAGTAAGCATATCTTAAGTTGGTCTAATATACACTGTATATTGAAAAGCCTCGGTAGATACTATAGTTCCCACATGCCTGTGTCAGCAATACACACTCACACATTAGTACGCAACCACATGCTAGTGCAATGACAATGATGTGCATGTAAAATGCTTTATTTTTAGCGTACCTGAAATGTGATTGGCCAAGGAGAGCGTATCCTCCCCGCAGAAGGTTTTCGAGCAATTCTTGTTAGAACGTGGCACTTTGGCGGTTAACCCAAGTTTTATGGAATCTGTGGAATGACGTAATCTTCGCCGGCGAACACCCGAGCGCTCCCGGGGAAGGTCTGTTAAGACGGGGCTATTGAGATCGTGTATTCCCCAGGGAAGGTTTGCGAGCCATGCCTGTTAAAACGGGGTACTCTGTGTTTCATGGAATCTGTGGAATGTATTTCGCTGGGCGCGCCCAGGCGCGCCCGGGGGGAAGGTCTGTTAAGATGGGGCTTTACAAAGCAGCCCCTGTTACACTTTGCTGATAAGGCAAATGGCAATGCATGAGAGGCAAATGTTGATTTTTGGCATCCATTGATATCATTGATAATGCATTATTACATTAACGTGCTGTATCCTTTGAATTCCCTGTGAACGTTTATCTTCCAGTGACTTTCGTCAGAGCAGTCAGAAAACTTGTGCATGCACAAAGTCTTTTCTCGCCAAAAACAGGTAGCGCGATATGACCCTTGACTTTGTCAGGTTATGCGTTTTCTCCTGTACAGGAGAAAACATATCTGTACTACTGTACTTAATCGTTTTCCAGATGTTTCCATCCACTATTAGGCCTCCTGTAGAGTCCGTTGCACTGCAAGAGATGGAACGGATATAGGCCTACAGCTGTACATGATGTAGGCCTAGGTGGTCTACAGCACATAAACGCATCATACGCACGGCATAGCCACAGGATGACTACCGGGCAAAACGCATATCTACAGTAGCCTGACTACATAGTAACCGCTCACCCCGTAGCGCACGAGTGTAGTTGATGATGACCGCGAATATCTGCCCTACATTCTATAATACGCACTGCACGCACTGCAGTACGCGTGTGCGCAATGCTAAGAATTCGATGCTCAAAGAAATTGCAATATTCAAAATATTCACGACTATTTTATGATGTTTAAATGCAGTGATGGCCGGAAAGGTCTCGTCTACTGAAGTTAGTGAGTAGGCCTTGATTTTTTAGTTAAAATCCCTCGAAGTTGAGGTAAGTCGTACGAATAGGTTCTAGTCGTCGACCTGACAACTGTCGGCAAATAACTGAACGATAGTAGTGTACGTATTTACATGGAATTGCATACGCAAACAAAAAAAGTTAGAAACTCGTACAGAGATGGCACTTGACTAGTAACCACTCACCCCCCCCCCCCCCACTAATTATGTGTGTAGGTGGTGCGTGCGCTTTCAGACCACATTGATTTATTACCTCCCCCCTCCTCCCCACTAACTATCCTCTTGGATCCGCGACGAAGTGGGAGGCCCCCGAAAATTCAGATTTTGAATTAAATAATCAAAGCAATTGACATTTAATGCATTCCTCTATTGTGACATTGCTATGAATAAATATATAATTATATACAAGTATACATATATATAATATGCGGTTACAACTCATTATTCATAAGGTTTGTTAATCCCAAAATGAAGTAAGGTTTCAAATAAAAATGTCCCCATCTCTCGAACATTATCAAGTTTCCCGAAGTACGTGTACACGTTCCAGGAAGTCAAAAAAGGAAATTGCAGCTACTGAAGCAATATCAGGAGATGATTTCATAACTCACATGAAATCCAAACAGAAAAGAGAGTTAAAGAAAAGAAAGGAAGAGAAAGAGAGAGAAACAAAGAAAAAAAGAAGAAGGCACAAAGACATTGAGAAAGAAGAAAGAAGAGGGAAGATCTAAAGAAGAAGAAAGTTCAGAGATGAAGTTGGGCATGTTGGGTACAGGAAATAGAAAGATCAGAGATGGGATTGTGATGAGGATAGAAGAAATGAACCATAAAGAAGAAATAAAACAGAAGGAAGAAATGAAGTTGGAAGAAACTGAGTGCAAAAAAAAAAAAAGAGAAGTGAGTTTGGAAGAAGATAATATGTAAAACAAGAGAGAAGAAAACAAAGAAGATGACTCTACGAAGGAGAATAGCGTAGAAGAAAAGAAAAAAAAAAAGAAGAGGAACAAAAAGGAAGGAATTGAATCAGATGATGTTGGATATGTATGTCCAGCATGCAGGAAAGAAGAAGCCGTAGAAGATCAATGGGTTTTTTGTGATTTTTGTGACACATGGTTGCACTTGGAATGCAGTGAACTAAAAAATAAGGTTGAAGAAGACATCAAAATACATGTATCGGTGTCCTTTCTGCTGAACTGAAAGGGGAACATGATCGCAGTCTCTCTCTTTTCCCTTCTTCCTTTTGGATAACCTTACGTACCAGTGGAGAAAAAAAAATGATCTTGTTAATATTGTATTTAAGGGCAAGTCCAAGATAAGGTCCCCTCAGAAGGCAAAATTTCATCTTTGCTGAATATTGACATGTTTGGTATCATTTTGAAGCTTATGAGTGGAAATTTTGATTTCCAGGGAGGAAAATATGATATTACATGTATGTAAATTTATGCAAATTTCAAGGGCTTTATTTGCATAAAATGTGAAATACAGCATTACGTATGGGACATTTATAAAAAGGAAAGCAAATGATATTTGATTAATATGTGGACATAAGAAGTTCATCAAATAGTTTAACTTGGTATGAAAATTTAGGGATTATGCAAATGATTATGCAAATTAGCTCGTGTCCTATCATGACATGTCCCATACGTAACAAATTGAGGTCATTTTTTAAAGGTTTTTTTCTGAAATTTGTGAGGTTATTTGAATGCTCTTTTGGGAAGTTCTTATTTATTGTTTAAAGAAGTTAAATACTACAGAAAGAAGAAAAAATAGTCAAAGAAATATTTTTTATTAGGCAATTAAATAATATTACGTATGGGACAAATGCGTTACGTATGGGACATCCTCATACATATTGCATGTGAATGCATGTACAGCTGTAGCTAGCTGGGAAGGTCTCTCAGTACACAAATCGTCAGTCATCCTGCAGAAAGCATCCCAACTTTGCAGCTACTTTTGAGTTATAGGGTACACTTGAAACAAAACATGTACTTGACTGAACAATTTTCAGAAAGAGGGAGGGGGAGATGCCAACATACACGATGAAAATCAGCATTAAAGGGATGATTAGTTCTCGTAGAAATGTTGATTCAGTTTTCAACATTTTACAAGATGATTGGAAACCACTTATATGAATTATTAAAGAGCATACAATTCTAAGACTAGAGGAATTCCAAGTTTATTTTATGAAGATCCAATTTGAAATGGCTGAGATATCAAAAAACAAACAAATACAAAGTAAAACAAAGTGATCCTTATGAAAAATGTGACCCACCTTTTATTAGGACACCACGTTTCTGGATATCTCAGTTATTCAGTTTTTGGTAGTAGCCACGACAAAAATCATGGGTATACACACTGAGGTGTGGCTCAAATCAACAACCAGATTGCTAGACAGACATGTTATTTACTCGATCACTGGGGTTCCACGCAACAGCGGATTGCATATTTATTAAAGTTAATGTCTCTTGTGTCAAGTCGTTTTTTATTGAAACTGAATGGCAAACTGCCCTTCATCAATCGAAGTAAACACTTTACTATTCAATCTTTTAGTAGTAACTATCCTGATAAAAATACAGGGCATGCATACTCAGGTTGGTCATCAAAATATAAAATATGATTAAATATGATTATAATGGTAAATATTTGGGGGAATATTGTTCCCTTGACAATCTGGATCAGTATTTGAGTAGTTTCAACTGATCCTATACTATAATACTCGAAGTTGTTGTTGTTGTCGCGGCCTTATGTATTTCCTGTTTTATTTCGGCGTTGCTGGTTTCTCTATCTCCTCCCGAGCCGTCGGCTCCGGGCAGTTGCGACCGGTGCCGTCGGCCGCAGGAGAGTATCCTACATCGAATGGCGCGGGTTTCGTCCCCTCTCCGCCTCCGTGTCGACGTCGAGGACGAAAAAGAAAAATTAATTAGCTACATGCATAATGCATTTTTGTGCGTGACGAAAGAGCCGAGCGTTTCAATATTCACGGAACCTGCGCTGGCCTCCTGCTTTCTCGATCTTCCATCTTTTAGCTTGCAGAGACACTGGGGGATACTAAAGATGATGGTGCAGCGAAATGTCTGACATCTTCCGGCGGACGCGCACGCACACACACAATGTACCTCGCAGAACTCTATACACACTCTACACTGTGTGTATATAGTTCTGTGATGTACCTTTGCCTCCGCCTGTTACGTGTACTGAATGTATTGACGATGGTTACACGAATCTGTGTGTGCGTGATATGGACTACAAGGGCATTTACGTACAGTTCGCCATTATTGGCGTCCCCAAATGAAAACAACGAACGTTGTTATGTAATTGTATTTTGCACAACTGCAGAATACTATATGCAGCTCAGGTACGTCATTTAGTTTGCTCGCCGTTTGCTCTCAAGTCCGATGTCATTGTACGCAGACTGTTTAGGACGCGGCTAAATATATTTGCCGATCGTACCCTTCCATATCAGATTACACTCGCAGCTGTGTCCATTCGTTTACTGCAGAGCTGCTGTAATCATACATATTCATAAGATGAGCGGACGTAGAGGAAAACCTCGCTTTGCCGACCGCCTATTTTTAAAATTGCAAGTGGAAATAGAATGTGTGGTTCTATGGTCTATCAAACCAAGTTTTGGTGACAAAAAAAAAGAGGGAGCAAATGAAGACGAATGCAGTGATGTATATATTCTTCTTTCTTCCATAACATGGGAAAAATATTAAAGAAAAAAAATACGAGGTCGTGAGACCCTACTCCCACGGGTGCCTATTAAACCTGATGACTATGATCTCCCCCTCCCCAAATAATAACAATAATAATAATAATAATAATAATAATAATAATAATAATAATGATAATAATGATAATGATAATAATAATATAATAGTATTAGTAACTATAATAGGAGCAATAATTGTAGGCCTAATATTGATTATGATAATGTACAGTCTGAAGCAGATGTAGTTCTATATGATATATCAAGCCAAGTTTTGGTGATTAAAAACAAAAAGGAGGGAGCAAAATTATGAAGACGAAAATATCTTATTTTTCTCTCATAACGAGGGGAAAAGAAACATGAAAAAAAAACCACAAAACAAACCGAGGCCTTGAGACCAGCCGTGGATTCCCGCGGGTGCCCGCGTGGATGCAAGAGCAGGGGGTAATCAAAGTCATAGTGTTAATATCTTCCCGTTTCGACGGGAACAACCTGTGGGCAGAACTTTCGGGGAATCTCATTTGCGTTTTTGGTAATTTTTCCCTGAATGTTTTTGTTTTTTGCCCTGCGGAGGTGGAAATGTGTGTGTGCGTGGGGGGGGGGGGATGGGTGAGGGGCAACAAGACAACTGTTGGACTTCAACGGGTGCAAATAACCCCTCGAAACTCAAGTTCTATAATAAATTAAAAGCAAGTAGTGGCGGGAATGATCCCTACCAATGGACCGGATCGCCGGGCATATACTACAAAAATGCATTATAAAATTTCTGGGAAGGGTGGTCATTTAGAAGACAGCACAATTAACGAAAGAATGAGAAGACTTTTCTTTTTATTTCTTCAATAAAAATGTGCAAAATCGTATTATGAGAAAAAAAAAAATAAAACCCCTCAGACCCGTGGATTTCCACGGGTGCTGCTAGTTTTACATCAATAATTATGCAAAATACCCATAAACATGGTTCTCCACACACTAAATGAATGTGGGACAAAGTGTCCAATACGTAACTGTCCCATACGTAACACGTCATGTCTGTCTTTAATTAGAACCTGTAATTAGTGTTTTTGCCTCATGACTTGAAACTTACCTCTGATAATCTTGAGTGTTGTGACTTTCATCACAGTGAGTTACAAGTTGTAGGATGAAATACTTTTAGAGAGTTTTGAGGTTGAAAAAAATGTTAAAAAAAACAATTTTTCTGGTCCCATACGTAACGGGACATATTTTCTCTTCTAGAATATAATTGTCAAGGTCATTTTTCTCCATCTTTTACATGATTATACTTCTTCTAGATATCAATCACCATGATAAAATTCAGTATGATCAAAGGCCATTAACACTATTTTTTAGGTCATAAAAGTCTCTGAATGTCCCATACGTAACGCGCGCGTTATCTTGGACTTGCCCATAATCTACACACTTAACTCAACACTATTTTGAATATACAGTTTATGCAAAATATTATTTTGAAAATTCCATTTTAGACTTTTTCTTTTCTCAGAAGTAATATGTGCGTCGACATTATAAAACAAATAATACGTATGAGCGAGCGGCTGAGAAATACAGGTATTTACAGGACTCAAAAGTGATATTGCTGTTATGACTATATCCCATATAATAGTTTTTGCTATATAAGCCTATACCAAAAAAAACCCACCACACATATAGGTATACAACTGAAGTTTGTTTTTATGCATCTTTATTTCAGATATTTAATGAAAATTACTAATATGACCGAAATTTTAAGCACATTGCAAGCATACTCTTGCATTCATAAGATTTATTATCATAAGTATTACATGTTTGAAGGTATGTAATTTTGAAAAGATCGCCAGCCTTGCTGTAGATTTGCCTGTTTATGAAATGTTTGCAGATATACTTTTTTTTTTATAATAACATTTTTCGAAGTGCTCATAACTGGTATGTTTTTATTCTTTTTCAGCATTCCCTAAATTCACCAGAATGTCTGGGGGACTTTCCATTCATATATATAGAATTAAAAGCTTGTGTGGTGAACTGTATAAATATGTATACTTCTAGTCCTTTTTCATATACTTATAATCAATTCCATGGAAATTGGGATGCAATGATCAACAAGAGATTATATCAATGTGTGATCATAAAGGTACGAGGCAAACCCCCCAACCTCCTCCTCCTCCTCCTCCTCCCGCTGAGTGAGATTGTCAGCGCTAACGAAACAATAATTTTTGCATGCATGAAAAGTCAGTTTTCTTTTCTTAATTAATCATCCCCCCCCCCCCCTCCATAGGAAAAAAAAAAAAGCCAGGTTACGGGCGTGGTTTGCGTCCATGACATATCCAGGCAATCACACTTTGGTAAGAGGTTAAATTTAAACATCACGTTTCATCTTTGGTGGCCGATTTGAGTGAATCCTGGCATTATCAACGGTGTTAAGATAATTATGTTTACACCATGTTGGTGTAAGAATTTTAACACCCTGATTTTGCCAGTTTATACATGTAAGTTATGTGACCTTGAAACGGGTGGTATCAAAGTCCAGTCCACACTTTGGTAAAAGGTTAAATCTATTGTTTTCAAGCTATGTTTCTGTATTTTGTACAATGATGTACCCATAAGCCTTTTGTTTTATGGAAAGTTTTGAGCCTAAAAACATTTTATGCCAGTTCTGAAATCTATACTCTAGGCCTACAGAGCATGCTGTATACGCTTTTAATGGATGGGTGATATAATGATGTTTATAACGAAAGCTTTGTTGGAAAAGTTGTGAGACATTGACATTATATATAAGTGAATGGATTTCTTTGTAAAGTTCCTTGTTTGCCACGTTTGTACAACTTGAAATGATCTAAGGAAAAAAAAATGGAAGAAACGGAAAGGAAAAAAAGAAAAAGAAAAAAGAAAAGGAATATTAGAATAAAACAGCGGAGGGCATTACGTAAAATGCACGTGAATTTAGTTGCATCGAATCTATTCTGCGTTTTAAATGTTTTTATTGATCGCTACATCAAAGACCTCATGAATCATTCAGTTCAGTACATTATGAATAATGGCTATTTCATAACTTGTATACAGGGGAATCCTGTTCTAACGAGATCGGATACAACGAGAATCCGCTTATAACGAGATAAATCGTCCTGTCCCAAATAAATTTGCATGTTACAAGCCTAAATGGAGATTTGGAGTTCCGGCTATTGCGAGATAATTTTCGGGCGTAAAAACAGAGAAAAGCAAAGATGAATTTGTGCGGATTTAACGACAACTTATTTTCTTTTAAGCCGAAATTAACAATGGGCAAAATCACGCTTTATTTCAAAACCAGAAAAGGTTAATTCTCCGTAAATTATCTGAACTATCATTTCGTGCAAACAGACTAACATAATTATGCCAGTGCCAAACAGAAGCAATCAAGGTGATAATGGCGCCACAAGTTCATAAAGTCTCTTTCCGAGGGCCGTGATGGAACAGAATCAGAATATTTAGGAGCTACAGCCTTCGCTATATATGCCGAAATGTTATCACAAATGCTACACTTCGAATTAACGTTATCTAATGGCTTAAACAAGAAAAAAATGGTGTACAGTATAAATGTACATGCGTTTATGTATCCGAAATGTTTCCAAAGATAATCAACGGGAGTATCTGTGAGCGGCGAACACAGCGAATTGTACGTTTGGGGAGAAATTTTGAACATGTTCAAAAATCCTTTGCGATAAGAAAGAACTGCTTGTTAAAATCAAAACTGTTCTTGAGTTTGATCGCAACCGTTACCGAGCCCTGACGAAAGTTAGAATCTGCCATTATTCGCTGCTTTCGCAAACATTGGCTGCTCAGTTAGTATACCCATTTACGTAACTTTGATAAGATGAATTGAATTAAATGTCAAAATTAAAATACGATGGGGTCGTATGCTAAAATTTTAATCAAGTCAACTCTAGCCTATCGAAATACAAGTACTATTTCACTCAATTTTGCAATCCACAGTTTAATAGCTGGTACGTGGTTTTCGTTTTCTTATAAAACGGCATTGACCCGTCAATCTCGTCAGGTAAAACATTCACGCAAAGCACTGACGCATTCAACCTCATGCATCACAACCGGGAAGCTGTTTCCCTGGAAGAAATAAAAGATGAGAGTATAAATTGTGGTGTAAACTTTCACCATAGTACACATGGTTTATATCAGTAATTTGTCATAGAATGAAACATAGATTCGGATTTTATTCACAGCTTTCATCCATGCGAGTTACGCTAAACTAAACGCAGCGTTGATGGCGCAATACTTTACCTGTAGTTGCATAAATTTTGCTCCATCTCCTCTTCTCTCTTCTCAGATGTGCAGATTGATCAGCATGGGACTAACAAAAGGAAGGCCCCATATACGATATGATTACCGGTATATGATTTGTCAAATCTGAAATATTTGATAACATGCGTCTAGAACAAAAATAATTGTACTTATCGCAAGAATGCTCTCTCATTTTCCTGTCGCATTTCTTGTTTTTCTTTTCATCAATATGACGTCGTCATAATAAAATGCAGGTAACCCAATTTTAATAGAGCATTTGTATATAAAGTGTACATTCCACAAGCGTTCGGATACAACGAGAATCCGGATATAACAAGCAAAATCACCCGGAACCGACGATCTCGTTATAATGGGGGTCCCATCTATCTATAAAATTCTATTTTCGCAACTATAAATAAGCAGACCCGTCTTTCACATAATAATAAATACGACACATGTCCAATGCAGCATACTTACACAATAAAGAAAATGAAAAACAACAAACCAAACATTAATGTGATATTAGATTGTTCGAATTCAGACATGGAAATTGAATACAATTACATGTGTATATGAAATATCCACCACATCGTATGCTGCCGAAAATTTATGTTTATCTCAGCCTCGGCACACGTGTTGGCAGACATGCCCTTTGCTAGTTAGCATCATTCAGAAAGGGACTTAGCATCCTTCAGAGTCTTACAAATGTGAGGGGTGAGCGGCTACTAGTACAGGATGTAACGACGAAGTATCGCGCATTTATTCCGTTATTGGACTTCGTGAACAGATGTTGGTATCATACATTCGGAAAGAGCAATATCGCCAACCACGTTTCACATGATTGAATCGGGAAGGAGATAATTTGTTAAAACTATTCACAATAAAGTATCAAAGTGAGCGGTTACAATTTGTACTAGTCGGGCTACTGTACTTGTATAGTTATGGATGACAAACAGAGAGGATGGCCATACGTGATGAATATGAAGGGGTTTTGTAGTAGGTTGCTAATAGAGCGTAGAGAATTTATGCTTCTACTCACCATTCGTTGTTTCTATAACACACAATATACTCGCCCTGGAGTCGATGTTGTTGCAGGAAATTGATCCTCCAATTAAAAGTTCAATTATTGCACTTCTCCCATTTATAGCACATACACAAGAACATAACGCGACACAAAATGTAATTCCAGTAAATAAGGTGAAGTAGCACAATGGAGAAATAGCACAATACTTACTTACTTACTTGGGTATGCTTGGGTGTAGAGACTGGAAGCAATGTCCCTCGTGACAGTTCTGTCCCGTCTCAGGTAGGGTTCATATTTGATTGGATTATTTCTCCAGTGTCTTTCTAGGGAGGACTTGAATTGGTTTATGGTGGTAGCGTTGATGACTTCCTTACAGTAGGTAGTGCATTCCAATTGTTTTCATTTCTTATTGAGAAAGAAGACTGCCTCAGACTAGAATGTTGAACGCTCCACGAGACAGTGTGAAATTATAGATGGAAAGAGATATTTATAGACTGAGAGAGAGAGAGAGAGAGAGAGAAGTTCGCGAGTCCAATGTTTGATGATGAAGTGTGTTGAGTTTATAACTTGACGTTTCCGTGCTTTCACGATGAAAGCTGGTCAAGGAGTGTAGGGAGTGTGTGCATTGCTGAATTTGGGTTGTAAGAAAATGTTGGAACATGCCTGCAAAACTTCTTTATAATAGAGAGGTGGAGCGAAGAAAAGAAGGAGATTGGTTAGAAAGGATGTCCATCTCGCATTGGCATGGTGACTGGAGTAGTGACTGGAGGTGAAGTTACGTTGTTCGTGAGGAATTTCAGACTTATGTGAGTGCTTGTGATACAGTGGGCCAGAGCGGTGGTAAAAATGTGCTTGTATTACTTTGTAGAGTGACCACAAGCTGATATGGTCAGCGAGTGGACGAAAACAATTCTTAGTAAAGTAAGAAAATGAAAGCATGACTCATTGTGCTGCTACAAAGATGTCACAGCATACATGTATCGATCTACAGGATACAGCACATCCACAGTATATGAACCGCACATGAAGCTGATGTTTTTTTCTGTACATAATCACCCCACATGCGTAGTTTTTTCATTTTGTTTGGCCCTTAGACCGCGCACGTCGGCTCCTCTAAAATGGAAACTTTGCAAATTTGTCCACTAGATTGACGATTTGAACAATGGATGAGCAAAATATCGCCCGTTTCTTGTACGGTGGGCCTATCCGGCAAAGTGTGACAGGGGCATAACCAGTTAAAGGACAAAGAATGGGAAATTTAAATTAAGAAAACAGTCTATATAAAAAGGTGTCAAAGCAGAGGGAAATGTCTCCTGAAAAACAAATTTTTAATATGACTTAAAGGCAAAAGTACATGTACTTGCCAGGTATATAACGTTTACATTTAGAACAATTTATGAATTCAGATGCTGAGCATTAACGTTACACAACAAATTTGTCGCCTCCAAATCAGATTTGCTGGTATGGTATTCACGACAACAATATCAAACTTCATTGTCGTTGTTAACGCCTCAGTTTAGACAGGGAGGTGGGAAGAGGACGTCCCTGATTTAGACTTCAGCAAAAGTAATTATAGATCTTTTTTTTTTTTTTTTTTTTTGAGACTTCAAAGGTAGTCAGCAAAATAACATCACAGTAACCTGGACAGGTAACGGTATTCAAGAGCACTATTAATACTGTAACACAGTCTTATCTAGCTCGGAGTCCTTTCAGTCTGCCTATAGCTGCGAGACAGCCCTCCTCAAAGTCCAAGATGATATCCTTCGCAGCATTGACAAAAGGAAAGGGGTTATGCTAGTAATGCTTGACCTGTCTGACTGCGTTCGATACAATCGATCATGAAATTCTGCTTGATCGCTTACACAACACCTTTAGTATCAAAGGTTCAGCTCTACAGTGGATGGCTCCTTACCTCACAAATCGAAGGAGTCGTGTCTGCATGTCCGGTCACTTGTCTAGGGAGTGTACTTCAGTGGTTGGTATTCCACAGGGATCTGTAATTTGGCCCCTATTGTTCACCATGTATACCAGTCCTCTTGGAAATCTTCTTCGTGCTGAAAATGTTAAGTATCATACATAACATGCAGATGACGTGCAAATCTATCTTGAGTTTGACCCCAGTGACCCTTCCAGTGTTGAACTCACTCTGAATGCACTGTCCAGATGTGTGGGTAAAGTACAGGAATGGATGACTGTGAAAAAGCTGAAACTCAATGAAGATAAAACAGAGTTTCTTGCTCTTGCCTCCCAACGCCATCTTAAGCTTGTACAGGACGTCAAACTTGCTCTTGGTACAACTCTCATCTCTCCCTCTGATCATGTGCGCAATCTTGGAGTTATCTTTTCCTCTGATGCAAAGATGAGCACGCATGTTTCACAGATTTGAAAGTTAGCAAACTACTAAATGTATCAGAAATCTGTGGAGGATCAGAAAATTTATTGATGCTTCTACACGTTGTCACACAGGAGTCCGTGCATTGGTCTTATTGCGACTCGACTACTGTAATGCTCTTCTTGGCGTAATCAGTCAGGCTGATGTGGATTGCTTACAGAGAGTTCAGAATGCTGCCTCTAGACTTGTGTACCATGTTCGTTCACGTTCTCATGCCACTCCTCTTATATGTCAACTCCACTGGCTGCCAGTCAAAGCAAGAATATCCTTCAAGCTTCTCCTACTGGTCTACAAAGTAGTCAACAATAGAGCTCCAGAGTACATTGGGGAGTGTCTGGTACGACACTCTCACTCTAGGCGCACTCGTCTTTCATCATCCGTTACATTCAATCAACCACACATGAAAAAACTAGCTGGCGATGCAGCTTTCTGTTTTGATATTTCAATTCCTCATTCATAGATCTACAACTGTACATTCAAGAATGTGAAAAAAATCGAACAATTAAAGTGTCAATACAGAGCGATATGTAACTTTACCGATTTCATCTGTCTGGTTTCAGTTGCTCTGGCATTTTGGACGGGCGCGTACGAGGACGTTTGACAGATTTATGATTTTTGATGACGTCCGGCGTGTACGCACATCAACCAGCGATCGTGCCACTTTGTGAAAGTCATGACCGACCAGTCGGAGTTTTCACGAAGTGACACCATCGTTATTATTACGTAATTATTCGAGATTGAGATTCAAAATTTTGTCAGGGTTGTAGATCTCGGTATATATACTATCATAATATGCAAAAATCTTAAAATCGAAAATTTACACGATTTTGGCCGGTCGTGCCACTTCGTGAAAACACCGACGAATCGTAAGTAAAGGACAAGATCATTTTTATGCCTCCGCCCCGAAGTGGTGCCGGAGGCATTATGTTTTCGGGTTGTCCGTCCGTCCGTCCGTCCGTACGTCCATCCGCTTTCATTTACGCGATAACTTGAGTAATATTGACTGGAATTTTACCAAACTTGGTCCAAGTATAAAGTATGATGGGGCAATTATTTTGATAAAATTTTGGGTGAAATTGGCCAAAGGTCAAAGGTCATAGGTCAAGGTCAAATCATGAAATTGTATCCGTTTACGCGATAACTCAAGACTGGATCGAACAAATTTCACCAAACTTTGCCGGAGGATGATGTATGCTGGGGCAATTACTTGAAATTTTTTAGTGAAATCAGACAGAGGTCAAAGGTCAAAGATCAAGGTCAAATCCTAAAATTTATCTGTTTAAGTGATAACTCAAAACTGGATGAAGCAGCTTTCACCAAACTTGGTCCAAGGATGATGTATGATGGGACAATTAGTTGAGTAGATTTTAGTGACATTGGCAAGAGGTCAAAGGTCAAAAGGTCAAGGTCAAATGCTTAAAATGTTGCTATTTCCCCCATATCTATGCAATGCCCGAAGATATTTTCTTGAAACTTAGTATAGACATGTACTACTGCGTAAAGATTCTCCAAAGAGAGTTTCCTGTCATAAGGTCTAAGGTCAAAAGGTCAAAGGTTGGGTGAAAATGTTGCAATATCACTTTTCTTGCAAATAGTTCTATGTATCTTCATGGAACTTGGTACATACGCATGTACTGACTGGCAGGGATTATCTAGGGAATTTAGGGGTCGTGGGTCAATAGTCAGGGGGTCAAAGGTCAAGGTCAACTCCTCAAAATTTTACTATTTTCCTCATATATGCAATGCTTGCATTATTAGTTTTAAAACTTAATATGTGTTATACATGCATTACCTAATGGAGATTCTCCGGGAAATTTCCAGCCAGAAGTTCAAAGGTCAAAGGTTAAGGGTCAAAGGCCAGGTTTCAATGCCCCCCCCAAAAAAAAAAAAAAATATATTTTGTACTGTAATTACACTCTTTCTTCATACCTTGGAAATTACTCAATGCATAAACTTATAAAAGGGTCCATCAGAAGTCAAGTAAAAATTCTCAATTCCCTAAATATGTGTACCTGCACTCTTAGACAATTATAGCAAACCCAGTTCAAGGAAAGTGAACATTCAAGATATTTCTGACAAACCTGTCATTTCAATATTTTGCCAGTGATGTGAAACTGTCATCACACATTGTGAAGACATTGTACTGTACACCTATTGGGAGAATCATGCATTATGGCGGAGGCATCAGTCGCCATAGCAACATTTCTAGTTATGTGATGTCATGTTAAACAGGATATTTCGAATGTACACAATATTGTTTTATGGAAGACCACACATGTCAAAATGCATTTTTGTCGAGCCCACTGGAGGTGAGGGGAGACTAAGGGATCGCCTGTGGCGTCTGTCCGTCCGTCGTCCGTCTGTCCGTCGTCTGTCCGTAACGCTATAAAAAACTTGAATAACTCTGTACTCTGGGCTTCAAGTTGAATCAAACTTGGTGGGAAGGGCCCAATGTTAAGTTTTTAGGGCACGTTTCGATTATGGGTCATAACTTTTGATCCATAAGTCCGTTTGTGACTAAACTTGGGTGGTAGATGTCCCTCGGGGAGTTGAAGGTCACCTCAAGGTTAAAGGTCACAGGCAGGGGTCAATGAACTTTTAGGGCCCAATGTTAAGTTTTTAGGGCACGTTTCGATTATGGGCCATAACTTTTGATCCGTAAGTCTATTTGTGACCAAACTTGGATGGTAGATGTACCTTGGGGAGTTGATGGTCGCCACAAGGTCAAAGGTTACAGGCAGAGGTCAATGAACTTTTAGGGCCCAATGTACTGTGCATTTAATTATGACTCAGTACTAACTTTTAATCCATAGGTCCATTTGTGAACAAAATAGAAAAAGAGGTGTTGTACGTTTGTGGGCGAGACACATTACGGCACTTGCCTTGTTGGATTGGCAGGGGGAGAGTTTATGTATGATAAAATGCACTATTGGCTTTCCATATAGTATTGTTACCATGACTACATCCAGCCCCTCAAATAAAGTGGCTACAACCAAAGAGGTTTGAGAAATGGAGTAACAACAGTCTCATTCCCTTTGATCCCATGTTTCATGCCACCACTCAGAAATATTTGAAGTACAGCTGTATGTGCTAAACTGGAGCTGCCTCTCAGATAGGAAGACAATCGATTCATGTGGCATTGCATCATGAATGTCACTCTCAAAGGAAGATGTATGTCTTTATGATGGTAATTGCTTTTTGCCGTCCCTTCTTAGAAAACAAGCGGCACATTAATAGTACAGGCACGGGGATATGCGAATAAAAATTGTACAAAAATTGATGAAATGAAAATAAAAAATTACTTGTTTTTACATGACTTTTGGTTTACACTAATCTAGCATATAAATGAATAAAGAACTATACTCGAAAATTATACCATATCAGTTTCATTTGTCAGAAGCGATCGGAAAGATGATAAAGTCGGCTTTGTAGTAAGAGTACAGTTTCAAATATTTTCACAACATACAGCTCAGGTTTACATTTTTGCACATAATCTTGGCCGGGGTTTACTTTTGTCTCATATGCTTTATCATTAAGAGAACATTCATTCTATTTGACAAATAAACAAGCAGAATATAGACGATATAATGTTAGAGTTTAAAAAGAATCTTCAGATTGCTCAAAAAAAACGGCGGCATGGAACCCTGATCATCAAAGGGACAAGTGCACCTGTGGAATTCTTTTGTGCATCAATAGAAAAATGGCAGCTGTTTGAATAATTACAGCCAGTTGGAACTCCATCTCTTAAACCCCCTTGCTACAACTAGGACCCCGTTTACAGTGCGAGGCCGAGTCTACCTTCATTTCAGTGTAAACGCGCAAAAGGCCAAATGCGAGGCCAAAATTGGCCTCGCATTTGGCCTCGCTCTGGAGGTGGTCTCGGCCTTTTCTCAGTGTAAACGCAAACTGGGCCAAATGCGCGGCCAATTTTAGTCTGGCTTCCAAACCCTCTGCTTGTATCTTTCGCTATTCAGGATATTTACCCCCTCAACCCGGCCGCGCAATTGAGGCCGGGCTGTAAACGGGGTCGAACTGGAAGTGTCTGTGGCTGCGTTTATTTTCTTTCCCCTGTTTAAACGGCTTTCAAAAGCCGTTTCCAAAGCCCTTTAGAAACGGCTTCCAAAATAGTTGCGGTTATCAATCGTGAACACGATAACTGGCCTGTCACTGCACAGCTGCATTGCGCAATTCGACCTGAGGAGAAGAGGTCATATAAGGTGTGCATGGTTCGAAACTGCAGTACAAAGCCGTTTCAAAACAGCTTTGCATTTATCTCGCTTCAAAAGGCTTCTAGAAACAGGTTTCTGGAATCCTGTTTCAGAAAGCACAAATTTGTGGCTTTCGAAAAGGCTTTCCGAAAGGGCTTTCAAAACAGCTTTGTGTTTATCAACTCGTAAAAATTCCTTGAAAGCTGTTTTGAAAACCTGTTTCTGCCGAGAAAAAGAGTTGATAAACGCACCCTACGTCTGTAGTCAAGTGTGGCCTACATTGTAGTACACATCAACAGCGAACAGTGATGGCATCTATAGAATACACTATGTACTGCAGTGCATGTGATACGTAATACACAGCACGCCATTGGCAACAGTGCAGCGTATTGGCAACAGTGCAGCGTGTTGGCAACCCGGAAGCACCATAAACGCTTTCCAGTCATGGGTCAGTGAATTTAGTCTGAGGTTAACTTGAGACACTCTTTATACAGATGTTAGCTCAGACGTGAAGCAGACCTGATCTACCTCCCGAGAGCCTAACTTTAGCTGAGGCTTATCATTTTTCGACCTTATATACTGGGATTTAGCTTTCTCCAGGTCCGCGCACCTGATAATGAAGTGGGCTATCCCTCAGCGTAAAAGGGGTATAATATAACCTGCTCTTTGCTGATGACTGCATTACTTTTTGCAGTGTGTGTGTGTGTGTGTGTGTGTGTGTGCGCTACAGGCAGGAGGGTGAAATCAGGGAGGTTGGAAATCAAGGGTAGCTCTGCAGTTACCCCCAGTTCTTCTCCCCCTCATAGGTGTTGCTCTGTGAGCATCAATTGCAGCATTAGGCAGTTTTCGCATCCTCAGAATGGACGTAGAATTTGCGGTCTGTGCGCAAAAATTGACATGTTACTATAGTAACAGCGAGCAGCCTGCTGTAGCGTAGAAATTTGGAACGGGTCTTGCCCAGATTTATGTCGGTCGCAACGAGGCTGGACATAGAATCAACAACAAATCAGCGCGCTTGTAGACACCACGCACGCATGATTGAATCACACGTGCATAGCAAGCCTCTATATTCAGATCCAGGTTCCGTCGTCTCTAAACGGGTGGTTTTTGCCTTATAATCTGTCACAATGGGTGATTTCAAGTTCCGTGCTAGTGCTAGTGCTAGCCCCCGAATAACAGCGTTAAATCGAGCTCCAACACCGACGGTCAGATTAACGAGGCGATACCGATCAAAATTATCGATCACCAGCACTAGTTGTTGGAATCACAGCACCGCGAGCTCCGCGGGAATTGCGCGACGAAAAAAGTGATTGCACGTGATTACAGTAAAATATTAAAAGATGTAGACAAAATTGCTTAGTTTAAGACACATAGTGAGGAAGATGGATTAAAATGACACAAATTTCATCCACTCCCCAAAATACAACTATCTTAATTTTGCTCCCAGGCTCGGATTTCTAAAGCCATCTCGAGAGTGTTCGTGTATGTTACGTTGGCGACCACTGCATTAGCATAGACTTAGCACGTAAAACGTGCATCTATTATGGACATGATTATGAGTCTCGAAAGGCAACGCTAACACTAGCACCGAACTTGAAATGAAGAAAATGTTAATCCCTAGGGGCTAGTGTTAGTCAATGGCGAAAAAGCACGTAAATCGCTAACACAATCAACGGAGCTCGGTTCAGCAGACGACATTCAACAACGATCCCAGCACCAGCAACCGGAAGTACGTCATAATTTTGAGGTCAACCCCCAACACCGACGTGATTTCAAGTTCGGTTTTATCGCCAGTGCTAGTGCTGAGATAGCACTAGCACTAGTACCGAACTTGAAATCACCCAATGGATTCGACCAATTTTCAGAGCTCTATAAGTAAGGGTATAATTAAAATTAAAATTTTTATACCGTAATATAAACTTGAATGAATAATTGAAGTAACTATGAGGAGCTTAACAACATCGAAGAACAAGGCCCGCCGCTTGTGAGTCGTGAGATGTGCATTGTGAATCGTTTGCATAGATCTGAAGCTGCAGCTGCAGCTGCATGCATGCAAATTTGTGTTAACTCCTTAGGCAGTCTACGTACGTCTGCGTTCAACGAAACCACTTCGTAAGGAGTGTTCTTTGAGCACGGCAGACATAGCTGGAGATCGCTCCCACGTCGTTGAAACCCCTGTACGTCGCTGAGCGAAAACACGCTAATATTACACACCTACATACAGTGTAGAAACCAGCAACACTCTCACAGCCTGTGAGACCCAAGTGAGTCACAGGTATGAGTTCGTACTTGGTTGGGAAAAAAACAAAGGAATATGAATATAATGGAGAAGAAGCAAAGGAGGGGAAATGGCAGAAATTGGATGAAAAAGAAACCTTTGTGCCAACTTGAACTACAGTCGTAGTGCTTCTGTTGCACACACATCCCAAACACTACGTATAGTGTACTTTACTCACTGCATAATTGGAATCTGCTGGGAGTAACTTTGCAAAAACAATCCCTTAAAGCAGGCGGGGTGTCCGATGAGCATGCACCATACACTCTAGGCATGAATAATCAGACCTATTACATAACTGGTAAGTGCTCATACTAGTACATGTATGCATGAATACATTGTACACACCCCTCCCCATGATCTCACATTGCTGTACAGAAATTGCAGTGCCAGCTAGGTGCCTTATGTTTAAAAGACATTGGAATGCACCTTCCCTCGACTCAGCATAACTTGCATGCTTTGGTGATACTAATGTGACTAATGAAAGACATGAGCTGTGTTCAAACGAGGGCAGTTTTGGTCGGAGTAACTTCGGAGGAAGGGTCGGAGGAAGCTTGGTCGGAGTAACTTCGGGGGAGAGGTCGGAGTAGTGCACGTCTGAACAAGGTCGTGGTAACTGCCTTGATCGGAGGAACTTACCACGACCTCTTCCTCCGACCAAGATACTCCTGAGTTTTCTCAGGAGTATCTCGCCACAACGACTAGCCGGTTGGAGTAAATGGCCCGTGCGGTCAAGCCCTCAGAGTATCTCTGAACTTACATACCTTTACGACCTAGGTAAAACTTCCGGGGCATATCGCAATGTTGACATTTAGCGAGTACACGTGCACGTGTAGTGCAATTCTAACCAAGTCGATCGCGACGAATAAGCTAGTGCTCAGAAATTTCCATCAACAAGAGTGGAGAAGACAAATACCACTGGTATAAACAAACACATAAACAAACAAAACAAAGTAATCTTATGGTCGACGTGCGCGGCACTACCACTTCCGGAAGTTACACCGACTCTCCGAGGTGATCCCCGCGAAGGCCGTGGTAAATTGGTCGGAGTTTCTTCCCACGACCTTCGTGTGAACACAGGGTCGTGGTAAGATAAGTTTAAATTTAAATTTTAATTGCTGCGCCATAAAATTTCACTCCGACTAGAAATACGTCTGAACATGGCTATGGCAAGGGAACATGCAAGTTATGCTTGGTCTAGGGGAGGATGCATTCCAATGTCTTTTGTTAATCATGTTTAATACTTTAGCAATGATTGACAGATGAGGTCTTGGTTAGGAAGGTTTTTTTTTGTTTTTTTTTTTGCGGGCGTATCCAAGTAATCTGAAGAAAAATAGAAGATAAAAATTATTTACAAATATTATGGAATGTTTCTATCTGTTTCATCGCAAAAATGATGTAAGGCTCATTTACACTTGCTTGGAAAAATCACGATTTTTCTAAAATTGTGACGTTTGGTTGCAAGTTGCTAAGCAACTACACTTGTACACTCAAACCGGGTGTTTACGCGTGCTCCCAATCCCTCTGTGGAACATGTAGAGAGCAAAGAGTATTATAGAAGCTACACATGTATGCTAAGAGGGCTTACTCCCGTGATTTCGCGTAGTACGCTCATGGGTGAAATATGGACAACATTGCACCATTAAAAGTAACAGACCGATAGAGGGCATATATTTATGTGATCATAATCAGTGCTGTATCACTTGGCCCTCGTATTTCAGTCTCCCTTTCATTTTTTTTTTCCCTTCTTAGGGGGCATAGAGGGGAAGACATGTACTTAGGACCTTGTTTTGTCATACTGAAGTATCATTCCTGTCTAATCCTGAAATGCATTTGAAGAAATGTCATTTATTTTCCAATCTGCAGTCCCACAAAGTTTGAGCTGAAGTAGCAAAAATTATGTTTCGGGAGGGAGAGAGAAAGAGATAGATGGCATTTGTCAGCTCAAACATAAACTTTGAGGGACTACAGATTGAAAAGTAATGACATTTCTCCAATTTTTTTTTAACGTATCGACAGAAAATATACTTCTTGTGATATTTTTAGGTCTGAAACGCAATTCTACCCAGCTGTATGTTTCCTTAAAGGGAAGCAGTCCTGAGATTTTCACTGTACTGATAATCAAGAAGAGTAAAAAATATAACCTTTCACCAATTTATAAGCGTGGACATCAAAAATTGCCTCCGTACGCGATTTTTACAAAATAATTCCTGCAAGCGATCGTGTAAGAGCCTGCCAAAAGGTGCAACGTCATTGATGCCCTACTCTCAAGTTGACAGCCGTGCCTCAGAAAACCAATTTAAGTGTTCAAAATGATCATATCTGATTTTTTCATAAAATGTGACAATATGTGGTTTTATTATTTCAAACAAAATATTTCAAGCTTATTTATGTATACAATTAATATAAAAATAAATAGTAAACATGTATTTATAAATAACTAGGGATGGCGAGCAGAACACCGCTGGAAAGAGTTGTGCATCGATGACGTATGACTCTCCGCCAAGACTTGCTCATTTGCAGAGTCACACTTTTTTAACCGAAATGTAAGAGCTTATTTGGTGATTTGAAAGTTTGTTTTTGATGAAAGTAGTTCATTGGAGGTACCAACAACAACATATTTTTTTTAATTTCGTGAGGACTGCGTCCCTTTAAAGACCTGATAAAATGGTTTAGAAATTTTTTTTCTTAATGATGTGATAATATTAAATTCTAAATAATTCTGTGGTCGTGTGGGTTTTTTTACTGTTCTGAATTTTGTTCTATATTTGTTAACATAATGGATGCAATTTCCTCGGTTTTGAAAAACTTTCTATACTTTCGCCACATGCGGCGCACTATCACTTCTAAATTGTGATGACGTCAAAGATTGGAGTCGTCGATATCGATTGTCCGACCAGCCTAGCCATAGCCAGCGAGCTAGCAAGGCTAGCGCAGCGCAGCGACAGCACCGGCCGGCGGCTAGCGCTGGCGGGGGAGTGAGCTAGCGAGCGTATAGATAGCGCTGCGCTGCACTATTGTCATTGGCTAAGCCTTTGGACAAAAGAATATTTAATGAATTGTATCGGATTTAATACTGCCAATAATATAGATTACAACTGTAGTACGCTTGAATATCCATTATTTTCACTGTAAGACCATGAAGACTGTGGCGAGAAAAGGATACTTCGCACTCGGACAACGCTAAGCTTATACTATATTTGTAAGCAAACTCATGAAATAGGCCCCACCACTGCGTGTCTGTACTAATCAAAGAGAATAGGTACTAATACTAGTAGTAGTACTACGGCGACTCGCCTGTTTATACTCGTGAATTCAGCCCCACCGTGTGGCGTTCATCGGTAGATAAGCACGGCGGTGGGGCTTCCTTCCACAGTATAATACTTGTGAATGCGGCGAAAAAGACTTCCTAATATGTCCCTCGACTAATTTAACGGCCAATTTAACCATAAATACAACCTAGTACCTAACCCTAAACCCTATCATAAACCCTAGGACCTACCCTTGCTTGCTATAAACGGACGGGCACTGTGACGGGGCCTATTTGACGATAGCCCCACCACCGCGTGTCTGTACTAATACTATGGTGACTCGCCTGTTTATAGGCCTAGGCCTACTCGTGAATTCAGCCCCACCGTGGCGTTCATCGGTAGATAAGCACTGCGGTGGGGCTTCCTTCCACAGTATGATTTGTATCATAAAACAAAAACTACTCAACCAAAATTGACGATCATTCTTGGTATCATTTTTCTTAGAAAATGGCGCATCTAAATTACTGATAACAATTATTGCAGAAACTGACCGTGGGAAACTGGTTAGGCCTTTTTTTTTTTCTTGTTTTTTTTTTTTTTTGAGCCACGACCCACCCTGTAACATACTCTAATCCCCCTTATTTAATGTATAGAGTGTAGCCTCTGTACTACTACAAGTTTCAAGTTTCAAGTTTCAAGTTTATTTATTCATTTGTCTTTCTTCCAACAATAAGTAATATAACAATAACATAACGATAACATTGACACTTTCTTTCAGGAGTATATAGGAACAACAACAACTAGCACTAAAATTTTTGCAAATACATAAATATATAATTACATGTGTATGTGAAATGATAAGAAAGGGTAACAATATTTTGAGAAAGGCAAACAAGGAGACCTTAATGAAGCATAGCTTGTAAGACAAGGTCCCAAAAGATCCAAAGATCCAAAGATCCTGCTACTATTACTTATTCCCTAATTCGCTACTCGAACGTGAATAAATTATTTTCAATCCTGCCTCCCTTCCCTATCGCATAACCTGCAAAGGAACATAATATATATACATAATACCTGAATCCTGGGGGAGCACCAAGCTTCGACGGCAAGACAGAACGGACGGAGAGAACTGATGACTTACGTACGTGCCTGGAAACCACCCTCACGAACTGCTTCTTGACATGCTGGAACCAATACCGCCTCCCGATGCTCTTATCCCGACAGCTGTTTCGTCCTGGTCCTATGATCCTCTATCTTGAGCTTACAGGCCGTCCCGACAATACCAGTGATGGACGTCGCAATTCCGTCTCCGAATAAGACGTCCGTTCTGCTGCATGTCGAACTAGGTCAGTGAGCTCCACAGCTCTCTCCGCCTGCGAAAGCTTCGAACCCGGCACCTGTCAACATTCTTATGCTAATAGGTTAGCTCAGCTAACAATTGAAAATATATTACTTACTAGTCTACTAGACCTAGTGGTACTAGTACTACTACTAGTAGTAGTACTAGTAGACTACTACTACTAGTAGACTACTACTACTACTAATAGACTAATGTTACTACTACTAGTTTAATTTGTTAGCGCCGGCCGACAGGCCAGGCCACAGCCGGGACGCTCCCGCTTGCGGCGGCCAGAGTAGCCGCGCTCACTTTGTGAGCGAGCTGGGTCTGTTCTTCTACTACTTTTATACTAGACAAACAGTTACAACTTACAGTGTCAATCATGTAGAATACATTGTACAATATATCCTTTCTAACGTTAAACTATGGGGGCATACCACACATACCACTCTGTATTATTCCCAGGCGATCGTTTCCGTGAGGTCTATTCTCGGACTTGGTGCCATGTTCATTCGCACTTGCACTGGCAGCGGGAGATGCAGCTGGTTCATATCGATAAGGTGCAGCCCCACGATAACGTTCTGGTTCATCAGCTGCCTCTCCCTCACCATCTTCCCAGTCAACTTCATGTGCTGTGCTCCTCTTCTTCTCCGCTATCGTCAGGGCTGCAGTCTTCATCATCATCATCATCATCAATGTCGAAGTTTACCCATATAGGGGAAGACATTATGCTGGAGGTATCAGGTATTTGTGCAAGCTAACTTAGTGATAATGTAGGTGGTAGTAGTGCGTACATGTCGACAGTCAGTGGGTCGAGCGGGAGCGCACATCCCAGGCCCGGGCCTGGCCGGGCTAGCTAAACGTGTACGCGTGTGTACCAAGCTAGTAATATAAGTGCTAGTGCTGAGCGGCGTCTGCTAACTGAGCACAACTCCGTGCTTATACGTCATCAATCGGTTCTGGGGTGTTGGTCACGTGACATATTTTTTCGCAAAAATTGCAACGAGGTCCTCCAAAAATGTGATATTTGGGGGAGTTTCTAGAAGCGATAAAAACTGGAACGACACTGAAAACATATTTACATTGATAATCATGACATGTATTTTACATTTCTTTTGCATATTAAAACATTTTGCACGCATTTTATCAGGTCTTTCAAATGAAGAAAATGAAAGGAAGGCAGGGTTTGCTCCATAGGCTCACGTGTTAAGAAGCTTGCGGTATTATTACTAAAATGGCCGCCGTTGGGCTCCTGTGGGGCTCCATGGCGTACTACACCCGTTTGCGTGCGAAATCGCGAGAGCACGGTACGCCCTCTACCAAATAGTAGCTTCTATACTGTTGAGTCTTTGGTAGAGAGTACGTCTGCCGCTGGCCAGAGTACAGGGTACATGCTGTACAGGTAAACGGCCGATCCTCGGCTCGTGGTCTATCACCTCCCTGATGAAACTATATTGTATATGGAAACTAGTGAAAACCTGAAGTTCTCCAACCTCACGTATCATCACCCCATAACAACTTAACAAAATAATGTTCTCCCAGAAATGCATTGATTTTGGGAGTGCCCATATACTGCTCTCGGTATACTTTGACTTTGTGGAATACAGGAGTAGGCCTACGTAACAAGTGTCGGTAATACAATGGTGAGTTCTTGCTGTCGCCTGATGAAATACCAGTCCTAACTTCAAGTCCTACTTCTCACTTTCGTCATATCGGCGAAATTTCATGATCCTCCTGACTGCTACTTTCATCAACTTTCCCATACTAAACTGAAGTTTTACACACCTGCTACGTCTGTGATCTAATATAGCAAGCTCTATAGTTTTACCGTAAGTTTACACTCTCGAGAAACACAAATTTATGTGTGCATTGGACTGATAAAAAGCCCTGGCTCAACGCTCCAACCAGCTAGCTAGCTGTGAGCAAAATACATTTTGTACACTGCACTGCAGTGAGTACGAATAGCCCGCGCTTCCACTCGTCTACCGTGTTGTAAGAGACTCAGAGGTAAATTACACATGCGCACTACCGACCCAAAAATCGCGTTGTTTCGTGAAGCTCAAACTTTGCATGCTTTTGTGCAAGTGTAAACGGTGGAACCAAAATATCGAAATTTTAAAAATCGCGCTGTTAGTAGGTGTAAATGCGGCTGTTGAGGGTATCATGCATCAACACAAATCAACATGTATTTGTATGTCCTAAAGCCTTTAAACCCTCGCGAAAATAATAACAGCTCACACATTTTAAGCATAATGTAATTTCATAATAGAATCTAGTCAGATTTTTATTGTCCTGACTTGTGTTTGAACGTAGCTTTCTTGACATATGACTGGGCTCTGGCCAACTAGTGCATGCATGTCTATAAGAGTCATATCTTCATAGACCCCGTTTAGAGTGCGTGGCCAAATGCGGGGCCAATTTCGGCCTTGCATTTGGCCTTTTGCGCATTTACACTGAAATGAAGGCGGGCTGGGCCGCGGCCCAGCCGCGGCCCATCCCCGCACTGTAAACGGGGTCGTAGTCAAATGTCATTTCTCTACCCCAAACCACACATATGGTATGGTGGGGGTATAGGAATTGTTTGTGACCCTGCATCACGAAACGAACACAAAGTCGCCAGACATGAACTTTTAGTTAAGAGCATATTCCGAAAGAGCAGAAACGATGTATAACTCAAATCAAATGGACTCCCCTAACCTATGACTTGGAAAGGAGGCACACACACGGGAAAAGTGTGAACTGAGAAAAGAGGCTCTGAAGTACAGTGTCTATTCAAGCGCTAAATTTTTACCAAGCCTGTGCTGGCTGTGCGATGAATGGGACAAAAAACAGGATGTAAACCACCAGAGTAACAACAATGAAGGTATTATCAGATTGAACTAAAATTGAGCATGCCTTACAGGGTGCTACATAAGCACTTGCCCGATTGCCCGGGGCAAGTGAAAATCAAAGTCGGGCAAGTGTTTTGGAACAATGAGAAAAAATGCTTGCCGGAAGTGGGCGAGCAAAAAGTTTTGAAGCCATCTTTGCTTCTCATCACTTGCGTGAAAAAGTCCCATCAATCCAACACCAACACTCTATCCAACCAAGTTTGTTGCTCCCCATACATGCATGTGCTGTTAATTCAAATGATTGGGTTTTATCAAGCCCTTGGCTTTACAAGTGATTTCTTATATCTTTAGAGTTTCTTTTCGGGCAAGTATAATTCATGTTCGGGCAAGTGTTCTGCAACAGTATGAAAATTTGCTTGCCCGACCGGGCAAGTGGTACCAAAAAGTTATGTAGCACCCTGCCTTATTAACACATTTTATCCATAATTAATGGCAACTTTCAAAGCAGTGGCATCATCCTTTCAAAAGTTATCAGAGTTGAAAGTAAAGAGTGTGTACAAGGTTTTTAAGAAATGAAAAGGGGACTCTAAAGACACACCTAATCACACTTATCTACCCAAAAACTGTTTGAGATAAACTGCTAAGCAACACACTTTCTTGCCCATTTTATGACCCCAAATTTTTACACAGCGTAGAAGAAGACTTGCTCTTTCAGAAAATATGAAAAAGTCAAGATCGGCCGGGTTGACCCATTTCACCTATTTTTAGTCCTCACACAAAATCAGTGTGTGCAACTTTTTGCTCGTTTTGTGATGCACGGTCACATTTGAAAGTCGGGTGGCCGGACGGTCTGTTGATCGGGCAGTCTACTCTCTCACTTTTTTGAGCAATTGACCCCAAATTTGGCATGTATGACTGCTGTCAAACGAAGATGTGCAAGACTTTTTTGGGGGTTAGTATTGCACAATATGTTGCTATGGCAACTGCAAATTTAAAAAAAAATCACAAAATGTTTTGAATCAGACTACTCACCGTTTATTCAGCTGAAATTTGAGATACAGTGTATATGATCAATGTAATGTGTAGGTGTGCAAGATACCTTTTTTCCCCATGTGTGTGAATAAATCTGTTGCCATGGCAATAGTTTTTTTTTTATTATGCCAATCATTCAAAATATGTGGATTGACCTAATAACTCCCTGAGGTTTTGAGTATTTGACTTGAATTTTGGCACATGTGACCACTACAGTATATGCACAGAACACATCTTCTGTTGATGTTGAACTATGTGTTGCCATGGTAACAGCATTTTTCAATAAAAAGCATACAAAAATATTGTGGATTCAGCAAACTCCCTCACTCTTTGAGCACTTAGCTTGAAATTTTTCACATGTGACCACTATGGTATATAGATGTACATGTGCAAACTTAATCTTTTGTTATTGTTGAACAATATGTTGCCATGGTAACAGTCTTTGAGCACTTGGCTTGAAATTTGTGACCTCTGTACATGTGCAAACTTAATATTTCATCATTGTTTAACAATGCTTTGCAATGGTAACAGCTTTTTTTCATGAAAAAACATACAAAAATATTGTGGATTCAGCAAACTCCCTCAGTCTTATAGCTTTTGAATACATTGCCATGGCAACAGCATAATTTGAATGAAAATCATACAAATATACTGTGTATTAAGGCAACTCCCTCAGTCTGAGCACTTGGCTTGAAATTTGGAACATGTGACCACTTAATCTTTTGGCAAAATTTTAAAATGTTCAAACTTGATATTTCATCATTGTTTAACAATGCATTGCCATGGTAACATCATTTTTCACTAAAAAGCATACAAAATATTGCGGATTCCACTTACTCCCTCCGTCTTTTGGCATTTAGCTTGAAATTTGGCACATATGACCACAATGGTACATGTATGTACATGTAGATGTGCAAACTTATCCTACGTGATTGTTGAACAGTGCGTTGCCAGGGTAACAGCATATTTTGCATAAAAATCTTACAAAAATACTGTGGATTCAGTTAACTCCCTTCTTTGAGCATTTTGATTGAAATGTGGCACATGTGACCGCTATTGTATAGATGTGCAAACATGTAACATCCCCAGTATTCGGTCACTTAAGCTTTTTTGTAACATTTTTCAAACTAAAATTATACATCATATCTACAGCAATGTATGTGAAATATATCAAATTTCTTTAATACCAACTTTCATTTTGTTAAATATCACACAGATTTTCACAAAATTGCAAAATATATCACCTTGAAAATTCCCCAGTATACGGTCACTGCCCCCAGTATTCGGTCACGCGATATGTGCGTTCAAAGTCAATGCCTGTTCAAGGCAGCTGAAAAACGCGGGCTCGCGCTACCTTATTGGCGCAAAATCGCATGTGGGACGTTGCAGCGCCCGTTGGTGACTGAATACTGGGGACTCGACACTTGCATTCAACCCTTGCACATTGAGACACTGTATCGGCACGTACAGAAATTTTGTTTTTCTTTTGCGTTTTTGAGGATACCATCACACTCCAAGCTTGCGATAAGCAAAAAATTCCGTGAGAGAACGGCCTATTTCTCGATTTTTAGCGCTTTTTCGGCGACCCATACTCTTAAAACTGAGCCTTATCCGCACGCGCTTTTGGAAAGTAGCGCCGATTCTGCACTTTTGACTGTAAAATTTGGGATTTTGGATGGATTTTTCGAGGGGGCTACGGGAGTTTCCTGTCGTGAATGAGTGTGCAAGTATGTGAATTGATGTGATTTGCGTGTGTTGTGACAGTTGAACATACTGGCTGGTGACTAGTGATAAGTGACCGAATACCGGTAGCTGACCGAATACTGGTGCTCTTACCCTACTGTAATCTTTTGGCAAAATGTTAAAATGTGCAAATGACTTAGAAATTGTTTTGCTTACGCCATGTACGTTGTACACATGGCATACATTTCAGGCCATTTTGAGCATTTCACAATTTTGCATACTTGCATACATTCATGCCCACACTATTACAACTGTAGCACCTGAGTGATCAGGCATATTTAAAAAGCTATGAAATAATATCATATATTTGCATGGAATTGCTTGAAAATATTATGGAGAGTATGTTTACCAAATTTCACTTCAATCCAACAAATAAAGTAACTTTATACCTTGTTGTTTTCTTTATTTCTACCATGATTCTATTTTCCTCAGACTGCTCGAGATGGAGATGTCATTGTGATGAAGCGGCTTCTGTCACAAATTGCTAAGCAACGCAAGAAGACAGTTAATGCTCTGGATGAGAATGGTGTTAGCCCGTTGCATTATGCAGCCCGATACAACCATCTTGAGGTTATCAAGTTACTTGTTGAGCATGGTGCAGGTGAGGAAAGCTTCCTGTAAATCTCTATCATTTCTGCAAGTGAATTTTTTGTCTTGTTAACATAACTCTGCTTAAAAAAGCTATTTTACATTGCTATGATTGCTAAGAGTAATTTCATGAGTGAATGTAATAGCAAGATTATTAATGTTAGATCCAGGGGTTGGGCAAAATTGGATAGTTTTTATGCCTCCACCACGAAGTGGTGCCGGAGGCTTTATGTTTTTGGGTTGTCCGTCCGTCCGTCCTTCCGTCCGTCCGTCCTGTCCATCCTTCCGTCCATCCGTCCGTAATGAATTTTGTGGCAAGCGTAACTAAAAAACCTTTCGAGGTCTCCTAATGAAACTTGGCATGTATGTGTATTAGGGGGTGAAGTTGTGCCCATCGACTTTTGGGTGCACATGCTCAAGATCAAAGGTCAAAAGGTCAAGGTCAAATACTTAAAATTTCACTATTTCCTCCATATCTATGCATTGCCTAAAGATATTTTCTTGAAACCTAGTGTATACATGTATTACCCAATTAAAATTATCTGGTGAAAGTTTGGGGTCATGAGGTCAAAGTTCAATGGTCAAAAGGTCAAGTAGAAATATTAAAATTTCACTTTTTTCTCTGTACCTCGGAAATTGTTCAAGGTATCTTCATGGAACATAGTATATATACATGTACTGACTGGCAGTGATTACGGTATCTAGAGAATTTAGGGTTCATGGGGTCAAAGGTCAAGGGCAACACTTCAAAATTTTACTATTTCCCTCATATTTATGCAATGCCAGCAGGATTATTTTCTTTTTACACTTGGTGTATGCATGTATAACCCAATAGAGATTCTCTATTAAGTTTTTTTTTTTTTTTTGCCTCAAAGGTCAAAAGGTCAAAGATCAAGTGAATGTGCTGAACTAACTGTTTCCTCCTTATCTAGGGAATGGTTCAAGTTATTTTGAAACTTACTACATATTTTTGGATGTTCTACCTCACGGTAATTATCTTAATATGAATTCTAGGGTCAAAGGCCAGATGAAAATGGCAACAATTAACTATTCAATACAGAAATTACACTTTTTCTCCATACCTTGAAAATTACTCAGTGCATAAACTTATGAATGGATCAAAGTCAAGTTAAAGTTCTTAAATCTCCAAATACATTCTCTCCTATTCATCCAATTAAACCTAGGTCAAGGAAGGTGAACATTCAACACATTTGTGACAAACTTGTCATTTTAATATTTTGCCAATTTTGTGAAAATGTAATCACACGTTGTCCATATGTACTATAGACCTATTAAGAGAACCATGCATTATGGCGGAGGCATACCAGTCGCCATAGTGACATTTCTAGTTACATTTTGAACTTTCTTCCTTTTTTTTTTTAAAAGGAACTTCATAGCCAAATGTTCTAAATGTAGTGCTACTTAGCAGGAATTTTGATTAGGTATGTGATAGATACATGGATGTCATCCCAAGTGGAAACCCCCAAAGCTGCCCCTGCCCCTCAAGTTTGCAATGTCCTCAGGAAGTAGTCTGCAACAGTCCATGGAAGATGAACATGCGCTACTTAAGTGAGTGCAAGATCCCTGAGTATCTTGTTACAAGGCCCCACATACTATAGCGCATTAAGCTAGCAAATACCTGGCGGGTACCATTTTTAGGGGCGAGATGTGGCAAAATCCAGATATGCTCGGATACACTCAAATTCTTGGGCAAAATTTCATTTTCAGGCATTTGCTAAATGAATGTGCAAAGCGTGCTAACTGCATTACTAGCGCATGCATCCATCCAACGGATGCTGAACGGATGAAACAAATGACCAACAGATGCCCAACATAATGCAACACATTACGGGGACAATCACTTGATGCATCTCGGCTGCCTCACGTTTTACGAAGTGCATGAAGCAGTGAAGATCTCAGTAAATACTTTTGCTGTTAATGTGGCCTCAAAGGAAAGAAAACAACCTGCCAAGTGGGCACAAGAAATCACACAATCACCACCAAGTACCCCCGATGTCACTACCCACATTTTAATACTTCTGTAAGATTCCCCTAAAACTCCAACCCCTCCACTTTCTTGTCATGATCATGCTGGTAGGCCAACATCTTTCCTGGCATCTGATGCCTCTGTCTTGTCCCAGCTTGCCTGGTCTTTCAGTAAGAAAAAAAAAATAAGCAAAAACAGGGAAGTTCACATCCTGAAGGCACAGGAGGATGCCCTGGTCCAGTGGGTGAGAGAGCATGAGTACGGTATACCTTTGGTATTCCAAACAGTCTGATTATTGGATGAATTAGACAAGAAAAGTCTGATGAACGAGGATACAGTAATGGATAAGCCCTACATAAAATAGTGCTACCTTCTTTTACCATGTTCAGTCGCATGTTGCATTAACTTTTTTTTTTGTCATTGAAGATAATATACATATCTGGTGAGATTTGCATGAAGTTCACGAGCGATATTAGGTCTTCACGATGGAGCTCAATGAGAAGCTGATCATACAGTCTGAACTGCCATCCTCTCCAGATCCAGGCTCTGGTCCACATTCCTTTCAATTACTTCATTTACAACACAATTACACAAAATATAATACAAAATCATTATCAAGGAAATGATGTTAATTGAAATACAATAGCAAAATTTATTGGAAATAATTGGACAGCTGAAAAGCAGGAAAGCAGAGCTTGGAGTATGCATTCCCTTCTTAAACAATAAATGATAGCTAGTTGCTGAACTTATTAACAAAACTAGACAAATTGCAATAAATTAAAAGAAACACAAGAAAGAAATCCACACAGTCACAGAAACAAACACAGGGCATTGCTGTATTGTGACAAAAGAGAGAGAGGAAAAAAAGGGATTAGCATTGAAGAAATAACAGAGACCGAAAAAGGTTGGGAAAAGGGGCGAAAGGAAAGGAATTGAAGGGTTAAAACCAATGCACATTACGCTAGAGATGCAAAGGCTCACAGTGGTAGAGAAGAGATTGCATAAAAGAAGGTAAACGTGTATGATTAAAAAAGTGTGAAATTATAACAAGAGCATAACTTATTCTGCTGTGTAGGAACTAAAAAAAGAAAAGCATCTTCAACTTAGAATTGAAAGTACCGGTAACAAGACTTTGAGCTTCGTGTATACTGTTATCAAGAGAATTCAAAAATTCAGGGCCAGAAAAGAGAGATGTTAGATTTGACAAAAATAGTTCAGATTTCCTCTAGAGGCTTTCCTCCCCGCCATTTTTCTCTTGCCTTGGATGCGTTGGGTGATGGCCAGCTTGTTAGGTCATACTTACTATGTATGTTGATGGACAGTCACAAGATATTGGATCCGAAGACTGAGCTTCTTCCACTTCAGATGATTAGATGACACTCACTGACGAATGTTACCTTTATTGGCTGGGCATGTTTGGATGAATGGCATATGAATAAAAAAGGGACACACAGCAAGCAAAACGATTGAGCAGCGAATGTTCAATGAACACGATGGCCCAAATTCACAAAGGTGGTACAATCTTGGCCATGATTTAAACCATGGACAAAGACCATATCGTCGCTGGGGTGACAAGACCTTGTATCTGCAATTTTGGTGAAAATGACTTTTTTGGATTAATGGTCAAATAATGGGTTTAGTGATGTCCAGTCCAAATCCCAAGTGTCTTACTCCAAAAATGAAGCCACCACGGCATGTCAAAGGAAAGGCTATCCCATTCGCCACAGTGCTTTGGCCAGCATGCTTTTTGGCTCTCCTGGGGCCCGTTTCATAAAACTTGTCATCAATGACAAGTTGTCATAGATGTGACAAGCTTCTGAAATCCTTGCATCTGATTGGCTGAGAGCAAATTTGTCATGGAAATGTGGCAGTTGTCACTGATGACAAGTTTATGAAACAGGCCCCTGAACATTTGACATTTTGTAGATACGAGGTCTTGTCACCCCAGCGACGATATAGTAGTGTAGAGTAACGGTTAAGGACACAGCGTCTACGTAGAGTTACTCTACTCACTGAGATAATGTAGACGTCTAGGCGTAGAGTGGAGAATGTCAGGAGTAGGCAGGACTGCTATGCTACGACACAGGTTAAGGGTAGGAGGCCAGCCGCCGAAAATCCCTGGCAAACTGATGTGTCACCGCTGGAAGCAAAACGTCCACTGGATTAGCGTCGCGATGCTAGCACGTTAGCTAAAAATAACCGCGTGGGTTAAGTCCACAGATATTGCACACTCCCAGTAAAGATCCACGAAAAAGAATGATGCGTTTCCTTTTGCGTGGGGAAAAATGTAATCCAAAATATGAATATTCCGAAACACAACGAAATCAGAACAACGGCTTGAAAGAGGACAGTCTATTCAATAAGATATCCACAGAAGATGAAGATAAACAGGTTCCCATTGATAGCGATACGATAACGACTGAACTCTTATAACGCAAAAAGCAGGCCTACGTGAAGTTACGTGACTGAGTACTAAGAGCAAAGTGATGAACATCAAGAAATGACATCGCGAGCGCGACCTCAGCAATCAGTGACCACGGCCGAAAAACAACGTTCATTGGTTGCAGTGAAAATACGCTGATTTCTGATTGGTCCACGGTCTTAGTGAAGGTGGGGCGAACACACGAAACGTTGAATCTTGACACCCGCTAAAATGTAACATTGGCACGCGAAGAGTGCTAAATTAAGATCAAAACGCGTCTACCACGTGCGTAAACACCGGAACTTGAATATGAAGGAAAACAAGAGAAATAGGTCGTCTCCTGACCGTACTATACGAGTGTAGCATGCAGTATACATGTACAAAAGTGCAAGGTCACTACATTTGTTTTTTTATGGTGCGCCAAGTGTCAAATGGCCTATTTCATTACAAAATCGGTCATTTTGTCAACGTAATGACCATTTCGTGAACAAAATGACTGATTTTGTAACGAAATAGGCCATGCAACATTTGGCACCCCATAAAAAAACTACGGTCTTTGTCCATGGTTTTAACCAAGGAGGTTCAAGAAATGGAGTCACAACAGTCTTATTCACTTTGATCTCATGCTCGAAGCTGCCACTCAAAAATATTTGAAGTATGTGTCAAACTGGATCTGCCCCCCCACCATAGGAAGAAAATGAATTCATGTCTCATTGCATAATGACCAGCCACTGTCTAAGGAAGATAAGATATGTCTTTATGATGGAAATTACTTTTCGCTATCCCTACTTACAAACGATGGGTGCCCTTATAAAAATCTTAGGTTGCGGCAAGCTTGCAGCAAGCTTGCGGTAAGCTTGCGGCAACCTTAATTAGCTTGTATTAAAGAGTGCAAGCTTGCGCATGCTTATTGCCATCTTACTGCAAGCATGATACAAACTTGGCATCCCCTGGTAAGCTTGCTGCAAGCTTGCGGTAAGCTTGCTGCAAGCTTGCGGTAAGCTTGCAGCAACTTACCATTAGCTTGTGGACGATTGCAAGGTCGCAAATATGATTGCAAAAATAATCGCAAGCTTGCAGATTGTGTCGCAAGCTTGCAGATAAGTTTGCAAGACCATATGAAAGCTGTGCAAGCTTATGACAAGCTTGCGGTGAGACAACTAACAGCTCTGCAAGCTGGCCGTAAGCTTGCAAGTAATGCAGAAATCTCCGCAAGCTTACCACAAGCTTGCAGGCCATTATCAGAATTTCTGTGAGCTTGTCGCAAGCTTGCAGGTTGTTAAAGAAAACTCCTCAAGCTTACTTAAGCTTGTGAACTGTGATCAAAATCTTTGCATGCTTGCTGCAAGCTTGCGGGTTAGAACCTCGCAAGCATGCAAAATGCAGTCAAAATCTTTGTGAGCTTGTCCCAAGCTAAAGCTTGTGGGTAAATTGTTAGAGCAAATTCTGCAACCTTACCGCAAGCTTACTGCAACTGTATGGCCACAATCAAAATCTTTGCAAGCTTGTCGCAAGCTTGTCGCAAGCTTGTCGCAAGCTTGTCGCAAGCTTATAGGTTAATTGATAGAGAAAATTGCCTGGTGCCCTCTCAGTTACAAAAAAGAAAGTTACTTTGTTCACTCTGAAATTCAAAATGGCGGTTTGACTGTTTCTGTGTGCAGCTTAGATTTAAGGACAATAATTCTGTTAAAGGTATGAAATTGATTAATACTATTATAACTAACTGCATGCATTAACATGCTGAATAACTTCACCATATTTTCATTCCCCATAAACCTCAATAATCTACACATTTTAACAAAGTAATCATAGTAACTTCCCCTAAATGTGCAATACAGTCCCACCCATTGTAATTTGTGTGTGTATTAACAGGTATTCTTATTGTTACATATAACTCAATACCGGTACATTCTGCATACCTCTTTTTTTTTTAATAGTAAAATAAATGAATGTAAAACAGATTTGAGTGTATTATTTATACTTCATCCTTTTTTTTTAATGTTTCACTTTTGTGCAAATTTCAATTAAATTTCCTAATTGTATCCCCCGAACAGAGTTCGGAGGATACTATGGATTTGGCCTCGTTGCACCGCTGCGTCCGCTGCATCCGCGTCCGCCACAGAGATTTTCTTGTGAGAGCGCTCTACTGGCTGCAGTTCTTCGTAGATCATCTTCAAATTTGGCATGAAGGTGTATTATGGTACAACGAAGATGTCTGTTGTTTCTGGTGATGGCGCCCTCGCTTGTTCTGTCTTTATACATGAAAATAAGGTCAATTTAACAGGGTCTGCTTGTGTGTGCAACGTACCCTGGCCTTGTTTCTTGACCGATTTTTTTTTTCAAATTTGGTAGGCCTATGTATTAATGTATCATAGTCAAATCTATACACCTACGTGTATACCTATTGATAATGCTGCCCTCACTGTTCCACCTTTTACAGGGTCAAAGGTCACCCTGATCATGTCAAAATTTGCAAATGTGCTTATATATGCAATAACTTGATTGTTACTCAACGGATTTTATTCAGACTTGCTAAGGAGGTGTATGGGTGGTCATTCTACATGAAGGACACAACAGTTTGTGGTGATGGCGCCCTCAGTGTTCCGACTTGGATGCCATGTCACATTTCTTGTGTGTGCTCTATCAGCCACATTTCTTATTAGATTAGAATTTGGCAAAAAGGTGCATCATAGTGAAATCAAGGTGCCTACTGTTTTTGGTGGTGGTGCCCTCGCTTGTTCCGTCTTTATACATGAAAAGGTAAATTCAACAGGGTCTGCTTGTGTGTGTGATGCTGGCCTTGTTTCTCGACCGATTTTTTTTCAAATTTGGTATGTAAAGGTATCATAGTCAAATCTATACACCTATACCTACAGTGTATTGATAATGCTGCCCTCACTGTTCTAGCTTTTACAGGTTCAAAGGTCACCCTGACCATGTCAAAATTTGCAAAAATGCTTAAATATTTATGCAATGACTTGATCGTTACTCACTGGATTTTACTCAGACTTGCTATTTTAAAGGAGGTGCGGGTGGTCAATCTACATTGTACATGAAGGACACATAACAGTTTGTGGTGACAGCGCCTTCAGTGTTCCGACTTGGAGGCCATGTCACATATCTTGTATATGCTCTATTCGTAAGCTATTCAGAAGCGACATTTCTTGTCAGATTTTATTCAGACTTGCTATGGAGGTTTTGTGGGGGGTTATTCTAGGTACCGGTAACAAAAGTTTTCATTGACAGCGTCCTCATTGTTCCAACTTTTAAGGATATGTCATATTTCTTGTATGTGCTGTATGGTACTACATGTAACCTCAATTCTTATGGGATTTAATTATTCAGACTTGCTAAGGATCGGTAAACGAATGATCATTGTACATGTACATGTAGGACACAACAGCTTGTGGTGGTGGCGCCCTCAGTGCTCCAACTTAGATGCCAGTCACATTTCTTGTGCATGCTCTATCAGCCACATTTCTTGTTGAATTTTGTTCAAACTTGCTATTGAGGTTTATGGTGAGTTATTCTAGGTAACAAAAATGTTCATTGCCAGTGCTCTCATTGTTCAAACTTTTATAGGATGACATGTTATATTCCTTGTATGTGCTATATACCAGCCTCATTTCTCGTCAGATTTTATTGTATCCTGCGACAGTTGCCATATTATACAACATTCTGGCCTAAAGTAATCCAGATGGGGAATGGGAGATTGGTTCAGGGGATACAATGTATGTGAAGAGTTGTTCGCAAAAACCGATAAGTCCATATTTACCAAATGGAGATATTTGCGATTAAAGGTCAAGAAAAATAAAGAGAATAATAAGGAAATTTTTGCTTCTTTTGACCGTAACTTCAAAAATGTACCTTTATATGTAAGGACCAATATATCATTTTAAGGGTATAATTTGTACTTTATAACAGAAACCGTACTTCAAAATCTTCAAAAATGGACTTATCGGTTTTTGCGAACAAACTCTTCAAGTGCTCGAACGGGTCTCCTGTGCGAGCGCTCTATAGTAATCAAATTTCTTAATTTCTTTAAAAAACTAAGCTTGCAAAGGCTTGCGACAAGCTTAGCAGCAAGCATTCCGCGAACTGGTGGCATAGCACACAAGGTTGCAAACTCCCTGCAAGCTTGCAGGTCAGCTAGCCCTGCAAGGTTGCCAGAAGTCAATACATAAGGCTGCAAATTTGCAGGTCAGCTACCAGTAGCCCTGCAAGGTTGCGGCAAGCTAATATGCAAGGTTTCAAACTTTGTGCCAGCTTGCAGGTCAGCTAGCCCCGGAAGGTTGCAGCAAGCTAGCATGTTAGGTTGCGGCTGCTCATTTGAATATTTGGAACCCTGCAAGCTTGCCGCAAGCTTGCCACAGACTGGCCCGCAAGCTTGCAGCGAGCTAGCCAGCAAGCTTGCGGCAAGCTAAAAACTTTGTGCAAGCTTGCAGGTATGTGAGCTAGCCCTGCAAGGTTGCAGCAAGCTAGTATGCAAATTTGCAGCGGCTCATTTAAATATTTGGAACCCTGCAAGCTTGCTGCAAGCTTGCTGCAAGCTTGCCACAGGCTGGCCCGCAAGCTTGCAGTGAGCTGGCCGGCAAGCTTGCGGCAAGCTAAAAACTTTGTGCAAGCTTGCAGGTATGTGAGCTAGCCCTGCAAGGTTGCAGCAAGCTAGTATGCAAATTTTCGGCAGCTCATTTAAATATTTGGAACCCTGCAAGCTTGCTGCAAGCTTGCCGCAAGCTTGCCGCAAGCTTACCGCAAGCTTGCCAAGATCTGGCCCGCAAGCTTGTGGCAAGCTAATCCGCAAGCTTGCGGCAAGCTTGCGAGGCATGCTTTACAGATTTGTATAAGGGTGGTAGACAATGGTAAAGGCACGGGGGTGCGTGAATAGAAATTGCTCAAATATTGCTGAAATAGATTATCAGAATTACTCGACTGTACGTGTCTGTACACTAATCTGACATATTGATTTATAAAGAACTATACTTGAAGATGATACCATATTAGTTTCATTTGTCGGAAATAATCAGAAAAGTGATAAAACCTGCTTTCCATGAGGGTAAAATTTCAAACACTTTCACAAAATACAGCTCAGATTTACACTTTTGCACATATTTTTGAACGGAATTGACTTTTGTTTTATGTGCTTTATCATTAGGTGAAATTTCATTGCATTTGATCTCCATATAAACGAGCAGCATATACCAGAGCTACCAAGTCTCACGCATTCTGCGTGAGACTTAAGCATTTAGGGGCCGTCTCACGATCTCACGCATGGCGCCCATTTTTATCACGCATCGGGCGAAGTCTGCAACCAGGGCCTATAATAATGAGCATAGCTCAAAAGATTGAAGTGATAGTTGAAATTGAAGGTATATTTTCCTTTTGTCTTTCAAACTAGGTAAAACATAGCACCTGATCGCACCATTAAGAGCTAAAAATTGAAAAAAGCTCCCCACCGTGGGAGGCCACAGGGGGAAAAATCCATCCCACACCCTAGCTCGCGAGCACATTCGCTCGCCAAGATGCCAAGTCATGAAAATCTCACTCATAAAAATGTTTTGAACTTGGCATCCCTGCATATACCCGATACTATGTTAGAGTTAAAAATGAATCTTCAGATTGCTCAGAAAGATTGCGGCTTCAAGCATCGAACATCAAAGGCACAAATGCACCTGTGGAATTCTTTTGTCCATCCATAGAAAACTGACAGCTGATTGAACAATTATAGTCAGTTGTAACTCCATCCCTTGAACCTCCTTCAAGTTGGTTTAAACCATGGACAAGATTGTACCACCTCTGTGAATTCAGGCCAAAAGTGTATTGTCATACCCTTTGTCATCTGCTCAAGATTTTGGACATGTCCAAAAACAAAATTTGGCCCCAGCAAATCTCTGCGATCCTTTCCAGACAGCTAAACAGATACAGTGAACCATTACAAAAAGTGCGGTGACATCCTCCATAGGAAACAAGCGTTTTTAAATGCACCGCGCAGAGCGCACAATCAGGTATAGGACATTTACACGGACTCTAGACTTTGCGAACTCATACCTCCCAGAATATGTCTTTTTGCTTAAATGTACCTGGTTTTTATGAAAATCTAGATTTCAAGCTTGCTCTACATACCTCATTTGTAGAGTTTTGTGAAAATTTTACATCGGTACCTTTCGAGTTGAAAATTAGGTGTCATTTCTCACTCAAATGCAGTAAGCTTTACGACAACACGCAATTTTACATTGACGGCGCGGTGTGCCAACTGTGAGCCTGAAGGCCATTTTGGAAGGGTTATTTTACTGCCATTGTACCTGTTGTTTTTGTACAATGCACCTGCCTAGTGAGTTGCAGCAAATACTCATGTGTATTTATACTGAGTTTGGAGGAATTTCGTGAAACTTCGCCATCGGTACCTTTTCAATATTCATAGACCATGTCGTTTAGCCCCGAGTGAGTAAGCCACCAATATGTTCATACACTAAAACAAATGGCGCGTCCCTGCGTGCTTCTCACTTGAATACGCTATGCTGATTGGCTAAATGTCATTGGCCTTACGAGGTCGCATCGGGTCAATGTGTGATCGTGACGTAGAGGGTATGCAAATTCGTGACGTGACAATAGGTGCGCGCGTCTTTATTACTATTTAGATTTCATCAATACATTAGCTCAACGTAGCATTTGCGGCGCGTGATTGCATCATTAATATGTATTATTCTTTAACGCTCAACGCACTGTGATTGGTGGTATGCAAATGACGGATCTACGTCATAGCTCATTATCTGTTTGTCACTGTTCGCGTGTAGACTTTTTGTAATGCATCAAACGGGTTAGGAATGACAAGCAGCAAATGTGAGCGTACATCTCCAAATTTTTGAATTTGTTTGGCCGTTTGTTGATCTGACCTGCTCTAGTGTGATGGGGCCTTGAAACAAACTTTTCCACATCTTTAATTAGTATGTATGCCTGTTGTACAGTACCAGAGCTGCCAGTCTTGAGTCTTCAGATATGATACCAGGATGTTTACAGTTTTCCATTAGAAACTCAAACAGAAATAGAGCAATGAGAAAATAAGACTCCAGTGCTTCATTGTGTCTTGTCTGCACAATTTTCCTTCTGCAGATGTCAATAGAAAGGGTGAAGGGGACCTTGTACCTCTCCACTTTGCATGCAAATACAAAGCCTCAAGGTATGCTGAGTCTAGTGCATCCGATGACAATCAGGTAAGTGACTAAGTTGTACATACAATGTACATGCCTATTGTAGGTCCTCTTTAGTTGCCTCCTTTCTAGTTCACTTGGTGGATGATACTCTTGTATACAAATTCTTGCCAGTCTGATCAAGTCAAACTTCGCAATATCATGAGCATTGAATCAGAATGAAGGCTTGTACAATCATTGGACTTCAATGTTTTGGTTTATTTTAGCAAATGGTTTGTAAGATCAAGCATGTTGATGTTGACATGTCAGGATATCGTTTTGTGTTTTCCACTTAACTCAGTATTTGCTATGTAAAAGTGCATTTTGTGGTGTAACTCAGTAGTGTGTTGTATACATTTGACAGCAAAATTATTCAATCCCCCACGCATTTTCGACATTTTGGCAAAAAGAATAACATTGCAACTGCAGACTGTTACTAAATCATTCATATAGTCAACAGATAGTTTATCACAATTGAATACCGAAACAAAAGTCAATATTTACTTTATAGTCCATCCAAAATTGCAATTTTCACACAAAAACCACGTTGCAAAATTATTCAACCCCCTGTATAAATATACACCTGGATGAATACACAAATAATGACAAACTAGACGAGAATTTGTCAAGACTGACAAATTAGGTGATCCGATGTACAAATGATTTCTGAGATTATCATTGAAGAAAAGGGAATCAAATCTTTCATCTCCACAGATTTGAAATGGAAAGGGCTTATCATGTTAACAAAGAGACAAAATGAACCTCATTTTGATAAAAAGCCATTATCTTATGAAATGATCCTCTTGACAAGGTACATATCTGTGCAAAATATGGTGCAATATGGCATGTATTTACCAAGATACAGGACGAAATTGGTTTGATCCTTGACTCTACTTTAGACATCAGAGATGGCATCTGATTAAAAAGTTATTTCACAAAACTATCCATATGCCATGGGCTAAATGGTTGCAAAATATGGGAGTGATAGGGCATGTAGTTACCAAGATACAGTACAAAGTAGTCTTGACCCTTAACCCTATATACCTCGCACAGCCTAGATAGCATCTTGAGTCAAAAGTCGTTGTTTTATGAAATGATCCAGGCACCCTGGTCCATTTATGTACAAAATCTGGCCCCGGTTGAGCATTAGTCTAAGCAAGATACAAAATAAAGAATGTTTGACCTTTGAACCTCATTTGCACAGCCAAAATGGCGTCCGACCAAAGCGTTGTTATTTTACAAAATGATCAATCTATCGAGGCCCATGTGTGTGCAAAACATGGCGGTGAAACCATACACTAATGAGGTTACAGAATGAAGTATACTTGACCTTTGACCCCACTTAACACAGCCAAGATGGCATCTGTGCAAAAAGTTGTTATTTTGTGAAATGATTCTTCCAATCTGGGTCTTACGTGAGTAAAATGTGGGAAAGATAAGACGTGTATTCACGGAGATACAGGATTGAACACTTTAGACCTTTGACCCTAATTTACCTACCCAAGATGGTGTCGGAGGAAGTAGTTGTTATTTTATGAAATGATGTTCGTGACATGAACTAAACATGTGCAAAATATGGGGTTGATAGCCATTGTTGTTGTTGATCTATTGCACAGAAAGTGGAAGAAAGACAGAAAAATAAAGAAAAATTTAAGGTATTGTATAGAAATTTGAAGGAGAAGCATTTAAAAAAAAATCAGAAAAAGATAAAGTTAGGAAGGGAGAATAAGACTAATTAAAGACAAAGAAGAAAAAAGTGTTTAAAAAAAAAAGCAAAAAAATTGGCAGGGGTGAGCCTCGAACCTGGGACCTTCAGATTAAAAGTCGGATGCGCTATCCACTGAGCTATTTCATCCCCCATAGGCTCTGTGTATTAAGCAAAATGACGCTACATCGAAGCCAAGTGCCAATTTCAATCAAGTTTCTCGACGTGATCTTGACATCGTATGAAAAAATGGAGGGCTCACTTACGATAGTCCAACGTCTATGGCTACAACATATTAAAATCTGGGAGAAATTCATCGAAGGGTAAGTGAGCTAGTGCTCGAAAAAGATAGTCATGTCAATTTTCATTTCCAGAAAAACTGCACTCCCATAGAGATAACACGTAAACTGGTCAAATTTTACAAGGTTACTTTCAATCCATTTTTACAAGGTGATGATGTCATCCAATCAAAATTTTGATATTACACTAATGAAAGAGCATTTCATAAGCTACAACATACTGAAATCTGGGTGAAAATCGGAGAAAGATAAGTGAGACATGCTTGAGTGAACTTGAAATTTGATGACGTCATTTTGAAAATTTGCCTTTTTTATTTCATTGAAAAATTTGATATCTTTTAATCATTTTTCCAGCATCGTCAACCCATGAAATAACATGTACAACTCATCAGCTTTCAGAATAAAGAAAATGGGGGTCACCGTCCATCCTGACGAGTAAAATCGGGGTCACGCTCGACTGATCACAATGATTTTATTAGATCTGTCGTCTTTGGGACATGTACAGTGTATATATATGGTATAATTTTGAAATTGATAGGAAGAGGACTTTCTGAGCTACAGTAACCTCTACACAACTTTTGAGGAGAAATAAAGAAAGAAGAAGAAGAAGAACAAAGAATCCGTACAGATACAGAAGGTGATCCGAGAGGATACTCGGATCACCTAATTAAAAGCCACATGCGCATGTTCTGAGGTGAATGCCAGATTTTATTTGTCGCACATGCAAAATTGGAACGTTTACATACTGTAAACGTCAATATTGCGCGCAATTAATTTTTCGAGCTAAGCGGCTTGAGAACATATTCGTGGGTTCTTAAAGGTACTAGCCCACATTTGTAAACCTGCAGCAATTGGTCTCATAGTTAGCATGGAGTTTGGGTATGATTGCAGTAACACCTGTGCAAAATTTCGTTCCAATTAGTCCATTACTTTCACAAAAATAAAGGAAAATGCACCGTATGCATGCGTATAACGCTCGCTAGCTCCGGTCCACGTACGTACTACTTGCATGCGATGCATGTGTAAGTTACATGTACGTACTAGTAGCTAGCCCCGGAGACCGTGCCACAAGGCGCGGTCCTGGCGGCTACCTCGCAGCTGAGCGGGAGCAAAAATCACTGCCACATTCACGGCGACTTCACAAATAAAGCACGGCTAAATTTCTATCATAAACACAGTGACAATTAATACATTACCTTTTCGACTTGGTTTTTCTCACCCATTTATCTAGAAACTGCAAAATTTTCTACATTTTTTTAGGAGTAATAAGCGGCCTGCCCTAGTGCAACAGTGGAGAGACTTGCTGAGCCATATATCCATTAGTACGCATTACGCATGCTCTCAATGCACTGCACTGCATGCATGCTGTGCGCCTGTGCAAGTGATTGTGAGTTTCAGTGAGCATCGGTGAGCTGAAGATATTCGCGTTATAAGGCAACATTTTCTGCATCATAAGCAATGAAATGCATCAAACAGTCGCCGAAATTAATCATTTAGGTTTAATCGACCCATGTAAGTATTCCTAGTAGTTTTTGTTGAAAAATTAAGGAAATATAGCGCCGAAACGGCACCCGTTTTGTACAACTCCTCGATCTGAATGCGAAAACGGCACAGCCCCAACGCTGCACGTTGGGGCTGGTCGCAGTTAGTAGGTAGCTAGCCCGCGCTCGTAATTCGATTTTGGGTCGGGTTGACCCGGTTTGAAAATTGATTTTAAAACGATGATTTTCTCTCTTTTATCGAATGGTATAGACAAAGAGCAACAGGTGAGGTATGTTACTGTTATAACTTGTACGGTACCAAGGTACTTGAAGTCATATTGGACCTGTTTTATGCAGTTTTGATTTTCGTGGGTTTTTAGCTCACCTGAGCCAAAGGCTCAAGTGAGCTATTGCGATCGCCCTTCGTCCGGCGTCCGTCGTCCGTCGTCCGTCGTCCGTCGTCCGTCGTCCGTCGTCCGTCGTCCGTCGTCCGTCGTCCGTCGTCCGTCGTGCGTAAACTTTTTACATTTTCATCTTCTTCTTGAAAACCCCATGACCGATTTTCATCAAACTTGGCAGGTAGCATCCCTAGGGGGTTAGGAACTCAATTTGTTAAAATGGGCACCATGCCCCACCCAGGGGGCCCCCAGGGGTGCCCAAACCCCCAAAAATTAAGGAATCTGTAAAAATCTTCTTCTCTAGAACCAGAAGTGATAGAGCGAAGTTAATACTATGAGTTAGTACATTGATGACTGTAGTTTCAAGTTTGTTCATGGCAGAATCAGGGGTGCCCCCCTTGGGACCCAGGGGAGGGGGGTGGGGAAGGGTTCCAATGGGGCCTAAATTGTACATTTTCATCTTCTTCTTGAGAACTCCATGACCCATTTTCACCAAACTTGGCAGGTAGCATCCCTAGGGGGTTAGGAACTCCATTTGTTAAAATGGGCACCATGACCCACCCAGGGGGCCCCCAGGGGGCCCAAACCCCCCAAAATTAAGGAATCCGCAAAAACCTTCTTCTCTAGAACCAGAAGTGATAGAGCTAGGTTAATACTATGAGTTAGCACATTGATGACTGTAGTTTCAAGTTTGTTCATGGCAGAATCAGGGGTGCCCCCTTGGGACCCAGGGGGGGGGGGGGGGGGGGTGAGGAGGGGTCCTAATGGGGCCTAAATTGTACATTTTTATCTTCTTCTTGAGAACCCCATGACCCATTTTCACCAAACTTGGCAGGTAGCATTCCTAGGGGGTTAGGATCTCAATTTGTTAAAATGGGCACCATGCCCCGCCCAGGGGGCCCCCAGGGGGCCCAAACCCCCCAAATGAAGGAATCTTTAAAAATCTTCTCTAGAATCAGAAGTTATAGAGCTGAGATAATACTATGAGTGAGTACATTAATGACTGTAGTTTCAAGTTTGTTCATAGGAGATCCAGGGGTGCCCCTCTTGGGGGTAGGGGGGAGGGTGGTGGTTGGAAGGGTCCAAATGGGGGCCTGAATTGTACATTTTCATCTTCTTCCTGAAAACCTCATGATGGATTTTTGTCAAACTTGGCAGGTAGCATCCCTAGGTGGTCAGGATCTCAATTTATCAAACTGGGCACCATGCCCCACCCAGAGATCCCCAGGGGGCCCCAATTCCCCCAAATTAAGGAATCTTGAAAAAATTGGGCCCTTATTCAGGCATGAGATTTCTCCGCGGATCCGCGGATTTCCGCGGATTTTGAAATTCTGGTTAGAAAATACACAGTCGGGAAAATTTCCGTGATTTTCCTCTTTTTCTTTTCTTTTTTTTTTGCAGCCACCATATCTCGCCGTGTGTGAATGGTGATGAGTGCATTTTGTCAGCGGGCAGCTGTGCGATGTTGCATGTTTCATGCGTGAAATGGATGTGAAACGTGCGTGTCGATCAAGTTGTAGCTACTATACTAGTGTAGCTTGCAGTGTGGTGTGATATGATGCACACGTGAGGCTGTAACTGCGTATTACGTGTATCATTACTATCAAGGAGCTTCGGCATGCATGCTGCCGCAGCATTCAGCGCGATGCGTTGACCGAAAGATCGGTCTGTATCTGTCCGTCGGGCGGGGAATGTTCCGCGGAGACTGCGTCTGGCTTCACGGATCTCCTCCGTATACGGAGGACAGCGTTATGGCAAAATATAAAAGAGTCCTCCGGACAGACGGATCTTTCTGTCTACGCGATGCGTAGACCTCCGTAGGGATCCGTGAAGCCAGACGCAGTCTCCGCGGAACATTCCCCGACGGACAGATACAGACCGATCTTTCGGTCAACGCGATGCGCTGCTTTTGTATCCCGCTGATTACGTTGGCGTGACCTGACGTTACATTTGTCATCGTGATTTTGTGGACCGGTGAGAATATTTCTTTCTTCAACGAGAAAATGTTTATGGACTTAACCGGGTCTACAAATTTTTGTACCTCCTGTAAGGTATTATAGGCAGTCTAAGTTAGCTGTTGCATGGACGTACATGGACCAAGTACAAGATCAGCAATACTTTGCCTGGTCTGCGCACTGTAAACTGTTAATGGACTGAGGTAAAGACAGCCAACAATGGCAATGCTAAGCTGTGATTTTTTTTTTTTTGTACCCGTATGAACTGAATCCAGCAAGACGTCACCTGGGTGTACATTACTGTGATTTATTATGGCCTCACATTTGTAGTAAATTTCAGTTGTAAAATGCATTAAAATGAGTTTTTTCATACCTTGAATTTCAAAAAGTCCTCACCGTGGGAGTGGGGACACCCCCCTCCCACACCCTCCCCCCGCTCGGTCGCTACGCTCCCTCGCAAACTCTTCTCCTCTTTTTTCAACTTTTCTCTGTCTCATGCCTGCTTATTGTACATTTTCATCTTCCACTTGAGAATGCCTCGTCAAATTTTGGTAGAGCTGTGAATAATTTAGATTAGTGACTGCGTGAAAGGTGAACTTGCGATACTCAGGTGAGCGCTAGACCCGCGGGTCTCTTGTTAAATTCGTGTTCCGAAGCGGGTTAATACACTGTCGCTGTTTTCATCCAGCAATGCCAGCGTACGATAAGCGACGCGAGTGCGAGTACAAGCGCTCAACTATGTAGTACATGTATTGTACTCGATACATGTACTGTAGTACTAGTACACCAATCGGCTGTGGGCTCGGTGCGTGCGATGATACTGCTATATGTGTAAACATGTTTGTACTACGTAGCAGTATCATCGACGAAGCGCACACAATTCAGGCTGTTCAAAATGTGTATAGAAAGTTGCGAAGATATATTCGCGCATTTTTGAATTCGCGCTAGCCGAACGTAGCGCAAAATCCGCGAAAATTATGTACCGCAAAAATTTCCACGTTTACAGTACTTAGTGCAGCACCTACGCGTGTATTTGCTGCAATGACCTGCTGTAGATGAGAGGTATAGTCTCTCACAAGCTTCTGGCAGCGCTCCGTGGGGATTTTAGCCCATTCCTCATGGGCAATTGTCTCCAGGTCAGCAATGCTGGTAGGTCTACGTGCTGTAATGTTACAACCTGTTTTTTGTGCATGTAAACGTTCCAATTTTGGATGGACGATAAATGAAATCCAGCATTCACCTCAGAACATGTGCATGTGACTTTTAATTTGTCATTATTTGTGTATTCATCCGTATGTATGTATACAGGGGGTTGAATAATTTTGCAACGTGGTTTTCGTGTGAAAATTGCAATTTTGGATGGACTATGAAGTAAATCTTGACTTTTGTTTCAGTATTCAATTGTGATAAACTATCTGTTGACTATGTGAATGATTTAGTAACAGTCTACAGTTGCAATGTTATTCTTTTCGCCAAAATGTCAAAAATGCATGGGGGGTTGAATGATTTTGCTGCCAACTGTAAGTTCTGTAGTGTGTAGTATAAGTTTGCACAATCACCAAAAATATTATTTGATCAGATTGAAGCAACCACTAATACAGTACAGCTGCAGGGATTAGGAAAAGAAGGCTTTATTAGGTGATCCGAGTATCCTCTCGGATCACCTATTGTATCTGTACGGATTCTTTCTTCTTCTTATTCTTCTTTCTTTATTTCTCCCCAAAAGTTGTGCAGAGGTTAGCTCAGAAAGTACTATGCCTATCAAGTTCAAACTTATACCATGTATGTATCGTGTCCCAAAGACGGCAATCGAACTAAAATCAAAGTGATCAGTCGACCGTGACGTCACTATGACGTCATTATATGAAAACACATTCTCAATCATATCTCATTAATGGAATGAAGTTTTTCAATTAAATTTACGTCACATATATTTCAAGTTATGCGCATTCTACTCATATTCTCAAAATTCACATTTTCTCTTGGTACGTGCGCGTACGCGCGCGTTGAAATATTTGTATGCTCAAATCGAGCTCAAATTTTTTTTGCACACGTTTCAGACCATTTGGAGCATTTTTTGAAAAATTGAAAAAATCGGACGGACGCGTACGCGCGCGCGTATATACGCACGCACAGCTCATATGCAATAGAAATTTTCAGTTTTTTCACATGGATCGGATGTCCACAATGTCAAGGAATATTTCTATCAAGTTTCAAGTCGATCCGACTCAATATGACATCATACGGGCCCGTCAAATTCAAAATTCCGCGCGTGCGTCAATGGGGATACACTGTGCAACTATGCCAAAAAACCGCCAATTTTAAATCGGATTTTACTCGTCAGGATGGCCGGTGACCCCCCATTTTCTTGACATATTCTAAAAGCTGATGAGTTGTACATGTCATTTCATGGGTTGGCGATACTGAAAAAATGATTAAAAGATATCAAATTTCTTAATAAAGTAAACAAAGTAAATTTTCCAAATGACGTCATCAAATTTCAAATTCAGTCGAGCGTATCTCACTTAAATTTCGCCAATTTTCACCCAGATTTCAGTATGTTGTAGCATATGAAATGTTCTTTCATCAATGTGATAACAACATTTTGATTGGATAACGTCATCACCTCGTAAAAATGGATTGAAAGTATCCTTGTAAAATTTGACCAGTTTACGTGTTATCTCTATGGGAGAGCAGTTTTTCTGGCAGTGAAAATTGACATGACTCTCTTTTTCGAGCACTAGCTCACTTATGCTTCGGTGAATTTCTCCCAGATTTTAGTATGTTGTAGCTGAGACTTTGGGCTATCGTTTGTGTGACCTCCATTTTTTCATACAACGTTGGTATCACATCGAAAAACTTGGTTGAAAAATTGCATGTGGCTTCGATGCAGCGTCATTTTGCTTAATACACAGGGCCTATGGAGCATGAAATAGGTCATTGCATAGCGCATCCGACTCGTAATCCTAAGGTCCCTGGTTCGATGCTCACCCCTGCCAGTTTTTTTTTTTTTTGAACACTTTTTTTCCTTTTTTTTCTTTAGTTAGTCTTAATCTCCTTTCCTAACTTTATCTTTTTCTGATTTTTTCATGCTTCTCCTTCAAATTTCTATGAAAATAACATAATTTTTTCTTTATTTTTCTTTCTTTCTACTACTTTCTGTGCAATAGATGAACAACAACAATGGCTATTAATCCCATATTTTGCACATGTTTTGTTCATGTCACGTACATTATTTCATAAAATAACAATTACTTGATCGGACACCATCTTGGGTATGTAAATTAGGGTCAAAGGTCATAAATGTTTTATCCTGTATCTTGGTGAATACATGTCCTATCTCTCCCATATTTTGCACACGCAAAGACCATGTTACAAGAATCATTTCACAAAATAACCACTTTTTGCTCAGATGCCATCATGTCTGTGCAAAGTGGGGTCAAAGGTCATATATTCTTTCTGTATCTTCATTATGACGTGTTATCTCTATGGGAGTGCAGTTTTTCTGCGAATGAAGCTATGACAATCTTTTTCGAGCAATAGCTCACTTATGCTTCGGTGAATTTCTCCCAGATCTTAATATGTTGTAGCTGAGACTTTGGGCTATTGTATTTTACCCTTCGTTTTTTTCATACGATGTCGGGATCACGTTAAAAAACGTGGTTGAATTTAAAGCTTATCTTCAATGTATTGAGATGTTTCTTTTCTTTCTGCAACTTTCTTTGCAATAACTCAAGAAAAACAGCGTCTATCACCCTCAAATTTTGCACATGTTTAGTTCATGTCACGTACATTATTTCATAAAATAACAACTTCTTGATCAGACACCATCTTGGGTATGTAAATTAGGGTCAAAGGTCATAAATGTTTCATTCTGTATCTTAGTGAATACATGTCCTGTCTCTTCCATATTTTGCACACGCAAAGACCATGTTACAAGAATCATTTTACAAAATAACCACATTTTGCTTAGATGCCATCCTGGCTGTGCAAAGTGAGGTCAGTGGTCAAATATACTTCATTCTGTCTCTTTATTATGACGTGTTATACGGAATATGGTACCAAAGATGGCAGATCTGACTCGCTTTTCTAAATGAGATTCCGAATATCACACGGCGAATGTCCCTAAACACAGATGAAACCTGTATGGCCATGCCTAAATTATATATTTGTTGCTGTATCTTCGTTATCTAGTGTATACAGAATTTGGAACCAAAGATGACAGATTTGACTCACTTTTCTAAATGAGAATCCAAACATCACACAACCAATGTCTCTAAACACAGATGAAACCTGTATGGTGTTGCCTATTGCGATCAGACCTCGAATCATTGATTTAAAAAAAAATCGGATCACCTTAATTTGTCAGTGATGACAAATTACAATCTCTAGTTTTCTTTATTTCTCCCCAAAAGTTGTGCAGAGGTTAGCTCAGAAAATGCTATGGCTATCAAGTTGAAACTTATACCATGTATGCATCATGTCCCAAAGACGACAAATCTAATGTATCATTGTGATCAGTCAACCGTGTCGTCACTATGACGTCATTATATGAAAACACATTCTCAATCATATCTCATTAATGGAATAGAATTTTTCAATGAAATTTACGTCACATATATTTCAACTTATGTGCATTCTACTCATGTTCTCAAAATTCATATTTTCTCTTAAAACGTGCGCGTACGCGCGCGTTGAAATATTTGTATGCTCCAATCGAGCTCAAAATTTTTTTGCACACGTTTCAGACCATTTGGAGCATTTTTTGAAAAATTGAAAAAATCGGACGGACGCGTACGCGCGCGCGCATATACGCACGCACAGCTCATATGTAATTGAAATTTTCAGTTTTTTCACTTTGATCGGATGTCTGAAATGTCAAGGAATATTTCTACCAAGTTTCAAGTCAATCCAACTCATTATGACGTCATACGGGCCCGTCAAAGTTGAAATTCCGCGCGCGCGTCAATGGCGATATACTTACAGTGCAACTATGCCAAAAAACTGCCAATTTTAAATCCGATTTTACTCGTCAGGACGGACGGTGACCCCCCATTTTCTTTACACATTTTGAAAGCTGATGAGTTGTACATGTCATTTCATGGGGTGGCAATGCTGACAAAATGATTAAAAGATATCAAATGTCTTAATAAAGTAAAAAAAGTAAATTTTCATAATGACGTCATCAAATTTCAAGTTCTTTCGAGCGTATCCCACTAGTCCTTTGTCAATTTTCACACAAATTTCAGTATGTTGTAGCTTATGAAACGTTCTTTCAAACATAAAATAACAATATTTTGATTGGATAACGGTATCACCTCGTAAAAATGGATTGAAAGTAATCTTGTCAAATTTGACCAGTTTACGTGTTATCTCTATGGGAGTGCAGTTTTTCTGGGAATGAAAATTGACATGACTATCTTTATCGATTACCATCTCACTTACCCTTCGGTAAATTTCTCCCAGATTTTAATATGTTGTAGCTGAGACTTTACGCTACCGTAAATGTGCCCTTCGTTTTTTCATACGATGTCGGGATCACGTCAAATATTTTGGTTGAAATTCAGGCTTATCTTCGACGTATTGAGATATTTCTTTCTTTCTGCAACTTTCTTTGCAATAACTCAAGAAAAACGGCCTCTACCACTTCTATATTTTGCACATGTTTAGTTTATGTCACGTAAATTATTTCATAAAATAACAACTACTTGATCGGACACCATCTTGGGTATGTAAATTAGGGTCAAAGGTCATAAGTGTTTCATCCTGTATCTTAGTGAATACATGTCCTATCTTTCCCATATTTTGCACACGTAAAGACCATGTTACAAGGATCATTTCACAAAATAACTACTTTTTACTCAGATTTCATCTTGTCTGTGCAAATTGAGGTCAAAGGTCATATGTACTTCTTTTTGTATCTTCGTTATGACGTGTTATCTCTATGGGAGGGAATTTTTTTAATGTGAAAATTGACATGATTGTCTTTATCGAGCACTAGCTCACTTACCCTTCGGTGAATTTCTCCCAGATTTTAATATGTTGTCGCTGAGACTTTGCACTATCGTCAAATTTCTCTTCGTTTTTTCATACGATGTCGGGATCACGATAAAAAACTTGGTTGAAATTAAAGCTTATCTTCTATGTATTGAGATATTTCTTTTTTTTCTGCAACTTTCTTTGCAATAACTCAAGAAAAACACGTCCTATCACCCCCTTATTTTGCCCATGTTTAGTTCATGTCACGTACATTATTTCATAATATAACAACTACTAGATCGGACAACATCTTGGGTATGTAAATTAGGGTCAAAAGTCATAAATGTTTCATCTTGTATCTTGGTGAAAACCTGTCCTATCCTTCCCATATTTTTCACACGTATAGACGATGTCGCGAGAATCATTTCACAAAATAACCACTACTAGTATTTCATCAGATGCAATCTTGGGAGTGCAAAGGTGGGTCAAAGGTCATATGTACTTGTTGCTGTTTCTTCGTTATAGTGTATACAGAATTTGGTACCAAATATGGCAGATATGACTCCCTTTGCTAAATGAGAATGCAAACATAACACGGCCAATGTCTCTAAACACAGATGAAACTTGTATGGTCATGCCTATTGCGATCAGGACTCGAATCATTGATAAAAAAAAAATCGGATCACCTTAATTTGTCAGTGATGACAAATTACAATCTCTAGTTTTACATGGAAATGTGGCAGTACCAGTACTCATTGGGTGACAATCCTTACTTGTACTGTCTTAACTGTGTATATCAATAGCAATACAGGAATCATTAATCATTTTTTGTGTTATTGTTTGTGTTTGCAGTGTTTGAACTGTAGCCTACAGTGTTTGCAAAGTTGGTCATTCAATTTGTTCAGAAGTAATTGTGATATCTGTCAGAGTTCCTTTTGCTTCCACTCAACACATGAACTCTCTGGTCATATTATAGAGTTGAGTAAATTCAACTATTTGTATATCCATACTGTGGTACACAATATTTGAGTTGATTCATTGGCTTTCAGGACTGCACATTGAGCCGCTGCCCTCTAATAGACCTACAGTGTGACAGCATTGCTGTATATAGACCTTACTAATGAAAATAATGACAAGGGTGTGGCTAATGCACTGTGTGCATTGACGATAGCTTGTGTACATGGCATGCCCAACTCTTCTGTGATTTGTCAGTGCTTGCTGGTTGAACAGACATGTTACACACCTCTGTTGGTGCTAACTGTACAGCATTGTGTGTGTCATGTGTGTGGAGCTACATGTAAGTGTGCTCTGTGTTTCCAGATTAGCATCACAATGAATAAAGTACAGGAAGCAGGAAAAGGGAGTTCATAGTATAATACTCACCACATAACCGGGATAGGATTGAATCAGTAGCAAAACGACTCCATAGAGTGGATGACTGATTTTGCAATGAGCATGCACTATACACTCACAGGATCGATAATACATTTTGACCTGTTCCATACCGGAACCTGGTAGCCTGTGTATTAAAGTTACAAGTCTATAAGGATTTCAGAATTCAGTGTGGAATGGGTTAATCATTCTCATACCCAATTGCACATACATTGTATGCACTACCCTGCACAGTTACCCCTCACAATCTTGCATACCATAGGGTAATCGCAACTATGCATGCAGGTTCTTCTGTCACCCTTGTATGAACGCAAAAGTAATGCATTAAAAAGTTAATATACTTCCGTACATGATGGGGTCTTCTTTTTTCTTTTTTTTCTTTTTTACACCTTACCAATGCATTGTATCTTCCATGCTGTGATCATCATTCATAGCTTGGGCATATAGGATATTCAGTATAACTCCTTGTCCATTCATGGGCAGTGCTTATACCCAGAATTGATATGAGAACATCAAGGGAGTATTCGTTCAATCACCAAGCCCAGTGGTGGATCCAGGATTCTCAAATAGGGAAGGTGCAAGTGTTGAGGGAGCAAAGTGACCGAGCAGGGGGAGGGTATGGGAAGGGGGATACCCCCTCCAGTGGTAAGGACTAGAAAAAAAAAAAAATCATGTTTAACCCATTGAGGACGGGCTGATTTTGCTACAACATGCATTTCCCATAGATACATGTACCTGCCCGAGTATACTCGGGACTCGTCTTCAACGGTTAAAAGTCACATTTTGAGAGCACTTTTAAAGGAAGGAGACTTACGTGTTAATTGTTATTCAATTCATAAAAGACTGCCTCGTTTGTAAAATAGAAAAATCAAAATGAAATACCTCTTAATTATGGGTGACAATAAAAATATTGATTTTACTGATTTTGAATAATGTACTTAAGCCCAGGTTCCACTGTCATGATTTGAACACCTATCTATCCCAATCTATCAGATCAGGAAAGAGTGGTAAAAGTGTACAGGGATTGGTTTAAATCCGAAGCATCCTAATACCATTGTTGTGGTGATGGAGCAAAAGTAGGGCTTTTGTTCAGATCTCCAAGAAATTTTGGGCATATGTATTCAGAGTGTTTTGCTGATCCATCCTGATCATAATTTCCGTACTTTGGATCGAAAGGCAAGCGGGAAAAACATCATAGCAATGTAAACACATCAGGATAAAGGTAGCGAGGCCTTTAAAACTATGATCACAAAGGTTCATACGAACAATGCGTTAATGTGAATTTCCCTGTTCATACAAATTTAGGGGTTTTTAAAAAGATGTGTAGATAGGGCATAACTTCTTATGGCCTTCGTACGAACAGTGTTCATTTGCAAAATTGAGAAATGGAATGATTTTCTTGTGTATAGTGGCCTTTAAACTATTCTAAATAAATTGCGATATCAAACTCTCTTGAAATTTGCCAAGGAAAGCCCAGATAGCCATTTATCAAAATAGCCACCATTTATTGTCAATAGAAGCAATTAGCAATCTTAGCAATTAGTGTAGAAATGCAAATTATTAGAAATATACAGAGAAAAAACCCAAGGGTATTCTACAGTACAATGTTTTAGGCAATATATGTAAAAGTGGAAATTTCTATGATGTGAACATTTGTATGCGTTTTGTACGCCTGGAAATTAGCACAAAAATAAAAACAAGCAAGGTATATTGTACAAGTAGCTTGTTACAGTACATGTAGAACTATGTGATTCTGTATCTGTGGGAATTGAAATCATGTGAAATTCATCTTTCTCGGCAGAGCACAAAGAATACAAGGGAATTAAAAGCAATAGTTAACATTCTCTTTTCCCCCATCTTTCTATTGACTTGCTTGACAGCCCAATGGCACCAGTTCAGAGGAGATAGAGAGTGTGATCCTTTTCCTGGAATCCAAGGGGGCTGATGTGAATGCCAAGGATACATATGGCATCACCCCACTCCACCTAGCTGCCATCAGAGACAATGAGGTTGCTGCCAGCGAGTTGCTGAGTATTAATTCAATTCAAGTTGATGTGAGTGTGTTTAGTTGCTTTATACTCCAGCAAATGGATTGAATCATTGATGAATCACTGCATTTTCAGAAATGTGAAAAAAGTTATACAAGTATTATGTATAGATTGCATGTTACATATTTTTCATGAACTTTCACAACAGCCACAGTCCCCATTGACTTTATTCATAAAGTTTGCTGGCCTACAAACATATTGGAATTTAGAAAGAGGCTCACTGTATAGAACCTAATAGATGCTCTGTGATGTCAACTAGTTTATCCTTCATTCAGCACAACATTAGATCGGCAGAAAAAGTGGTGTAGATTTTATATTATTCTGTAGGAATTAATTTTTGTTATCGACCTACTTACAGGTGTATGAAATCACAGACTTGATAAAATTTAAACATGAAAGTGTATTATTGCCATTGTTTCAAAGAGATTATATATACCTGTTAGTTGATTTGAATGTCTATCACTCACTCACTCTCACAAATTACAGTCGGGGGCAGGGGGGCATGAAGAAGATGCAGCAGTTTGAATTATCCAGGCCATCCAGTTGGCAGCTGTCCTGAGGAGATCCGGCGTTGTCATCCTGGTCCATCCTTAATAAGATAATAGATTTTTTATATGATTGAAAAAAAAAATTGGACCAATCTGGAAAGGATATGTCATGTGGGTGGTATCTAGAACTACAAATCTCTATATCATGGTACAATGTATTTACACATGTTAGAGAACACACAAAACTAGAACCATGGGATGACACTGGTGAAACCCTATTTCTGCTTTTCTTTCGTTATGGGCATTTCCAGTATTACGGACATTGCATCTTAAACAAAATTTGCAACCTGAAATGGTCATTGAGATAACATTTTCTGTTTCCATGTGTCAGGTCTGTGATTGTCAGATGATGACCCCGCTCCACATGGCATGTACTCATGGTAGTGACACCATTGCTTCCATGTTGGTGGAGAAGGGTGCAGCGCTGACATCAACTGATGAGGAGAATGGTACCCCTCTCCATGCAGCTTGCCAAGAAGGTCATGAGGAAATTGTCAAGCTTCTATTTGCAGCTGGTGACAAGCAAGGACTTGTTGGTCAAGTAATAACAAAAATATGAATCCATTTCTTATTAATCTCTTTTAAAGAATGCATGCCTCAAATAAATTACAGACCCATAGCATGTGGCATATGTGATATTTCTTCATTGTCATGACATGAGGCAGTGATCACGTACCATTACAATTTTGTCTCAGTTGAAGAACAAGGGAGTGGAGGTAAATGCATGGTTTGCTGCTGATAATGGCAGAACATTGGCATTTATTAAAGGGAAGTTTCTTTTTTAAAATATATTGTATGTGTGCAATGAAAAAAAAATTATCTGGATTTTAACGTTTGTACAAGACCACATTAGTTCTGATGTAGCTTCAAAGAATGTAAATTTAGATACATTTGACGTTATCAATGAAAACAATGCCCTTTAAGCCTGTAATGACTTTCATGAAAGGTAGTTTAAGATGCAGACAATACATAGTGCAAGTAAGTCATAGTTTTTCTCAACTCAAACAGATGAAGTCATATTTTTGATGTAAGTAAATGCCTTGGTGGATGAGGAATACTGGCTGTTCATGCAATGTAACAGGGTCGTGGTAGCTCAAAGTATGTGTACTCCTCGTTTCTCGTTGGTGAGGGATGGGAAGGGATGGTCACCAGGAAAACCATTCAAATTCATTATACCCGATACAATAGAGATGGTACAGTATTCATCGCATAATCGGGCATCTGATAATCGGGATCCTCGCTTAAATGATATACGCTTCCCAGAAACATTTCCAACGCACATTATTTTCACTGGATAATCGGGCGGGGACCTCTGATAAACGGGACAGTTTTTCTTCAAGCGATCTTTGATTTTGTTAATATTTTACACAAAAAATCTACCAAAATACCACAACAGTATTTCAAAGATTCCGTATCAGTTGTCGTTTACAACAAACTTACAAAGCAAGCTTCGGATTAGTGTGTTTTATAGAATGGGTAGCGAAAATCCTGCGATCTGATTGGTCGAGAGCTATGTGTTGATTTTTACTGGCCGCACGCTACGTATGCTGAGTCACCGTGGTAAACATGTTATCGCGTACTTGTAGCAAGAGTACGCGTACTTGTAACAAAGGTTTGCGCACTAAGCAAGCGTTCGCGCACTCAGGTTGGCCATGCGTCCAGTAAATACTGATGCATGGCTGGCCGTGCGTCCAGTAAAAACTGATGCATGCTTGTTTACGGCAAGCCAAAAGGAAATGCATCCAGTAATTTTGTCATCGGGTAACACGATAGAAAAATGGATTTTTGACAAGAAAATTACCCATTCTATAAATCAGATGACGCACATGTCTTTTCGTGCGTCAGTCGGAATATAGTGTGCATGCGGTAACTATGGAATTTAGCCTAAACCCACTCGGCTTCGCCTCGTGGGTTAAGCATTCCATAGTTACCTTATGCACACAATTCCGACTGACGCACTCAGACCTGTGCGTCATTTGTATATTGACCTCCGTCCATCCAGTACATGTACATGCATAGCCATGAAAGCGCCGTGTATAAGTATCCATGCCATTGCAAAGCACATGCCTTCGCGAACATTCTTCTCCCCTACATAAGCAAAGCCATGTGCTCGCTTGCAATTCCTACTCGACTCACATCCAATAAAAAACATGCCTCGCTCAGACAGCCCAGGCTGTGTGCGTTGTTTAATCTCAGTCATACACTCTGAGGGCAAAGTCCATTGTTATCGCGCGCCTTCGTATCTTGTTATCTACTGTCTTTGGCTTCAACTTTCAATACAGCTGTACACTGTGATCTGTGTGTACGTCACAATCTTCCTCAGTTGTGACTGGGCAAAAGTTACGTGATTGAAATGAGGGCTATGAGCAGTTACGTATTCAGTGAAATGGGGGAGAGAGTGGGAGGGAGAGCGTGAAAGATGAGAAGGGTTCAATGTATGTGCGAATACGTAACGTTATATGAATCTAGACTATGAGCTGACATTGATTACGTGTACACGCGTGTTTGACAGAAGAATCGAACCCGGTTGCGATTACTCTACATCATTGCGAGAATGCAGGGAGAGCTGGAGGGTCGCACCGAGGGGTAGCGTGTTGTGTATTCATGTACATGTATAGTACGTCAGTATGCATGTGTGTGTGTGTGTGTGTGTGTGTCTGTGTGCACTACATGTACATGTCGTATGCCGTTAGTGTATGGTGAGTACTCATCGCGAAATCGGGCACCTCGCTTAAAGGGGCCGTGTTTGCTACTCCCAACCTGTCCCGATTATGCGATGAATACTGTATAAGTCCAAATGGGGATGACAGAAAGAGAATTACAAGGAGAAGCCAAACCATTGAATTAAGGAAGCTAAGAACATAAAAATGCTATTAAGAAGATAGTGGACAGACTGTGGCCCACAGACAAAGAAAGAAAAGAGTGGTGCTCAGGTGAGAGTTTTCTGCTCTTAGCTTCTTGGGCTGGTATGCTTTTAGTGAATACATTGTAAGTCTTTGCCTTTACATCAGTTACAAAAAGCTGTTGTCACACAGGTATTACACTGTACCATGTGAAATGTGTACACACCTTGTGCATTCTAATGAGCAAGGTGATAGTGGTGATTCTCCTTTGTTTTGACAAACATAGTCTTAAGCCCGCCGCACACTACACAACTCACGACTATACGACCTTAGTACCATAAGACCCAGTCGTACGACCTGCCAACGCGCACACTATACGATCAGACCTTACGAGTAGGCTTACGACTGTTCTGTCTTCAGTACATTTTACTAATGAGTATTAAAATGCACGCAGTGCGCACTGTATCTTGATTGGCTGAAAGCCCATGACCGATCGTAGAAATTCAACATGTCAAATCTCTGCGACTGGCGCTAAGACCCAGTCGTACGACTGGAAACTGGCAAGACTGTGACGTCACACTGTTAAGGTCGTACGACCAGTCGGATCGTATACCGTAGTGTGCAGCGGGCTTAATGTGTTTCACCTGCCTGTGAGGATTATTTGGTATAACAACTTCTAGTCACTACTCACTGTAGTTGTCTCTTTAATAATGTTTCATCACATTACAATTCCCTTTGTTGCGGACAATAAACATGTCTGTGAATGATAAATGGCAATACCATACCAGAGAAATCATTCTAACAACTGAGCAAATGCAGACCACTCAACATTCTCAATGTGTGTTCATTGGATCTACTTGATGTTATAAGGGCAAATTACTTGAAAAAAAAAAATATTCACATAGTTTATTTTGCTTCATTGTAATAGCAAGAATTGTAAATAGAGATATTGCCACATAAATATTGCATGATTTCATGACATGCTCATGATTTAGACTGATTTTCCTTGTACTTGTGTATTAGCTGCACCTTCTTACCAACATGTCTTTTAACCCGTTGAGGACGGCCTGATTTTGCTACAACATGCATTTCCCATAGACACCTGCCTTGCCGAAGTATATGCGGGACTCGTCCTCAACAGGTTAATGGAAAAAGGCTTTTCCAGCAAATACAGATGTGTACTGATTACCAAGTGTTTTTTATTCCTTTACATGGTTTGACATTAAAACAGATGCTGACCGATACCAACACTGATCGCAGCACCCCTCTCCATCTGGCTGTAGATAATGGCTATTTGGAAATTGTGTCATTGTGTGTGGAAAAAGGTAATTTTTCATCATATCTGAATTACATTCTTATATCTTTCATTCCCTTCTTTGTGTCATGCATGTGTGTACATTGTATGTGTGAGTATAAATAGTTGAAAGTAGCAAGCTCTCAACAATGCGGAGATGCACTTTTGTAATTAATGTCCATGTGTAAAGTGTTTACAGTAAGTTACCCAATTACAATTCATATTACATGTCTGGTTTAACTTGTATACAGATGTCATTGATTACATATTCAGCTTTTCTTTTTCTTTAAAGTGTACATTTTATGTTATAAAAAGATACCAACCGGAAATTTGAGTGAAACATAGTCATTTACATTGTACGTTTCAGTTATTACCTGTAAATTGTAAAATTGCTTCTAATCACTTGTTTTTGTGCCAGAGTGGCACTTGTATTTGTTTATCACTTCACTATATGACAGACTGGTTCATTTATGCTTGCACACTATCACTCCTGTACTGGCTGTCCCTTATTGCAACACACAGTTACCACTTTTTTTCCATGATGTGCAAAGTAGTCAGTGTTTCATCTTGACATAGAAGAAGTTAATGATTAATATGAAGAAAAAAAATACAGTAAACCTCGCTTAAGTCGACATCACATAAGTCGACAACTCGCTTAAGTCGACATGATAGAAAAGTCCTGAATTTTGCCTTTGTTATTCCTTGAAAATTTCCTCATCTTAGTTGACATTTATAAGTCGACAACTCGCGTAAGTCAACATGATTTTCATTGCCAACTGAGCTGAAATACGTGTTAATCCCCTCATCCAAGTCGACATAATTTTTCGCTCAAATTCATATCGCCATTCTCTGAAAAAGAAATGTTTCCCCGCTCCAATTCTCAGCATTACTACTCCCTGATTCCTCAGTGTATGGCGCGGTACTGTTCGTGCCACGCATCCATTGTCTGTATGCTGGAATAGAAAAGGCATGCACTCATTTACACTCCAGTATATACTACACGTAGTACCCAAGGTAGTTCACTTCTCTCTTTCTGAGTGTTTGTGTCTGTGTGTATTGTTTGGTGTGGGTCAGCATGATGCAACTCGCGTTGCAAACGTGGAGTTATTAAAGCTGCATGGTCCAATGAGGGTCATCAGGAAATTGTTTGTGAACAATTTTTTTGTCCCCGCCGAACGAGTTCGAGCAGGGGACTATGAAACGGGCTCCGTACGTGTGTGTGACCGTGTGTGCGTCCGTGTGTGATCAAAATGTTCAATTTGCTACTTCTCTGTCATTTATGAGCCAAGTTTGAAAATTTCAGTTGTGCCCTTTGACCTAGACCTTTGACCTATATTGTACATTTTGCTACAAAATACTACTCCTTCGCCATTTCTAACCCGATTTCGATTCCGTTTGCTTTATGTGATGGCACTAGGTGAGGGCTTCAAAATTTCTACACAGAATTTTGACCTTTGACCTTGATTTTTGACCTATATCATACATTTTGCTACAAAATGCTACTCCTTCGCCATTTCTAACCCGATTTCGATTCCGTTTGCTTTATGTGATGGCACTAGGTGATTGCTTCAAAACTTCTACACAGAATTTTGACCTTTGACCTTGATTTTTTACCTGTATTGTACATTTTGCTACAAAATGCTACTCCTTCACCATTTCTAACCCGATTTCAATTCCGTTTGCTTTATGTGATGGCACTAGGTGAGGGCTTCAAAACTTCTTCACAGAATTTTGACCTTTGACCTTGATTTTTGACCTATATTGTACATTGGCTACAAAATGCTACTCCGTCGCCATTTCTAACCCGATTTTGATTCCGTTTGCTTTATATGATGGCACTAGGTGAGGGCTTCAAAACTTCTACACAGAATTTTGACCTTTGACTTCTTTGACCTTTGACCTTGATTTTTGACCTATATTGTACATTTTGCTACAAAATGCTACTTCCGGCGGGGACATATATTACGCACTGCGTACTTTCTACTTTTCCTTGTTTTTTTGCTTTTTGTTTTGTTTAAAATTACATGCATTGTACTGAGGGATGTACATTTGCCTTGTGAGCTAAGTCAAAAAGATTTTGTGTGATTACAATCAGTAACATGCACAATTTTGTCAAATATAGGCTACTTATATCACACCTCCTCTCTGCATACTCATTATTATAAATGATTGTTCATGCAGCTTCCAGGCATATGTTTATTACAGGTGATTTTGTTTATCCAAAAATGCAATGAGGTTCGATCATTATTCTCAAAACACACAAATTTTTTACGCCTAGGTCCTTATAGATATTCGTTATCCGAACATGAAATAGGCCTTTTCGTTAATCCAAATATTCTGATGTTAATTATTCCAAAGTGGGATTAGAAACCTGGGCCCGTTTCTAGAAACTTCACGTTTAATTAAATGCAACTAAAAAAAAATAAATGCAGGTGTATCAAATCACTTGCAACTTTGCATTTAAACGCAAGTGCGTTGCTGAAAAGACTGTTCCGTTTGATAATCATATGAAACTAGAAAATTGTACAAAACTGAAACTCATTTGCATTTAAACGCAACTCTGAAAATCAAATGCAAGTCCGTCAAATCACACGTTATGCTGAATAGACTTGTGTTTGATAATCATACTAAAGGAAAACTCAATTGCTTTTAAACGCAACTCTAAAAATCGAATGCAAGTCCATCAAATCACACGCAACGCTGTATCTAAATGCAAGAGCATTGCAGAATAGACTTGCGGTTTTCGTACAAAACTAGAAACTGCGTTTAAACGCATCTCTAAGAATCTATGCAAGTGCATTATTGTTGGAAAGGCTTGCATTATTTTTATTTTGTATGCAAAATTAAGATAGCAAGTGGAACTTTCGCCATGACCGAATGAACTTAGTAGCAGGGGAAAGACATCGCAACATTTACACGTTTCAAACTACCGAAACGCATGCTGCTTCACGAAATGTCAATGAAAGAATGGTATAAACAAACTGTTAACAGTTCGCTATGCTGAAGGTTTAAATCTCAGTCCGAAGTTTAATTAGTCCGACAACGGAAAGTGGTTTGTTTTTATGAAGGTTGGTTAATCTGAAAATAAGATGTCGTTGTCGAATTAACAAACTTTTCTTCTTCTTTTTTTCAGACAGGTCTGCGCCGTACAGAGCAGTAATGTTGCGAATCCTTTCAGAGTATGGCAATAAAAATTTAAGCAAAACAAATATGGCGACTTAGGGAAGGAAAATCATACATATTTCAACTCAGTCGGCGCTTGAAAATGATGTCAACAGAATCATACGAAATCTTACACATATCTTTTCAGCAACACACTTGAATTTAAACTGCAAAGTTGCAGGCAATTTGGAAAAATTTGTGTTATTGATTTTTCAAATTAAATTTAAAACGTAAAGTTTCTCGAAACGGGCCCAGGTTTCCAATTCCGCTCTCTCAAAATCTCTCTAGAGACTGGGTAATTGTGCATCGTCGTTACTATAAGATCCGCGAGAGATTTATGCATGAACTGAAATAGGATTGTTGCTAAGATAGAGTAGGCATGTTTCGACACCAAAAGGAGTTAGATTTGAATAGCGATCCGCGTCACAATCCAAATCTTTATTCTGTACAGGGGTAAATTAGTTTTCATTTATAAATTGACAAATTGTCGACTTACGGGTAAGTCGACTTTGCATAAGTCAACATGTTTTGCTCAGTTCCGATGTCCACTTACGTGAGGTTAACTGTAGTACACTCTTTACGACTATGAATTATTTTTGAGGCTATGTTGATAAAGTTATTTTTTGTTATCACAAATGACACAAGATAAACCTAAGTTGTCATTGTAATAAAGTTTTCTTGCTGTTCTCTCCTTGTCAGGAGCCAATGTGAACTGCCATCGTGACAACCGGAGTACACCACTTCACGCAGCTTGCATTGCAGGCCATCTTGAAATTGTCAAACTTCTCCTTGACAAGGGAGCCCACATCAATGCCTTCAATGCTGATAGGGCTACGCCCTTGTTCAGGGCATGTTCTTTTAACCGGTTTAAGGTTGTTGAATACCTCCTGGAAAAGTGAGTGTCTTTTCACGGTTTTTCAGCCACAACAAGATTATTTGCTAGTGTGCAATGTGATGGGCTTTCCCATTCAATGTTGTTTATGATATCATTTAGGGCTCCTGGATAACAATGAACATCAGTGTTCTCTGACATTCCCTTATCATCTGTCTATTCCCTGGTATGGTGTTTAGGGAATATCTGTTTTTCTGTTGATATACTTTGCTAATAAAGATCCACCAAAGGTTGAGAACATGGCATGATTTACATATTAATTTATGCATAAAATGCCTAAATACTGAGTGTCTCTTTAGATGTAAATTTTTCAATTACCCTAGGGAACATCTGTGCCAAGTAGGACATTTGTACTAAAAAAATGCAGCATTTACCCCCTTAGCAAGTCTACTAATTTGTGATTTTTGTGTTTTGGCTCTTCATGTCTGAATTCTTCTACTGGTTAAACATTTTTGTTCTTCTTTTCACACCTGAAAGCTGCAAGTACATGCAAGCCTACACTAGAAATAACTGTCATAATATATCTCATTTGATGAATCCTTCATTCTGACTGGTTGAAATGGGGGAGGGAGGGGAGATAAATTCAAGAATTGCTTTCATCCCTGCAGTACCTTACCTGCCCCATAGTACGTATACTTAACTGCCCTCTTATATGTGCACTGATGTATGGCCGAGCAAGTCATTTTTCCCTGCATTGTCATGCCACTCTTTCGTAGGATTGTAGTTTGTGAATACCTTGTATACATTTGTTTGTTTGTTTTTTATTGTTTGTTTTTATTGTTCCTTATTCCATATCTCAACACATAAAGAATTGAATGAATGAATTATTGAATACAACAAATAAGAGAATAAAGACATGAAATATGAAGAATTGTAGAAGAATTGCATGTAGAGTGTAGATTCCCAGAAGCTGATGCATATATTCTGATAAATGTCAATAGATGCAGGACTTGTGTGGCCTTTCTAATTCATGGCTGACTATACGTTTGTGTGTTTGTGTATTTGCATTACAGAGGTGCAAAGATTGAGAGCAGAGACAAAGACAACTTCACCCCCTTGCTCATCGCAGCTAGTAATGGTCATAGTGCCACCATACAGGTCCTCCTCAAAAATAAGGCCAACATCCAAGCTGTTGATAAATATGAAAAAACAGCTGTTTTCTGGGCAGCAGAGGAGAACCAGCCGGAAGCTCTGCAGGTATGGCATCACTTTCTGTCTCACACATTCCCCTGATTGTTGAATGATAATGACGGTGAAACAATATGTGACCCTGCATCACAAAATCAACAAAATGTCGCCAGACATTGATTTGCAGTTAAGAGCAGACTTTCAGCTTTAAAATGATGTATAACTCAAACCAAGTGGACTCTCATAACCTATCTAAGTATTAGAAAGAAGGCACACACTCTGGAAAAGTGTGTACTGAGAAAAGAGGTGCCGAAGTATACATTGTATTCAAGCTCTTAATTTTACCAGGCTGTGCTAGCTGTGCAGTGAATAAGACAAAAACCGGATGTAAAACACCATAGCAACAACAATGAAGGGATTACAAGATTAAGCTGAAATTGAGTATGCATTCTGTTGACTAATACCTACTTTCAAAGCAGTAGCACCATCCTTTCAAGAGTTATTACAGTTGAAAGTAAAAAGTGCGTAAAGGATTTTTAAGAAATAAAAAGGGGCCTCAAAGACATGCCTGGTTACACTATTCTACAAAAAAAAAAGTGCTCTAGAAAAACTGCTGAAAATATGACTTTTTATGATCCCAACTTAAAAGTAATGTTGATTAAGAATTGCTCTTTCAGAAGATATGAAAAATCAAGATTAACTAGGTTGACCTGTTTCACCTATTTTTTTCTTTTTATTTCTTTTTTTTAAACAAAAAATGAAGAGGGCGCATGCCCCAGTGTGCCCCCCCCCCCCCCTGGACCGGCCACTAGAGTCCTCACATAAAACTAGGGCATGATACTTTTTTTTGGGGGGGGGGGGGGGGGCTTAATGATGCATGGTAACATACACATCTATATAAACACTAGAGTGATATAATGTATTTTTGCTTGATTTGAATTTGGTTAATGTCTCTTTCTTGCTGTGTAGGAAACAACTCCTAAAAAAAAGATAATGTGTTTTGCATGCTGACTCTGCTTTGTGGGTTTGGTCAAAATTTGCACAAATTCTAGTCAATAACAGGGCTTAGGACAGACAACCTATAAGAAATGAATCTGTACATAAAATATCTATGCTATGCATGTCAACATATACTTCACAATTTCTGAAATGTCTACAATGATATCTCAGCTGTAATTTATTACTTTTCATTACATAGGCTCTTCTGAGCCATCGCATGGCAAAAAAAATGCTTGAAGTAAGTGATCGCTATGACAACACACCTCTTCACGTAGCTGCAGAGCATGGTTACCTTAGGATTGTGAAGGTGAGTGTAGCTGAATCATGCAATGTGTGATGCTTATAACTGTCCAGATAATTGACAATGCCTAACAAGTTGAAGCCTTGTAATGGTAATGCATACTTGCCAGCCGTTCCAATTTCTGAGGTTTTGAGACTATGAAAAGTGCAACTTTCTGATTTTTGGTATATTAACATTTGAAGTCAGGTTTTTAGAATACGATTATTCCATATGCATTCTTTCATTTTGTCATATGGGATTGTTATTCCAAAAGTTGTTGATCTTAATATGAAATAAGGTTCTTAACTCCAAATGTTTGTCAGTACTTGCCTTTATTTCATTTTCATATTAACGAACCCTTAGAATAACAACTTGGCTTTAGTTCTTTTTCTGATTAATGAACCTTATAAATGAGCCTTTTCTTTTTTTCTCGAATTAACAGTCCTTTGGAATAATGAATGTAATTTCATTTTCGAATTAACGAGCCTTCAGAGTCACAAAATTACCCAGTTTGCCTAGGGCTCCAAACAGGAGAGGCTTCAATTTGACACCCCTTTAATACACTAAATTGCTCTGTTATAAATTTGGAGCTGGACCAGGTAATCTGTGTTCTTCTGACACTGCATGCTATTATCTGCTAATATCCGCATTGTTACCAGACTTGGAGTTTGTGATCGCAATTCCACAACTACAAAAACACTCTGGGGTCAAAGGTCAAGGGTCATAGGTCAGGTTAAAATGCTAAAATTCTACTGTTCAGTGCTGAAATTACACTTTTTCTCCATACCATTAACATTATGCATAAACTTAATAAAACTGGGTATTACATTAATTACTATGCAATGATTTTGTAGGGAGATATTTTGGCCATTGGGTCAAAGGCTAATGGAAAATGTTCAAATGCCATAATTTTGGGTCCTGGGGTCAAAGGTCAGGTTGAAATGCTAAAATTCTACTGTTCAGTGCTGAACTTACACTTTTTTTCCATAACGTTAATATTACTCAATGCATAAGCTTAATGAAATTAGGTATTACATGCATTACAATGCAATGATTTTGTAGGGAGATATTTTGGCCATGGGGTCAAAGGTCAATGGAAAATGTTCAAATGTCATAATTTTTCCCATATTTTGAAAATGGCTCAAAGTATTGTCATGAAAATGGATATTACCAGTTAATAATTATTTGAAGAACTGTTGGCCATTGAGTTAAAGGTCAAGTGAAAATACTTAAACCCTGAAATACTCGCTCTTTTATGCAATTTATCCATCCATCTAAATGAAACCTAGTTCAAGGCTAGACTCTAGACCTAGTAGGAGAACCATGCATTATGGCGGAGGCGTACCAGTTGCCATAGCGACATTTCTAGTTTTCAAATATTTGATGCAAATACGTTCATAACTTTTTGAGTCATTTTGCAAACAGACAAACAAACCAATGCTGGCAAATACATAATCTTTTTGCCAGATTAATAGTTTGAAAGTATATGAAAAAGTGATCCACTATTTTTGACTTTTCTATCTACAGCTATGATGCTTAAAGGACAAGTTCACTTCATGTACATGTGGAATGAGTGAATGCAGCAATATCATTAGAACACATTCGTGAAAACTTGGGGAAAATCGGACAATCCGTTCACAAGTTATGAATTTTTAAAATGTCTGCTCAGTCATTGCTGGATGAGAAGACTACTACAGTGTATGATGTCACATGCATACAACAATATAAGGAAAACATAAAGAGAATTTCACGTATTTCTTATTTTTTGAATAAAGTGCACATATCCTTGACTTTTTACTGACGTATGTTATGGGTAGTATTATTCCCCCTGCCTTCTGAAAGAGACAAGTCAAGCGTTCTTTTATTATGCGAGAAAAGTGAAAATATATTGAATTTTCTTTTAATATGTTTTCTTTTTATATCGTTGTACATATGTGACATCACAAACTGTAGCAGTCTTCTCATCCAGCAGTGACTGAGCAGAAACTTTAAAAATTTATAACTTTTGAACAGGTTGTCCAATTTTCCTCAAACTCTCACTGATGTGTTCTACCAACATTGCTGCATTCACTCATTCCACATGTCTATGAAGGTGGACTTGTCCTTTAAAGTTCTGCGTGACTAGTATAGCTGACTTTATTGCGTGAAATTTCATTAAGGAACATAGCTAATCAGAAAAGCTCTGACCATTCCCAAACATCTTTAAAATAGCGGGAAAAACACAGACAAAACCCCCAAATTAAAGAATCTTTTCAAATCTTTTCTAAAATTGTAAACTAAAAGCAAAGCTATGGTAGTGCTATGTGTACTGCGTGGAAGTTGCGATACTCGGTGAGCGCGAGAACCCCGGGTCTCTTGTTTTCTTTCTGGTCTGTAGTTCTGGAGAACAAAGTACAGTCACTCTATGTAGAATGCCACACTTCTTTTCTATGTACTACTGTATAGTTCTACGGATCTGTAGTGATTGCATGAGAAGAGGAACACTCAATTTCTCTAGTTATACCCCCGCCAAACGAAGTTTGAAGGGGGTATATAGGAATCAGCGAACGGTCGGGCGGTCGGTCGGGCGGTCGGGCGGTCGGTCCGTTGCAAATCTTGCGTCGCGAACTACTTCCTCAGTTTTCAACCGATTCCCATAAAACTTGGCACAGATGTGTGCCTTGGGTTGTAGATGTGCAAGACGTATTTTTTGACAGTACCCAAAAGTACGTTGCCATGGTAACGGCATATTATGGGCAAAAATGGGTACAAATCTTGCGTCGCGAACTCCTCCCACAGTTTTCGATCAATTTTTATGAAATTAGGTACAGATGTTCATCTGAATATGTTAATGTGCAAGACACATATTTCCGCAGTGACAAAAAGTGCGTTGCCATGGTAACGGCATGTTATTGGTAAAATGTAGGGCAAAATGCTTCATGGCAAAACTGCTTCATCAGTGTTCTTCCAATTCTCATGGAATTCATATTGAATGTTTGTCTTAGGATATAGGTCAGCATGACACATTTCTTGACAGTGACAAAAAGTATGTTGCCATGGTAACAGCTCACATATTATGAGCCAAAATGATGGAAAATTTTGTGTTGCAAACTACTTCCTCAGTTTTTGCCCAATTTCCATGAAACTTGGTACAGATGTGTGCCTTTGGTTGTAGATGTGCAAGACGCATTTTTCGACAGTACCCGAAAGTACGTTGCCATGGTAACGGCATATTAATGGCAGAAGATCAAGGAAAGATCTTGCGGATTTAACTACTTCCTCAGTTTTTTGACCAAAGCTTATGAAATGTTGTTTTGACCAAAGCTTATGAAATGTTGTTTGGCGGGGGTATAACCAGTCGCTGTAGCGACATTTGACAGCGACATTTCTAGTTTAATACTTCACTTTGCTATTTGTAAGGCAACGTTGTGAGAAGCCATGGGTGGTATTCTGAAAATCTTCCGAAGTTTCTTCCTAAGTTTCTTCTGAAGCTTCTTCCTAAGTTTCTTCCAAAGTTTAGGGAAAAAAAGATAGGAAGAAACTGTGGAAGATTTTCAGAATACAACTTAGAAAAAAATCCTAACTTAAGAAGAAATTTCTTCCTAGGAAGGATTTCAGAATACCACCCCAGTGCACCAACAGACATATATTCTGAAAGTTATATGCCCCCCCCCCCCCCCATGATGGTTATGCTCCTCATGTCCTCCCAAACAGATTTTGCTGGACAATGGAGCAGACAGTGAATGGAAAAACGAGGAAGAGGAAGCACCTATACACTTAGCAGCCAAAAATGGACACACCTTGTGAGTATTAATGATAGATGTTTATTGTTTATGATGATGACACTGATGAGAGCTATTAATTTGTAATCCTCATTATCCAATCACCAATTACTGTGTATTCTTTACACAGGGCCGTCCTTCAAGCAATTTGTGCTATTTTTCCTTTGGCCCTGTTGTGTACGGACCACAGATCAATGAAGTGTGCCAGTAACTCCACATGAACAAAACAATTTTATTTGACCCATTGCTCCCACAATCCTCCCAGGACCTTCAGTGCCCCTAAATGAGATTCTTTTTTGCCCATCGACAAAGAACAAACAGGTTGGTAATCCACCAGTACGAAAGCAGTCAAGCATAACATCTTTGTCCCCTTTCGAGGGGACCAGTATGCATGACGCATACCAGAACACATGCTCTCTATCATTGCCCTGTTTGCGGCCTATCCTAAAAACCTTGTTTGATCATTCATTTATTGTATGTATTTGCAGCATTCAGGGTTAGACAGTTGCAGTTACTCTCTCACATCAACTCAAATTGACCTGTAAAGCACAATACGTATATGGGCAATTCCACGGTATGTAGGACACAGGTGCCAAAAATTCAAGATTATATTTGTTTCAAACACCATACATTTTCAGACAATACTTGAGTTGAAGTTTGAAGAATCATTATGTTTTTCAATTAAAGCGGCCATTTTGATTTTCAAAATGGCTGCCAAAATAGGCCTTTAACTCAGTGGTAAAGAGAGTGTATTGTCACGTAACTTACTCTCTGTATATCCACTTTACTATTAATCCAAACAATCTTTCATATGTATGCAGTTACCTGAGAAGTCTTTTACCACATGATAGAAAACAAAGCTGGTTGCTTTAAAGAATTTGATAAAAAATTTTGATTAGTTTGACAGTGATGGATGTAACGTCAGTTACCAAAAACAAGGAATTTTTAACTTTATTCATCAAAGAAAGTGAGATGTATGATGTAACTTGAGATTTCTAATGTATGCCCATATGCCTTCCTTCTAATACCAGAAATAAGGATACTTGGCATACTAGAGAGTCATAATGAACACTTCAAAATGTGTAACGTCAGTTACCGAAATGTCATACACCAGTATGTAACGTCAGTTACCATGACAATAATTATAATTGAGGTAAAATTTTTGACTTTAGGCCACTTCAGCACATCTGGGAAGTCAAAGAGTATCAACAAAGAGCAGAAATCCCTTTGATAGGGAATGATGTCATCACCATGGCATGTCCATGGATACATTTTGTTTTCATTTAATTTATTTTTGTAAATTTATTTATTCAAATCATAATTTATATCTTCTTCTTTTTTGGATTTAGCTTTTGATTTTCAATTCAACACAAGCTTTAAAAGGTTAAATCATCTGGAAGTTTAAGTTTACCAGATGCAATATATGCACTCAAATTACTACAGTACATTCACAGTCCTATGGGATGTTAAAGCTACCAAAGTTTGTAGGGCTAATCAATGATGTGGTTGCATGGTAAACACCTTTTCCATAAAAATAGCTTGTATACAGCTGTATACCAATAGTTTTATAATCTTTACTAATGATTGCTTTTGCTAGCATTTTTCTTTTTTTCTTGAAGCTTAGTGAAGTTTCCACCTCTAGGCAAATGCACAAACAGATCGATATATTTCTTCGCTTGCACTTACATTGTAAATGTGTGGTTTAGTTAATATGGCACATCTTAATTGTATTATGTACATAAGGCATGTACTGTAATTACTGTTTGAAACTTAACACTGATGTTGCTCAACATTTAACACTGATGTTGCTCAAAGAGAGAGGTGATTTTAGGGTTTAAAAAAAATGTTCATACTTGTTGATTGCTTTATTAAATTCATGCAGGGACATTTTGTAATACATGATACTTCTGAACAGGAAGAATCGTTTATACTGATCTAAGAATTCTTTCTTTGCAAAGTCCTATTTCTTGGTATCTGGGATGTATTTGCAAGCCTTGATACCAGTGAAAAGGAAAAGAAAAACAGTTATATTACTTCAAGCAAGGAATAAACCAATAATGTTCTTTTGAACAAAAAAAACAAAACAAAACAAAACAATGTTTCTTCGTGACAGAAGGATATTAAAAGTGCAACGCTTTTCATCTGAATCAATTGATGATGGAGATCATTTTTTTTTATTTGTGGCTCTAACAATGACTTGAAGGAGAAGGAGTAAAATAAAGAATTTAAAAAAGAAGAAATATATCACAGTAGAATTCATACATATTTATGCATATTTATGAGTTGATATATGTATGTGTTTTTTTTCCAATGACCTGATTTTTTTTTTCGCACACTAAAATATCTGTGTTGTGTAGTACTGAAGGGTATAATAGGTGGGGCATTCTGGGTAGAAACTTTCCTGTTCATTAAAAAAAAAAAAAAACCCTGTTATGTCAATATATTTGTACTTGGAACTGCTGAATCTAAATGACTCTGTGTAATCTCGTATTTGTTGAATAAGCATTCAATCTTAAGACAAATGTCAAGAAATATCATCTCGTGCATTTACATTATTTTTGCCCAACTGTGCTATGGTATGGGGGGGGGGGGGGGGGCTTGCCCCCTAAAGGCCCCATACCATTTGTGTCTTTATATTTTGTTTTAATTTGTTGCTAAGTAATTGCGTGGGATTGTTATTGGCATACTGTAGCAGTCATAACCTGTTAAATAAATTAGTTCTCTGTAAACCCCATAGCAAAAGTATGTGTAACGTCAGTTACTGACATGTTTACCTTTCAGTTTTCATAGAACACAAAGAAAATGGACTAATGTTTCATTTTGTTTGTGTGTTTGTAATTGATGAACCAGGGTATGATCCCATATCAAACAAATCATTCTGATAGGTCAGAATGATAAAATATCACAAAACTGTTCCCAATCATGATTTTGCATGTGTAAACCCTATGGCAAATGTAAGCGTAACGTCAGTTACTGTTATGCCTTCACTGAAATTGGCGTGGTGCTAAAAGGAAATATCTAAAGTGCACATTATTTTGCACACCTGTTCCTAAGAACCTAGGTGTATTGCCATATTAACCACATGAAGGCTAGAAGTCAGGGACATGAGATATTTCCAAACATCTACACCATAATTTCCCATGTCCTTTTCCCGTAACGTCAGTTACCAACACATTTTCACTTGCTATGTGACAAGAGATGCAGTTTGAGAGAAAAAATTTCCACCTATTTCTTCATTCTCATGAACTCATTCATCAATGCTAATTGCAAGCCCAAGGTACTTTCATTCACAAAACTACAACGTAAACAATTTTATGAAAATCCTTACGCGTAACGTCAGTTACCCTGGAATTGCCCATATGTGTTTTAAATTGATCTAGGCATGTCTATACAGCCTTAGATATACTGATTAGTATCTTGCGAATCTACCAGCTTGAGAGGCTTCCTTTGGGATTTCCAGTTGTTGTTGTTTTTTTCAGGTAAAAGGCATTGAATGTGCTTGGTCCCAATTACGTAGAACAGAAATAGGAGTTGCTCGCACACATTAATAGGAAGTGAGAGTACTCTCTCACCTGATTGGGCATTTTCATCAATGAATGAAGATGCTCCGTCGCAAAGAGACACCCTGCCGCAAACCAGGATGATTAGTCTAGAGTGGGGCCAGATTTCTGGTGAAATATTGTGAATCACTACAAACTTCCTTCTCAGTTAAAATGGTAAAGAGTGATTCAACATCAAAACTGAGGAGGGACATTTCTCTTTCGCAGTGTCTGCATTTTAATGTATATAATTATCAGAACCGTTATTAACAATAAATCTTTTTTTTGTGACAGTTCTTTTGAAAATTATAACACTATTAGTGATACAATATTACATACAACCTCACTTTAAGTCGTATCCAAAGGGACCAGAGAAAATCCTCCAACTCAGGTGAGATTGACTGTACTTGTTTTTCTTTTTGCACAGGAGTTTGTTTTAATAGATTTACTAAATTGTCCATGTATGGGCAGCGATTTGGCTTAATCGGTAGCACTTTTGCCTCCCATGTCCCCCCTAGATAGAGGCAAAACACTCTGTTCATGGGATGGGACTTTAAATTGAGGCTGCATGGGACTGTGTGAATAAATTACGACTCACGCATATGAAAGATCCAAATAAATCTCTTCAAAATGCATGTAATATGTTTATGATTGCCCATGTGTGTGTGGCGATTTTGGCTTAGTCAGTAGCACTTTTGCCTCCCAGTCCAAATGACGCTGGTTCAATTCCCAAATATAGCTGATGTACATGTAATCATACCATCGCTTCTAGAAAGAGGCAAAGCACTCTGTTCCTAGGATAGGATATTAAAATGAGACCCCATGTGTGAGGAAATCATGACTCACGCATGTAACAGATCCAAATTCATTCATTCATCTCAAAGAGTAGGGTGCCAAGTGGATGAAGTGGTCCACCTACCTCCCCACACAAGAAAATGGTCAATGATGTGGACCGCTTGTGGTTGGTCCCAGGTGGCTAGCAGTAGACATCAAACATTATCAACCAGGCACATCGTGCCATACAAAGAAGAAGATTGTCCATATTTCCTTAATGAGCTCAAGGTATTCATGCTTTGTTTTGTTTATATACTATCTTCTTGCAATCACCAGGGTTTTTATGTTTCTTTAAATGAAGAAAATAAGTGATTCAGCTGTTTAGATGAGGCATTTGTCAGGAATTCTTCATTGCTTAAAAAAAAAAAAGTTAAACAGACTGACAGTTCCTTGCATGTCTGAAAGAATGCAGTAAACTTTGAACTTAGCAAGATTTAACCCTATTCTAACTGGGCTATTTGAGACCAAGTTTTTACTGGGGGGGGGGGTCAATTTGACCCCCCCCCCTTCAGATCTCGGCCGCCGATCGCGCGATCACCGCAAAATTTTGCCTGAACATAGAGCCGGATGTCAACTACAAGATACAATAGAAACATGTTGATTTTATATTTTTTAAATTTATAAATTAATTATGCAAATATACGCTTGAAATCATATTTTCACCTATAACTCCATCAAAAAGACTGAAGGATTGCTAAATTTTTGTGTCAGAGTTCCTCAAGACACATCAAACAATTTTCTTGTAAAAAACTAGCACAATCATAATCAGTTTCTGTTTTTTTATTGTTTAGTTAATTTCTTATGTATTTTACAGTTTTTTCGATCTTTTGTTTTCTATTGTTTTTTGCCAAAATTTGTTGGAGGCACTTTTCCAAGCTTATCTACATTAGAATTGATTAATTTCAATGGCTAAATGTTGAAATAATGTAATTTATATAAATTAAACAAAAAAACACAATTTGCATTGGATTTGCACACGAAATCATGAATTTGAGCCGTTTTTGGGTTGACATGCATATGCAAAACATTGCGTAACTTCAGAACGGTGTACCCGGACGTGGCAAATTTGGTCTCAAAATATGCGGGAGACTTCAATGAAAAAAGTCGTGTAACGACGCGGCAAAATCTTTGCGCGTTGCGGAAATCGTGGCGCAAAATGTCGAGGGAGGGTCAAATTGACCCCCCCCCCCCCCCCGTTAGAATAGGGTTAAATGAAATATTAAAGGAAGACAGCACGTTATGAAACAATATTCAGCATAAATACCATGCAGGCATGAGATTTCTCCGCGGATCCGCGGATTTCCGCGGATTTTGAAATTCTGGGGAGAAAATACACAGTCGGGAAAATTTCCGTGATTTTCCTCTTTTTCTTTCTTTCTTTTTTTTTTTTTTGCAGCCACCATATCTCGCCGTGTGTGAATGGTGATGAGTGCATTTTGTCAGCGGGCAGCTGTGCGATGTTGCATGTTTCATGCATGAAATGGATGTGAAACGTGCGTGTCGATCAACTTGTAGCTACTATACTTAGTGTAGCTTGCAGTGTGGTGTGATATGATGCACACGTGTGTGAGGCTGTAACTGCAATTACATGTACGTGTATCATTACTATCAAGGAGCTTCGGCATGCATGCTGCCGCAGCATTCAGTGCGATGCGTTGACCGAATGATCGGTCTGTATCTGTCCGTCGGGCGGGGAATGTTCCGCGGAGACTGCGTCTGGCTTCATGGATCTCCTCCGTATACGGAGGACAGCGTTATGGCAAAATATAAAAGAGTCCTCCGGACAGACCGATCTTTCTGTCTACGCGATGCGTAGACCTCCTTAGGGATCCGTGAAGCCAGACGCAGTCTCCGCGGAACATTCCCCGACGGACAGATACAGACCGATCTTTCGGTCAACGCCGCGATGCGCTGCTTTTGTATACCGCTGATTACGTTGGCGTGACCTAACGTTACATTTCGTCATTTGTCATCGTGATTTTGTGGACCGATGAGAATATTTCTTTCTTAGACCCTCGATAAGGATGAGCCTCGTGTAGCAGATATTGACACAGATGTCTCCAATACAGTAAGTTCAAGTGGCAGTGGTTGGAATATGAAGTTGATCTCCCAGAACCAGTTTCGTCTTCTAACCACATTAGGCCAGCGAGTCAATCGACTTCCTCGGGACCTGGAACTTGTGATACATCATCCGCCGCAAGGATTCGCTTTACATTCTGGACTTCATCCAACAATACTTCATTTGCTTGGTCTAACGTTACATTAGCTGTTTATGGACTTAACCGGGTCAACAAATTTTTGTACCTCCTGTAAGGTATTATAGGCAGTCTAAGTTAGCTGTTGCATGGACGTAGAGACGGTCAACAGTGCTGAGCTGCATGTATGATTTATTTTCAGCTGTCTTACATACATGATTCTCTACTAGACTACATGGACCAAGTACAAGATCAGCAATACTTTGCCTGGTCTGCGCACTGTAAACTGTTAATGGACTAAGGTAAAGACAGCCAACAATGGCAATGCTAAGCTGTGATTTATTATTTTTTTTGTACCCGTATGAACTGAATCCAGCAAGACGTCACCTGGGTGTACATTACTGTGATTTATTATGGCCTCACATTTGAGTAGGTCCTAGGTATTCAACAGTTAAGCATACTATTCCTTCCTTTAGATTTTGCAAGTGTCATTCATGAGTTCAATTATCACAATGTTTCTCTGTAAAATGTACCTCATAACAATAGTAAATTTCAGTTGTATAATGCATTAAAATGAGTTTTTTCATACCTTGAATTTCAAAAAGTCCTCACCGTGGGAGGGGGGACACCCCCCTCCCACACCCTCCCCCCGCTCGGTCGCTACGCTCCCTCGCAAACTCTCTCCTCTTTTCTCAACTTTTCTCTGTCTCATGCCTGACCATGTCATGTTATATATCCTTCTCATTTATTCAGAACTGTGATGGAGTTTGTGAAGCACAATGAATCATTGATACATGATGAGGATGAGAACTCCGACACCCCACTCCACAAGGCAGCCATGGAAGGCCATGCCAAGACTGTCAGAGCACTTATTGAAGCAGGGGCAGATATAGAGTCAAGGTATGCTATGTTTCTATGTCATATTGCCAAATGTTGCAGCTTTCTTCCTAATGCCTTGGTCATGCCTTTGCGTATATCGCTGCACATTGCTACGCTCTGCGGGGTAGGTCAATATGCAGCCATAGCCAGTGATACGCAGCAATTTTGAAGGTTGCAGTCACACTTTTATGTATTTAGCTCATAGGTAGCTTGTATGCCGTCCATATAATGACTGCATTCGATTGCATTTGAATGCCTGCTGTATACGCCAAATATTTCGCGAGGTTTTTATTTTTTGCAAATCTTGCTAGTCAGGTGCTATTCGCGAAAATATTGACTCTGATCCTGACGTGAATATGACATACACGTGTACATTTCTCCGTTCAGTGTGGGACTCCACGATCGCGAATTTAACCACTCGTGAAATCGTTGGGAATCCCCGATTCGTGAAAATTTAGACTTGCGAAATATATGGCGTATACAGTATTACCTCGCTATAGCTCACTGCTGCTCAATATAGCAGTACAATGCAATACACAGTTTGCATACCACATTGCGTACATCCACAAAATCTATTATCTGCTTTCAAGAGCTTTTGTTATTGTTTTATAATCCCTTGTGGGTATTCTTTTTAATATTGCCTTCTTGCAACCTGTCCTTGATATGATTTAATGGCATGAATCCTTCTTTCAATAAGGTCAAGGGATACAAAATTGGTAAATTCTCACATGATGCTGCCCCACATGCATAAACGAGTTTGAATCATCTTTCCAGATTTAAAGTGAGTACAAGAAAGATATTGCATGTAAATACTCTAGGCGGTAAAGATTATTATATGTTCACGGCAGTGGCATTAGGGCCCCACGTGGGCCCCTATAGTAAGGAGGTTACAAGTCTGTTGGGGCCCAAGAGATAGAATCTGACCCTCAATTTTTTCCTTAAGTGTACATTGTCAGAGTTACACCAAACTTGTGATAAAAAAAGACATGATAAAGAATCCTTGAAAAATGTTCCAATTTTGATGATAGCCAGATCACTACCAAGAGCTAGATGTTTTTTCCATGGACCATTGCTGATCTTGCCTTGTACATTGTAGTTTCATCCAAATCTTTTTCACAACTTAGGTGTAAAGTTGCTGTTAGGCAGACATATTAAAAAAGAGAAAAAAGAGAGAAAAAAAAAGAGATTGCAGAAGCTTAATCTCTGTGTCACAGTTGGTGAAGTCTTTCAAAGTTGCAGGTTTGTTAGTACTGTTTTTATCTCAGTATACAAAGGCTGTGTACATAGGTATTTGTGAACTAGACTGAAGTGTTGGATAAGACATTAAAGTGATCCTACTTCTATTCTAGTTTTCTGTAGTATTTTGTATTCTTATCCATCAGAAATCAGCAACTATGGACTCCACTAGACTGTGCAGCTCACAGGGGATGGGTCAAGACAGCGTATGCACTCCTTGACAATGACAGTCCTGTGGACCCAACAGACAAAGCCAAGGTGGGGTCCTGAATTTTGGATAGTCATTACTATAAGGATGTTTGTAATGCACGCATTTTCATCGCAAAGTGGCATCATTTCACTCTTGTAGCTAGAGGGAAATTCAGACCATTTAAGTAGCACAACAGTGAAAATTTATCAAAATTCAATAAAGACAAATGATTCTGTGAAGTTTTGTTAGTTTTCACAAAACAGTTTTTGAACAGTCATGTGCAACTTGTAGTGAGTTAATCATGTCATTGCCTGACAACTTGCTATACAGTTTGTACAAAAGCGTGAAAGTTCCTCTTTTTTTCTTCTTTTTTTTGAGGGGGGGTTCAAATCCAGTTACATCTTGTATGCCCCAGTCTCAAATTCTAAAATTCCAGACTGATCATTATTTTAAAGTACGTATGTAAACATGTTCTACACTGTATTACAGAAGAATTGAATTTTCTGTTGTTTGTTTTTTGTATGTGATCAATGGAAAATTGTTAGGTCATGACATCATCAGCTCACCCATTGCCATATATCCATATCAACTATTTGAGCACAGCTTTGCATAACTTGGCAAATCTTTAAAGTGTCGAAGCTGTCATTCAATTCTACTTTTATCTTATTTTCACTATTATGCTTGTTAGAATTTAACTCTTTCTTGAAAACTCATTTTTAAGTGATCCCAAATTCTCCTCCCAGAGGACTTTTTAGTACAGATCATGAATGTCCACATGTGTGTGTTTTTGTTTTGTTTTTTCTTTAAGGAAGACACTCCTATTATGATACATGAGTTGGGCAAGTTGTTTCGCATCGCTTAGATGTATGAAGTTTTAAATAATGAATTAGAAAAATGATTTCAATATTGATTTACTGTATTTATCTTCTTTAGTTCACTGCAATCATATATATATATATATATATATATATATATATATATATATTTTGTTGTTGTTTTTTTTTTTTAATTGCAGGTTACACCTCTCCATCTTGCAGCTACCAGTGGCCATGTTGACCTGGTCAAGCTTCTTCTCGAATGGAAAGCAGACATCTCCCTCAAGGATGCCAACAACAGAAATTGTCTGGACATGGCAATTGAGAACAACCATCGGTTAGTCTTGGCTTTTCAGCATTCTATTTAAAAAGTCCAGACTAATAGTATATCATGGTCTCTTGAATGTTTGATAAGGAAAAAAAAAACACATACACACAAAAAAAAAAACTGTAGTACAATGTGTATCACAGGCTTCATTGAATATGTCACAGAAATCAATACCCACAGACAAGGGTAAGATAAATATAATAATTAAAGGGTTACTCAACATGTGATTTTCTCATAAATCTAACTATGCTTAACCCTCTGTGTGCCATGTTTACTTCATTACATATTGGCGAAGATATTGTAAATCCAGGTGTCAACAAATAACGTTAAGTAATCTTTCTAATGCTGTAAAACTAGACATTTTCACAGTGTGGAAATTTCATGCATTTCGCACAACCAGAAACTGCTGCCAATGTAAAAGCAAGTAAATATTTTTGCCTGTTGTATATACCTATGTCTTGATTCCACAGAATTAAATACATGCGAAATTCATCTTATTAGGCAGAGCACGAAAAATTACTGCGTGAAAATATACACTTTACAGTATCTGCAACAGTTGTATAGTACTCTCCGCTTAATCGGGTAGTGTCTAGCAGAACATTATTTACCCGATTAAGCAGAGTACCCAATCCGATTAACCGGAAAGCTTGTTAATTCATTCACAACACAGATACCACATTGTAATTACACACCTCTCTGCATCACACACACAGTACGGTATGTCACTTACAGCCATAGCTCATCTAATGTCGCACAATAGCCGTAGTTAAAGTGTCTGCAGCATACTTTTGCAAGCAATCTGCTTGCAGCCCGTAGCCCTCATCAAGCCACATACACGCTTCCAAACATCTGTATTTTGAAACTACATGTAGATGCCTATTGTGCATATGCAGTCTAATGATTCAACAAACTCTGCTGCGTCCCTGTGTGTTTCATGGGGACCATAAGTTTGTGGTTTTTTTTAATGCCTCCACCACGAAATGTCGCCGGAGGCATTATGTTATTCAAATTCATGAATTTCTTCCGTCGAGATGTTTTCATTGCAACTGATTGACAAATTGCCCTACATCGACGTAAATAAGCACTGAATTGATCGGTGTTTTAGTAGTAGCCATGATAAAAAATCATGGGCGTACATACTCGAGCAGGATTCGAACCTACGACCTCCTGATCACCGGACAGGCGTCATCTCCACTAGACCACCGAGCTTTCGCCCGAAGGCAAGTGTTGGTTCTAATCCATATAGCATGCAGCGGGTACAGTACCAGTGCCATAGCAACATATCTACTTTCAATTAACGGCCTGAAGAAAGGTTAGGGTCTCAATGGAGGTAGGTTATTCTTCGTTTTTCTTGAGAGCTAGCCATAGCTCATAGGCATGGCAGTGATGTGAGTCACTGTGTGTGTGTGTGTGTGTGTGTGTGTGCACACACTTACCCATGGTGTAAAACGAGGACACATATACGAACTTCACATTTAAACCGAGGACACACAGAGAAATAGACCATTCCAAACGGTCTGCTTTTGCATGCTTTTGCATGTAGGGGTACATGTTTGTAAGTCCTTGATTAGCATTATTGTAATAAATCCTCCGTTGGATGGTAATATACAAATGAGTCCTCGGTTGACAAGAGTCCTACTGACACACAGGTCCTCGGTTTCCATCATAGACACGTATGTGTGTGTGTGTTTGTGTTTGTGTGTGTGTGTGTGAGTGTGTTGGATAGTGTGTTTAGTGCCGGTGTAAGGGTTTTGTACATGGCATGAAAAAAAAAATGTGTCTACTAAAATACCAGTTACATGGTGAATCAATTGTACACTGTCCATTTAACATGTCAATTAACATTTAAAATTGTAACATCAACCTAAGCCCTCTACTGACTTTCGGCACCTCACAGTTTCCTCGTAATTCATATTCACACAAATTCTAAAGGCTTTCTGTGAGAAACCATGGAAAAAGATTGGGTTAATCTTGAAAATTCCTACCCGTTTAATCGGCAATGCCTACCCGATTATCCGGTCATTAAAGGACAAGTCCACCTTCATATACATAAGGATTGAGAGAACGCAGCAATATTAGTAGAACACATCAGTGAAAGTTTGAGGGAAATCGGACAATCCATTCAAAAGTTATGAATTTTTTAAGTGTCTGTGCAGACACTGCTGGATGAGAAGACTACTACAGTGTATGATGTCACATGCATACAACGATATAAGAGAATTTCACAAAACTTTACTTTTTTAATAAAGTGCACATTTCTTTGGCTTATTAATGATGTATGTTAAGGGTGATATTATTCCCCCTGCCTTCTGAAAGAGAGAAGTCGAGTGTTCTTTTGTTATTCGAGAAAAATGGAAATATGTTGATTTTTCTTTATTCTTTCATTGTACTGTTGTTGTACTCTGTCGTTGTACTCATGACATCACAAGCTATATTAGTCTTTTCATGCAGCTGTGACTGAGCAAAAACTTCAAAAATTCATAACTTTTGAAAGGATTGTCCGATTTTCCTGAAACTCTCACTGATGTCTTCTACTATTATTGCTGCATTCACTCAACCCACATGTCTATGAAGGTGAACTTGTCCTTTAAAACACGCATCGAGAACTGTTTGCCCTATTGAGCCTAGAGTACTGTATTTTCTTGATCTTCAGGAGGTTTGATGCAACGGTATAGCCATCATGGGAATCTTTGCATAACAGTTAAGCTTTGGGGGAGAGATGAAATGCTAATGAACTAGCTTGGCAAGTTATCTCTGAGTGTATGGGCAGGTTGTAGGAGAGAGTGGGGCGAAGTGGGACAATAATTGTGATTTGATGAATTTCCTCCTATAACTTTTCTGATATTTAGAATGGGGCTCTCATGTGTCGGACCCATAGACTACTGATGCTAGGCCACATGGTGGGTTGTTACATGTACTTCATATTCCTAAAAGTCTCATATTTGTGGTATTATTGATTTTAAAAGGGCTTCTGATCGGGATGAAGTGGGCCACCCCCCGGGAAAAGTGGGACAAACAGTAACTATAGGCTAGACAATATTACAAGCATATCATGATAATGTGTGTGTGTGTGTGTGTGTGTTTGTGTGTGCATAGTCCCTATGTGTGTCTGTCTCGGGTAAGGAGGTGGATGTAGTGTAGAGGGTAGGGAGGTGGTTTAGAGATGAGAAGGACGTTTTTTGTTTTTTTTGGGGGGGGGGGTTTAAAGTTTAAAGTTATGAGTAGGTGAGGGTTGGATATGGTGGAAAGGTGGGAATGAGGGTGGTTTATGTTGTTGTTGTTGTCATCGTTCTTTTGATATAATAGAAATTTCATTTCCTGTTTTTTTAGTGTTTGGCTAAATTGCTCACAAATGCATATATGAATTCTGCTTGTTTGTTTTGTAGTTAAAAAGGAATGATCGGATAATTCATTCTATTTCCTCTCTTCTGTTTGATATCTGCCTTAAAATGAATTGAATGATTATTCTTGTTTTATGGATTATGGATTATGTCTCATAACTGTAGGAATATCTACATGATTTATGACAGATGCTATGTAGAATGTGTGTAATTTTTTTTGAATTGTTATATTCTCAAAGGAAATGGAATTAATAAAAAGATCACTGAAAACAAAAAGTGTGTGTTTGAATATTTACACATGAAGAGTTTCATTACAAAGCATGATATGTCCATTATGGTCCATCAGAGACAGTTGCATTAAAAGCATCCAGAATTTAAAGAACAAAAGAAATAAGAATTCAAAGTCTTTGATATTTTTATCGTAACTTTGAATACAGCAAGACGTGGGACAGTGATGCTGTCCTAATTCACCCCAGCACTCCCAAAAATTCAAAATGGCGACTAACATCACAATTTAGCTAATTTTTGCAAAATCATTTAATGCAAATTATTGGAACTCATGAGGCCTGCATGAAGCATGCTAAGTGCCTGCTAAAGCCTTACGATGAATTCAGAAAGCCCTTCACACTTAATGCAAAAAACTACAAAAAAGTGTCCGAAAAAAATAGTTCAAAATTAAACTGAACATGGCTTTCCCATAGAGTTGTTGCAGAGCAGTTACCATATGCTTGTACTCTGATGTCAAATGCCTAACAGGTGGTACGACTTGAAAGCTGATTAGTTCAAAATCTTTTGAGATATGAGAGGTGTCCCACTTCTCCTGTGTCCCAGTTCACCCCACACACCCTATTGGTTGATAAAGAAGGGAATGGTTAATGTTCATCAGTTTTTAAGGCAGTTATAATTAGTGAAGGACTTATAATAAAAAATCACTTTAAAATACCATGATATGTTACTGAAAGCTGCATTCACATTCATTATGATGAAAAGTGGGAATCATGTCAATCAGGTTGTGTTAAATCTATCCATATATTTTTGTAAGTGTAGAATTGAACATTGATGTAATTCCTCCTATCTGTTCTCCTTACTATTCTTAAATACCATGAGGTCATATTGATCTCTATGAATTTCAAAGCTTTGATAAGTATCATCTAGATAAAGATCAGTGGATTTTCATGCAAAATGTAGCCTTGTTGAAAAATTGAAAAATTAATTGGCATTTTATTTGCCTGAACATTTAGTGTTCATATGTCAAGATCAAAAGCCTCCTCTGTGCTTGATGAGAAGCTGTCATTCTCCACCCATTTCTTTACCAAGGAATGTGCAGTGGTAATATCTGGTAACTGGTAAAGACAGACATGAATGTACTACCAATTGTCTGAAATGATATGGATGAAAGCTCAAGGTCAAAATTGAGCTAAAATGTAATTTTTTGTCCATATAATGGTGCCAGTTGTACATGTATGTCTGATTATAATTCTGTACTTTGGATAGAAATTTATCAGAAATTATTTCCTTCATGGAGACGATTAAATGTCAATCCTCAGTCAGTGGTAAGTATCAGTGAGGTTCAAAATGAAAAAGAAGACAAATCTACTCATTGCAAATCTTGTGCAGTAATTGAGTGAGAAGCAGAAACATCCCAGTTAATAGCATGCACCAGTAATTAACTGTAGTTGCTTGCACTGTTAATCTTTTGATCTTAACTCCCCTCTTAACCCTATCGCGACCAATGGCAACTCGCCTTGCTCGGCACTACGTTCCAGCCCAACAGCGTGTTAACTCGCTGAAATGCACGCCTGTCTATGATCGTGAATAAAAGCTCTGTATGCTGCCCTCACATGGTGAAAGGGCGCTATTTGCGTGTTCGCTGCATCCACTTTATGTAGATACCAAATACAATAGGGGGTACCATTGAAAATTCTTGAGAAAACTTTTATCAAAGCTCTCCAAGAGCTCTACATGCACTTTAATGCATTGCTGTGCTTTGCAAGTGTAGGTTAGTGAATTTAACGAGTCAGAGTTCCTGACAATTTCGCGAGTGGTTAAATTTGCAATATTGTGAGGTCCAGCGCGCACGGAATGGAGAAACATATTCATATCCGTCACATTTAATATTTTCACGTTTTTGAATTCACGAATAGCACCTGTCTTGCAAAATTCGCGAAAATAAAAACCTTGCAAAATATTCAGTGTATACAGGTAATTACGTGCTTGTGAGTCTATTGGAGTGCTGCAGTATCGTAAGGTTAGGTACATTGTAGGCCTAGTATCAATTCTGACTTTCTAGACCGAATATATTTTTTTGTATGGTCTCCAGAGTAAAATAAAGTTGATAGCATGAAAATATGATGTAAAATAAAGTTGATAGCATGAAAATATGATTATCAGAGAACATCTTTTACGCAGGAAGATTTCTCATTCAGTCAACAAAGCTCTCTCACTTGAAATCATCGCAAACCCCAACATGCTGTGTTTTGCGAGTGTAGCGTAATTATGTGTTAGTCTACTGTGGGAGCACTGCAGTACCCTATTAAAGTTAAGTTAGTATCAATTCTGATTTTTATACCCCCGCCACGCATAGTGTGAAGGGGGTATATAGGAATCAGCGTGATGTTGGTCAGGCGGTCTGTTGCAAAATCTTGCGTCGCGAACTCCTTCTACAGTTTTGAAGCAATTTAAATGAAACTTAGGGTAAATGATGATATTGAGGTATAGATGTGCAAGACATGTTTTTTGTGTTTGTCGGACAATGCGTTGTCATGATAACCATAATTTTACCAAAACCTTGTGGATTGAATAACTTCCAAAGTATTTGAGCAATCAATTTCAAAATTGGTATCTGTGATGATCTATAGGTGTAGTTAAGCAAGACACTCTTTGTGTTCGTACTTGACAAAGCGTTGCCATGGTAACCGCATGTTTTCTTCAAAATCTTGTGGAGTGAACAACTTCCACAGTTTTGAAGCAATTGAAATCAAATTTGGTAGGCATCATTTCCTTGAGGCATAGATGTGAAACACATACCGTAATTTTATGTTTGTTGGACAAAGCGTTGCCATGGTAACCATAATTTTACCAAAACCTTGTGGATTGAATAACTTCCACATCATTCAAGCAATTAAGGCAAATTTAGTATGTATGATGATCGGGAGGTGTAGTTATGCAAGACACCAATGTGTAAATATATGACAAATGTGTTGCCATGGTAACCACTCATTTTTGTATCAAATTGAACCGTTTAATCTATGAAGGTGAAATTTGGTGTGTATGATGCTCTTCAAAGGGGAAGGCTAGTAACTGATCAGTGGGAATCAGTGGAAATGCTGGGAGATGATTGTTCCAATCCTTATGGGATTCATTCAAGAGTTCATTGTATATCTATTGTTGTGTGAAAATGATTTGCTTCAGAACGGTCTCATATTCAAGTAATGTGCAGATTAATGCTCCGTTACTGACCAGGGACGCTAACCTGGAAGCATTAAACTGCACATTACTTGAATATGAGACCATTCTGAAGCAAATCATTTTCACACAAATACAATGAACTCTTGAATGAATCCCATAAGGATTGGAACAATCATCTCCCAGCATTTCCACTGATTCCCACTGATCAGTTACTAGCCTTCCCCTTTAAGTGTAGCTTTGCAAAATGTCCTTTGTATTTGTATCGGACAATGCGTTGCCATGGTAACCGCATGTTTTTTTTTTTTTAATCCTGTGGAGTGAATTTCTTCCACAGTTTTCAAGCAATTGAAACCAAATTTGGTAGGCATTATGGCCCTGAGGTATAGATGTGGAACACATAGTTTTTGTGTTTGTCACACAAACCGTTGCCATGGTAACCACAATTTTACCAAAACCTTGCAGATCGAATAACTTTAATTTCCATCTTTCAAGCAATTAAAGTAAAATTTAGTATGTATCATGATCTAGAAGTGTAGTTTTGCAAGACACCAATGTGTTAGTTTAAGGAAAATGTGTTGGCATGGTAACCACTCATTTTTGTATCAAAATAAACCATTCAAGCTATGAAGGTCACATTTGGTGTGTATGATGGTCTTTAAGTGTAATGATGCTGGGGGAAAGCATGTTTCTATTTGCTGTAAGTTTTATACTTGGTGTCAACTCTGTAATTGTACAGTAAACTAAAATTATTCTGTTTCCAATTCGACAAGTGCACAAACTTGGTATTAACGTCATTGCCCTCACGACATCACATACTATAAAGCAACACTAGGGGTGGGGTATTAATTACCTTCAGTGATAATTCTAGTTTAGAATGAATGTTTATTTTTCTATTGTCTTTACAGTAAATTTTATTTCGGAAGTCTCGAAAGAGACTACGATGCATAATGAGTAATAATAGGAGAACCCGCACGCACGTCCAGCAATACGTTCACGTTTGTTCCAGCCGACAGGACGTTCTCCTGCTTAGCTCTGCGGTTGATTTCTTTTTGTAATATTCTTCGCCGGAATTTACCCTCTCGCGAGGTAAATTTGCTTCGCCGGTCATCGGAAACCATTTGAGAAGTGTTATAGACCCATCTTTCGAGCCTAAACTATACGGTGGTTCTACTAATATGAGCTCTAAAGAGCAGCACGATCCATCCTTCGCTATACGTGCTACACGTGGACAGGAGTTCTGTGCCACGAAGTCAGAGTTACCACCACCAGCGCCTCCCTCCGGCGATGCCGGTACGGCGCACATACAGAAGAATGTGAGCATCGGTAAGACTAAGGCTCCAGATTCAGGGAAGAAGCCGATGAAGAAAATCCCCAAAAAAGCTCCTCATACGGTATCAAAAGCCCCTTCCGAGGATCGGGCGTCTACCTCCGGGGACGTTAGTTCTCGTCTAGACAAACTTGAAAATCTCCTCGCCGAAGTGGTGAAACACCTTCCCCAATCGCATGATAAAACCACTAGCCGTGCTGCTGTGGTACAATCAGGCGCGTCTACATCTAGATCTACAGTGGAGGAATTTTCCCGCTTGCCTATTGACGTCCGCCATTTTGTTTGGGACAATTTTGATACGTCCGACGACACAGAGCGTTCGATTTTGACGAAGGGGTGGAAGAGGTTCCCCCTGCTGCACAGCTACCACCGTTGGCAGCCAAGTATGCTATCCCCATCGGGATTGGGGAGGCAGTTGACGAGGATATCGCAAAATCGATGAATTACTTCATTGGCAACAAACTGGAAGATAAAGCCATCGAGGAAACGGTTGGAAAATACCCCCCTCTGAGCAACTGCCCCCACCTCGATACACCTAAAGTGAACGCTCCCATTTGGGAACACTTGCAGTCCATCACGCGTAATCGTGATCTGAAATTACAGAGAGTGCAGAAATGTCTGACTCGCGGTATTGGGGCTCTTCTTCGCTCTCTGGACGCGCGAGATATCTCCGAGTCTCAGCAAGACGCACTTGCTCTTTTGAGTAATGCGCACTTCGAACTGAATTGCGTGCGGAAGGAGCTGATTAAACCTGACATCAACTCGGAATACGTGCATCTCTGTAAGCCCTCAACACCAGTCACGCAGCTGTTGTTTGGTGATGATCTCACAAGACAGATGAAAGATCTAAGAGAACAACACAAGGCCTCTGCTGGGGTCATGAGGACCCAGTAGATACACATTTCTCGTCCGAGCGACTCTTTCCATCCGTACAGACGACCCTTCTACAGCGGCGCTCGCCAGCAGGTTCGCGATGCGGGCTGGACGGGCGCACATAGTGCTGCAGCCTCACGCTTCGTGCAGGGAACGGCAAATGTCCTTTTTTAGACCAGCGCTACCAGGGGAAGTCGCGACCTCCCCCACAGCAATGGCCGCAGAGCAGAGCTCATTCACAGGCCAGAAGCAAGACTCCCCACAAGTAACCCAACAGCTCTCCTCTGAAGAGGTAGGAGACAATGATTCAACAGATTGCTCATTTGACATGTCAGTAACTGACCATGATGCATTTCTATCTTGTCTAGAAGAACAGTATTCTAGATCTACTCCTCGATTTGCTGGATCTATAGAATCTAGACCTGCCACTTCATGTGTAAATGACCATCCAGTTGGAGGTCGACTGAGGCTTCATGCATGTAATTGGGACAGATCCCACAATACTACAAGCTGTGAATGGCTATAAACTTGAATTCAAGCCTCAATGTTTTCCACTTGAAAGGATTAAACCTTTGGTTCAGTACAAAGTAAAGAATGAAGATTTGGCCAATATCCAAGCTGAAATTGATTCACTGGTAGCCAAGAATGTTATTGAACCTTGTTCACATGAAGTGGGAGAGTTCATCTCTAACATTTTTACCCGCCCCAAGAAGAATGGCAGCCTTCGGGTCATTCTTGACCTCTCAGAGTTGAACAAAAGCCTAGTCTACCAGCATTTTAAAATGGATTCCATCCTTACAGCAATGCAATTTATTACACCAGATTGCTTTCTAGCCTCAGTCGACCTTCAGGATGCTTACTATTCAGTACCAGTTGATCTGCAGGATAGTAAATACCTGCGATTTGTGTGGTAGGGCCAACTTTGACAATATCGTGCACTGCCAAACGGGCTTAGTACAGCACCGCGTCTGTTCACAAAGCTTCTCAAACCAGTTTTTGCTCATCTGAGAAGAGCAGGCCATATGCTAGTGGGATACCTTGATGATACTATCATTATTGGGAAGAATGAGGCTTGCACTCAAAGAGCAGTCAATGCTACGACTGATCTCTTGGAAGATTTGGGGTTTCTTGTCCATCAGTCTAAATCAGTGTTAAAACCCACTAAAGAAATCACCTTTTTGGGATTTGTCCTTAACTCTGTGAACATGACAGTTACTCTCCCTGAATCTTAGAAGGAAGATATCACTGCTGAGTGCATAGACCTGTTGAATGCCACAGAGTCCTCTATTCGAGAAGTGGGTAGAGTAATAGGGAAGCTTATTGCTACTTTTCCCGCAGCCCAATATGGACCCCTCTACTACAAACTCTTGGAAAAAGAGAAGATTTTGGCATTGAAGACCAATAAAGGTCATTTTGATAGGAAAATGAGCTTGTCTAATAGAGCCAAACAGGAACTTAAGTGGTGGATTGACCACATACAGTACACCTCTAATCCTATCGATAGACCTAGGCATACAATAGAATTGCGCACAGATGCGAGTGGGTCTGGTTGGGGAGCAACAGACATGTGCACAAACACAGGGGGACGATGGAATTAAGTGGAAAGAGGAAAGGCTGTTAACAATGAGATAAATTATCTAGAAACCCTTGCAGCAGGATTGGCATTGAAGTCCTTTTGTTCTAGCCTGAGAAATGTTCATGTTCTCATTAGACTGGATAATACTACTGCAGTCTCATATATCAACAATATGGGGGGGCTTCAGATCACAGGACTGCAACAAATTGGCACATGACATTTGGGAATGGTGTATTGAAAGACAAATTTGGATCACAGCCGCCTACTTGCCAGGACGGCTCAATACCACAGCAGACTTCATGTCAAGGAAGTTTAACGATCGAACAGAGTGGATGCTTAACAAAGTTCAATTTACTGAAGTGGTAGAATATTTTGGCCTCCCTGAAATGGATCTTTTTGCTTCCAGACTTGATGCACAACTACCAAGGTATATCACTTGGCAGCCTGATCCTTCGGCAGAGAATGTAGATGCATTTACCGTGGATTGGGGTCCATTTTGGTTCTATGCTTTCCCTCCTTTCTGCCTTATCCCTAAATGTCTGCAAAAGATAAGGGCAGATAAAGCCACAGGGTTGTTAGTAGTACCAAACTGGCCTACACAATCATGGTTCCCAGCACTTCAGGACATGCTGACTGAAAAACCACTTGTTCTACGTAGACATGCACAACTTCTCGTTCAACCTGTGTCTTTAATGCCCCACCCCTTACACAAACATTTGGGTTTGCTCTGTTGCAGGCTTTTGGCCAACCCTTCAGGTCGCAGGGATTGAGTGCAGGGACCGTCAAGGTCATCGTAGCTTCTTGGAGGAAATCTACATGACAACAATATCATAGCTTCATAAGCAAATGGAAAGTTTTCTGCACTGCCAACAACATTAACTATCTCCAGACATCATCAGAATGGGCACTAGAATTTCTTTCAGACTTGTTCCACAAGGGAGCCAGCTACGGTACCATAAACTGTGCTAGAAGTGCACTGGCTTCTTTTCTGACTCTCACAGACAGTTCGCTTTCCATAAGCGCACATCCTCTAATAACTAGATTTGTGAAGGGAGTCTTTCACTTACGACCCCCCAGACCCCGCTACACGGAGGTGTGGGACGTTAGAACTGTCCTCAACTATCTGAGGAGGAAATCACCTGCAGGCGAATTGTGTTTGAAAGAGCTAACGTTGAAAGTGACAATGTTATTAGCGCTTCTCTCAGCACAACGGGTACAGTCATTGAATGCTTTGAGAATAGACAAGATGATGTTCAAAGACAATACCGTCAAATTCTGCATTGATGACTTGTTAAAGCATCACAGACCTGGTAATACAGGCCATGTTGTGAGTCTAAGAGCGTACCCTCCAGACAGACGAGTTTGCATTGTACGATACCTTCGAGAGTATCTGAGAAGGACTCAGATTATTAGGAAGGACCAAAAGTATCTGTTAATAAGTTTTCGTAAACCTTATCACAGGGTTTCTACCCAAACTTTGTCTCGTTGGATTAAGACAGTTATGGCAGAAGCTGGGATTGACACCAGCTTGTTCTCGGCACACTCCACAAGAGCAGCCGCGGCGTCTGCTGCCCAGAGGAAAGATCTGCCTGTACATGAGATTTTGGCATAGGCAGGCTGGAGTAATGAGAAGACATTTCAAACATATTACGTGAAACCCCTCAGGGATGAGAATGGGGGTTTCAGCCAAGCAGTGTTATCGTAAAAGGTAAAGCCATACCCCTCAGTGGTAAAAACGGTCATTGGTACAGTTCTGTATGGCCAAAAAATGTGACTACTGGCTTTAAAGTCTCCTATTATTACTCATTATGCATCGTAGTCTCTTTCGAGACTTCCTAAATAAAATAGAAAATTTAAATGAGAACTTACCTGTTTGAAATTTAAATTGTATTTCATGAGGAAGGCGAAGGAAGAGACTACAGTCCCTCCTCTCCCACCCTTCTTCATAATTTCAGGTAGTTCTCATTAGCAGTAGGATGACTGTTTGATTGGTAGTCACATTTTTCGGAGCTACTAATATTGCTGGACGCGCATGCGGGCTCTCCTATTATTACTCATTATGCATCGCAGTCTCTTCCTTCGCCTTCCTCATAAAATACAGTTAAAACTCGCATAAGTCGATCTTCTCGGGACTTAGCAAAACACATCGACTTAGGCGAGTTTCGACTTGTGCGTAAGTCTAAAAAAATCGACTTACAGTTACACCATGCGTACATATGTATAATGTACATGTATGTTGTCTACTCTGGAGCCGAGAGCTGGAGCGGTGTGCCTGATATTTGCCCTTCAGCAAGACACTTTATCCACATTGATGCAGGCCAGGGCTCCACACTAACTTTTATTTCGGTGGCCCGATCGGGCCACCAAAATGATGGTTTTTTATTTTTTGGTGGCCCCCCCAAAAAAAGCAAGCAAAACTAAATCGGTCCTACTAAACATAGAAAATTAAATATTAAGTATTACTGAAGTGAGACAGGACGGTACCCACGTCTAAAATGAATAAATAGAAAATTTAATCATCTTATACCGTTATTCTGAGTTCTAAGATGTAGCAAATAGGCTTATAGATTATTATAAAAGTTGATGCCTATTTAGGTGGTCAAAATTTACGTTTGAAATGAGAAAGTGGGAGCATTTGCAGACATTTGTAAACATCCGACATTTGTTTTAGCATCGTAATAAGAGCCGAAAGTTACCGTTATTTATTTCTGATTGTAAAAGCAATCATTTACCATTTACAAGTATTTTAACACCTTCCGGAGCCGAATGTTACCATTAATCATTTCAAATGTTAAAACAAGCAACCGACATTCATTCTAAGATCTTACGGAGCTGAATATCATCCTTATTCATTTCCGAACGTGAAAGCAAACATCCGCTTTTTATTTTGTCATCTGAGCCGATTGATACCGTTAATCATTTCCAAATGTAAAAGAAACAATATGTTACTTATTTTAGCATCGTACGGAGCAGAATATTACCAGTATTCAATCTCCATATTCAAAAGCAAACACCCGACATTTATTTTATGATCGTAAGGAGCCGAATGTTCTTGCTGTCCACTTCCGAAAGTGAAATGAATCATCTGACAATTATTTCAGCATCGTAAGGAGCCGAATGTTATACTGTTTTTCATATGCGAACGTCAAGGCAGACATCCGACATTTACTTTACCATCAAACGCAGCTGAATGTTATTGTTATTCATTTCGAAATGTTAAATAGCAAATGTCTGATATTTATTTTAGCGTCTTAATTATGGAGCAGAATGTTACTAACTGCTATTCACTTCCGAACGTAAAAGCAATCATCTGACATTTATTTTGGCATCTTCCGGAGCCGAATGTTATATGCTATTTACTTTCGAACGTAAAAAAGCGAACATTTGGCATTTATTTCATCATCGTACGGAGTTGAATATTATTGTCATTCATTTCAGAACGTCAAAGGGATCATTCGACATTATATTTTAGCATCTTCCGTAGCTGAATGTTATTGTCATTTACTTTCGAACGTAAAAGCGAACATCCGGCATTAATTTCATCATCGTATGAAGTTGATTGTTATTCATTTCTGAATGTCAAAGGGATAATTCGACATTTACTTTAGCATCTTCCGGAGATGAATGTTATTGTTATTTACTTTCGAACGTAAAAGTGAACATCCGGCATTTATTTTATCATCGTATGGAGTTGAATATTCATATCCGAACGTCAAAGCAAACATTCAACATTTATTTCAGCATCTTCCGGAGCCGTATTTTATCCTTACTCATTTCCAAACGCAAAATCAAATATCTGACATTAATTTCAGCACCGTATGGAACTGAATCTTACCATTATTCATTTCCAAAAGTATAAGCAAACATCCAACATTTATTTTAGTATTCGGAGTCGAATATTACCGTTATTCATTTCCAAAATTAAGAGCAAACATCTGACATTTATTCTAGCATCTTATGGAACTGATTGTTACCGCTGTTCATTTCCAAAACTGAAGGCAAACATCCGGCTTTTTTGGTGGCCTGGCATGCGTTTTTGGTGACCCCGGTCGCAAATTAACCATTCGCGAAATCGTGATTCGATTCGCGAAAAGACTCCGCTAGATATAAGGCATAGATCGCTACACTCGGCAGGGGCTACGTCGTCCTTTCACCAGGTCTCGGTAACGGAAACCAAAATCTAGCGTGAGTTCTTGCGTTACCTATCGTTAATGTCAACGAAACATCGTTAATTTGCGCTTGGGATCATAACTCATCGTTACTACAAACGTTAATTTTCCCGATTGTTAGTTTGCGTTACTAACGATTCAGGTGAAACCGTTTGTGTTAATGAAACGTTAATGTTTATTAACGCAAAGTTTCTTTTGGTATATACTGTATGTAAACAAAAACTGGCGTCTCGTGATTTTGAGAGTGATTTATTACACAATAAAATCTTATTCGACTTAGGCACAGTGAATTCAATGGTTTTTCCGTGAAAGTGTTCTTGGAATTTCATCGACTTAGGCGAGTATTGGACTTTAAAAATTCGACTTGTGAGTGAATTAATACACGTAAGTCAATGGGGAAAATCGGGACTTTTTAAAATCATCGACTTGCGCGATTATTCGACATATGCGATGTCGACTTAGGTGAGTTTAACTGTACAATTTAAATTTCAAACAGGTAAGTTCTGATTTAAATTTTCTAATAAAGCTAATAGTGTGAAAATTTTTAGAGGATATCTTTTGTACAGGAAGATTTCTCATTCATGGCTTCTGAGAAGATGTACTCTCTACTTGAACAGCAGTTTGCATTGAGCACGCTGCTGCACAAATTTATAGTGGTCCTGCTGGCCGGGTCTGCGCAATAGAATGTCATCACAATAGGGTTAACAGACCTCTCCGTCCATTCTCAGGCAAAGAATCACCCCGTGTTAACATTCCACAGATTCCATGAACACGGGTTGAACGCTGAGTGCCCTGTTTTAACAGGCATTGCTTGAAAACCTTCATTTGGGAGAATTTGCTGTCCTTGGCCAATTCATTACAGATATATATGCTGAAAATTGAAGCATTTGCCATCATTACCATTGCAGTAGCATGTGATTGCGTACTACTACATGCATGTGTGTACCGATACAAGCATGTAGGCCCTGTTATCTACCGACTTGGGGACATTTGAATTAGGCCTACTGTTTTTCCGTGAAATATGATTACCATGCAAATGCATATTATATCTCTTTTTTTCTTGAGGATCTTTCAAAAAGAAATAAAGTGTAAGTCATGAAATCAGCCACATGTTTTACAGTCAGAGCACGCCTATTACGATACCGTTCAACCCTCAGAACTCGATGAGTGTGACAACTGTATATACATAGGTAACAGCACACAGCCCTGTACATGCTGTACAGAAGTCACTGTGCTTCACATGGTGTCTGATCAGGCTAATACATAGGGAGAGTACACATATAATTTGTGTGTGATGCAGCGCTGATCACCTGACGCCTCCAGGTAAGATTCACCTCATGAGCGTCTTAACAGACACCTTTTCCGAAGACTCTCAGAAGGCTCTCCAGAGGCTGTCCACCATGTTACGTCATAACAGACACAATCTTCTCTGGAGAACAATCTTTGCCGGAGGCTACCCTAAGGCTTCCCTGTGTTTTGTGGCCTGTTAATACAGGTCCAAATGGGGGCCTAAATTGTACATTTTCATATTCTTCTTGAAAACCTCATGATGGATTTTCACCAAACTTGGCAGATAAGTGTAGCATCCCTAGGGGGTTAGGATCTCAATTTATCAAAATGGGCACCATGCCCCATCCAGGGGGCCCCCTGCAAATTAAGGAATCTTAAAAAATTTAGGCCCTTATTGTACATTTTCATCTTCTACTTGAGAATGCCTGGTCAAATTTTGGTAGAGCTCTGAATAATTTAGATTATTGACTGCGTGAAAGGTGAATTTGCGATACTCAGGTGAGCTTTAGACCCCTGGGTCTGTTATTATAGTTTTGGACCTATTTCAGAAAGGAAAAAAGAAAGGTGCAAACTTGTGGTTTTGCATAGAGACTCTAAGATGAAATGTCTGTACATTCTTTATATCTTATGAACAGAGATGTCGCTATGGCCATTGTGTCACACCCAAAGTGGAGGGATGCCTTGTGTTCAGAGAGTACTGATGCGGTCACTGGTCAGCGGACCACTCCAATGAGGAAGCTGATAAAGAGAATGCCAGGTACAAGAAGGGCAAGAGAGAAAGATAGCCAGAGGGAGGCTGCCCTCTAGGCTCAGACCAATGATTTTCTATCGAAAGTATCTGGATGTTTTGTAGGCCAGTCACCGCACTGCCATCTTACCATGCACATCGCCTGTATACTGTTTACAGAGCTCACAACGTCACATGATCTTGGTGACAGACTCCGTTAGAAAATGTGTGCAAATTAAATCCCAATAGAGTGTGCCTGGTATAAGATGGTGGTGTGGCAACTTCAGTTGTTTGTACAGCATGAATAGGCCAATGAGATACAGTGGACTACCGTTATAACCAAGTCCTCGGGGCCTGCAGTTTCCTTTCATTATATCGAAATTTCGTTATAACCGAACAAATAAACAATAAAATTACATAGAGTGGATAATGTTGCAGCCTGAATTCTAACTTCGTCATAAACGGAATTTTGTTATAACCATGTTCGTTACAACGGGAGTGCACTGTATTCAGGGACCTCCCACAGAGATCAGTTGCTCAGACAGGTCTCGGCGAAAAAAAACCAAAAAAACAAAGTTGGGGAGCCTTACCTACCATTACAGAAAGAAAAAAAAATGGCCAACAGCACTAACTTCTTAATTACAGAGAGATACCCATGCTGTGTTTTTCCATTTATTACAATAAAATAAAACAAATAAAGAATTGATCACAATCTGTGGAAAATATATGCATTAATTGAGGGAATAACATTTAATAGAAATACAATAATGATTTACCACTGCAGTACAGGGATGGCACTGTATTGCCGACTTGGAAGACTCACAAACTTAAAGAGTGAAACATTTAAACTTGATAAAGAAAGAAATCAAAGATAACACTGATGACTTGAGTGACTGTCTTTTTATTTTCCCGTTTTCTGCTATCTCTTTCTTCAAATAGGCAGTGAAATTGTTTGCAGTTTTGCGAATAGGTGTTTATGTGTGCATCTCCACAGTGCACATGCATGTACACTGAAGACAGAAAAAATCAGATAGTGTGTACTCTTTATGAAAAGGAAAGTCAGAGTTCAAATTCTAGCTGAAGTTTATTTACTTCATTGAAAAATGCAATTTAGGTCATTTAAATGAAACTAAATGGTACAAACGGACGATCACAAACATATTGCCATGGACAAGACAAAATGAGGTACAACCAGAGAATGGAGATTTGAGTGTATCATTTTGTAAAGCCTGGATAGACCATGGGAGCATTACTGTGGATGAAATTGCCTGTCTGTCAATAACGAATACACAGGTGAGTCAAATTGAATAAATGGAACAAAAGCTTCTGCATTGAAAGAAAAGAGGTTTCATTCTAGTGAGCAGATAGGAAATTCCTTAGCATTACATCTGTATCTTTATTTTATTTTTTGAGCAAGGTAGGTCAGACCACTGGCATCAAATAATCTGTGTTAGTCACATGCTTGTCACCAATGAAAGAAAGGTTTGTGATATGGAGTCAAGCAGCATCCCCTTTTACCATAAGTACACGAAAAATGTGACCCTGCATCACAAAATCAACAAAAATTGTTAGTTTAGGACGGATTCTGAAAGAGCAGGGTTTAAGCTTTGAAATAATATGTAAATCAATACAAGTGGACTTTCCTAACTTATCTAAATTCTTGAAGGAAAGTACAACCTCTGAAAAAATGTTTCTGAGAAAGGAGGCTTTGAAGTTAAGGGATTATTCAAGCACTCAATCCCACTAAGTGGTGCTCCATGCAATGAATAGGACAAAAAACAGGACAAGGAACTCATTGACAACCACAATGAAGGGATTATCAGATTAAGCTGGAATTGGTCACATTCATTAAGCACATTCTGTTCATGACTCCTGCCAACTTCAGATGCAGTAGCACCATTCTATAAAAAGTTATTAGGGTTGAGAGTGAAGTTTGGGGAAAGGATTTTTATGCGTCCGCCACGAAGTGGTGCCAAAGGCATTATGTTTTCGGGTTGTCCGTCCGTCCGTACGTACGTCCGTCCGCTTTCGTTTACACGGTAACTTGAGTAATATTGACTGGAATTTTACCAAACTTGGTCCAATTATAAAGTATGATGGGGCAATTATTTGGTAAGTTTTTGGGTGAAATTGGCCAAAGGTCAAGGTCAAATCATGAAATTGTATCCGTTTTCGCTATAACTGAAGACTGGATAGAGCAAATTTTACCAAACTTTGTCTGAGGATGATGTATGATAGGACAATGACTTGATTAGTTTTTAAGTGAAATCGGACAGAGGTCAAAGGTCAAAGATCAAGGTCAAATCCTAAAATTTATCTGTTTACGTGATAACTCAAAACTGGATGAAGCAGCTTTCACCAAACTTGGTCCAAGGATAATGTATGATGGGACAATTAGTTGAGTAGATTTTAGTGACATTGGCAAGAGGTCAAAGGTCAGAAGGTCAAGGTCAAATGCTAAAAATGTTGCTATTTCCCCCATATCTATGCAATGCCCAAAGGTATTTTCTTGAAACTTCGTGTAGACATGTACTACTGCGTAAAGATTCTCCAGAGAGAGTTTCATGTCATAAGGTCAAAGGTTAGGTGAAAATGTTGCAATATCACTTTTCTCGCCAATGGTTCAATGTATCTTTATGGAACTTGGTACATACACATGAACTGACTGGCAGAGATTATTTAGGGAATTTAGGGGTCATGGGTCAATAGTCAGGGGTCAAAGGTCAAGGTCAACTCCTCAAAATTTTACTATTTCCCTCATATACTAGGCAATGCTTGCATTATTAGTTTTAAAACTTAATATATACATGCATTACCTAATGGAGATTCTCCCGGAAATTTCCAGCCAGAAGGTCAAAGGTCAAAGGTTAAGGGTCAAAGGCCAGGTTTCAATGCCCCCCCCCAAAAAAAAAAAAAAAAAAAATATATATATATATATATATATATATATATATTATATATATATATTTTTTTTTTTTGTACTGTAATTACACTCTTTCTTCATACCTTGGAAATTACTCAATGCATAAACTTATAAAAGGGTCTGTCAGAATTCAAGTAAAAATTCTCAATTCCCCAAATATGTGTACCTGCACTCTTAGACAATTATAGCAAACCCAGATCAAGGAAAATGAACAATATTCAAGACATTTCTGACAAACCTGTCATTTCAATATTTTGCCAGTTATGTGAAACTGTCATGGATCACACATTGTGAAGACATTGTACTATACACCTATTGGGAGAATCATGCATTATGGTGGAGGCATCAGTCGCCATAGGGACATTTCTAGTTAAGAAATGAAAAAGGGTGTCTCAGGCCTACATTTTTACACTATTCTACCAAAAAAGTGTTCTAGAAAAACCACAAGAAACACAATTTCACATTCATTACATGATCTCAAACTTAAGTGTTTATGTAGAAGAAGAAAGAATCTTTCATAAAATATAGAAATACAAAGATTGACCAAGTTGACCCATTTCACCTAAGTATTTTAGATCCATGTGTAAGATCGGGTAGTGCAACTTTTTGTTGGTTCTGTGATGCATGGTCACAAATACAAAATTGAATTTGATACAGTTATAAATATGTGCAAAAACTGAACCTCCAACATAAGCAACGTAATAAGATGGTAACACAGGCACAATTATGTAATTTTCTATTGAACCTGTTTGGACCCTAAGTTATACAGTATTTAATTTGTATGATATGCAGTAGAGAAATACCAGTGATTGAATGTGTGATACCGAAATACTGAGTGTTTAATCTTGTTCTGCATTCTAACTTGATTATTTCAAACCAAATTCATTTTGAAATTCATGTGACCAACACTGTGATCAGCATCCTTGAGCATTGATAACAAGACTCAGATTCTACCATTTAAGTATTGGAAAAATGCAAAAAACCAATACACAAAGTCTAAAATCTTAGAATTATTTACAGGATACATGCAATATTTGTGAGTCATTTGTGAAGTTTTTATTTCAGAGGACATGTACTTGACTTTCTATCCTATGTATCTCAGAGGACTGTACTTAGTCATTAGAGGGGAGGGAGACTTTGATTAAGTCCAATGCGTACAAGGTGTCTGCAGTATATGTTCATTCATTTCAATCACCATCTGCTAATTTGTTTGTAGATGTTGCAGAAAAGGTCTTCAACCAGTGTCTCAAAGAGAATGAGTTTCCTCGAGAGCACAGAAACTACTGCGTTGAGTTCGACTACGAACTCCTGGATGACATGTTTTCACGTTGGACTCAAGACGTTGACGGTGAGGATTAGACAAGGGGAAAAACTTTGTCCTTAATTCCTTATTCTTATGACTTCTGTTAAACCATTGATTTTCAAATGCATTTTAATTTCCCAAAATTTGAAAGAGCCAAGATTCACAAAATTATACATGTATTGCCAGATATCGATTCTCTTGGGAAATTTTCTGTCAGCAGTCAAAGGCCAAAGTTCATGTTAAGATCCATTGTAAAATTATGCTACCTGGTATATGATGACTAAATGAACTCTTTGGGCACTGGTGTGCCTAAAATCGCCCGTCTGTTTTTGTTTTTGTTTTTATAGTTTTATGCTTTATGATTTTTTTTCATACAGAATATATAATCATGTAATTTGATAAAGGTCAATGGTCAACAAATGTATTTCAGAATTATCTTTGTGATATACCATTCTCTTGTTAAAGTCTTAGGCTTTCAAAATATGAACATAACTTATAAATAGACAAGAATGAACGTGCAGTGAGCTATCTTTTATCATTTAGAATGTTGTCAATATGAGAGCAATATTTGTGTACCTTCCAGGGAGCCATAGGCCATTATGTACAGAATCTTCAGTGGCTAAAGGGTTATGTATATTTTTCCATACCCTTGAAATGATGGAATTTATACAGTTGTCACTTATACATTTTACAAGTGTAATCAAACTCGTTACGTACAAGTTTATGTGTGCATTACCACACAGTGATTATGTAGAGAAAGTTTTGGGCCATGGGGTCAAAGGTCAAGTGAAAATACTATTCAAATTTCACCTGTTTCCCATATTTTGAGAGTGGCTTAAAGTATTGCCATGAAAATTGGCATATATATGTAATTACCAGATAATGAGTATATGCCAATCATGTGAAACTGTAGACCTTGTGGGAAAATAATGCAATATGGTTAAGGCATACCCAGTCACCATTGCGACATTTCCAGATAACAAGCCACATGGCTTCATAGTGAAGCTGTACAAACAGTTTTTCGTGTATATAGTTGTATTCTTTATCTGGTGTATGTTTGTTTGTTGTTTTGCCATTTTTTGTCGAGCTCACCGGTTTTGTTGAACCCACCAGAGGTAAGGGGAGACCAAGGGATCGCCTGCGGCGTCTGTCCATCCGTCCGTCGTCTGTCCGTTAAAACAACTACAAAAAACTTGAATAACTCTCTACTAAGGACTTCAATTTCAATCAAACTTGGAGGGAAGAGGGTTATACAAAGTTACACATTTTACCAAGCATGAAGGTCACCTCAAGGTCAAAAGTCAGAGGCAGGGGTCAATGAACTTTAGACAGAGTGCATTTCGATTATAGTTCATAACTTTTGATCCCTATGTCTGTTTGTGACCAAACTTGGATGGTACAACTTTATAGATGTCCCTTGAGAAGTTCAAGTTTATCACACGGTCAAAGGTCACAGACAGGGTAAACAAACTTTTAGGCCCAATGTTAAGTTTTTACAGTGCATTTCGATTATAGCTCATAACTTTTGATCCATATGTCCATCTTTGACCAAACTTGTCTGGTAAATGTCCATGGGGAGTGGAAGGTCACCACAAGGTCAACGGTCACAGGCGGGGTCAATGAATTTCCGGGAGTTAGAAAAACATTAAAGGACAAGTTCACCTTCATTAACATAAGGATTGAGAGAATGTAGCAATATTAGTAGAACACATCATTGAAAGTTTGACGAAAATCGGACAATCCGTTCAAAAGTTATGAATTTTTGAAGTTTTTGTGCAGTAACTGCTGGATGAGAAGACTACTGCAGTGTGTGAATAACTTAGATGTCACATGCGTACAACAATGTAAGGAAAATATAAAGAGAATTTCACAAAATTTCATCTTTTGAAAAAAGTACACATTCCCCCGACTCGTTACCGACAAATGTTATGGGTAATATTATTCCCCCTGCCTTTAGAAAGAGGCAAGTCAAGTGCTCTTTTATTATGCGAAAAAAGTGAAAATATGTTGAATTTCTTTACATTTTCTTTATACTGTTGTACGCATATGACTCACAAGCTGTAGTAGTCTCCTCATCCAGCGGTTCCAACACAAAAATTTTAAAAATTCATAACTTTTGCATCAATTGTCCAATTTTCCTCAAACTTTCACTGATGTGTTCTACTAATATTGCTGCATTCTCTCAATCCTTATGTTTATGAAGGTGAACTTGTCCTTTAATTTCTTCTACGGGAATGGGCGAGACACATTTTGGCACTTGCCTTGTCTTCTCTGTAGTCATGTTTGAACATACCTATCTTTTCATTTTTTTGGAAGTGCCATGAGCATGGAAAGGTGGACCTGTGTGCTATACAAGTAGCCACTATTATTATTGTTATCATTATTATAATTTATTTAATTTCTTCTAATATGTAAGTGTCATTTTGTTTGAATTACATGCACTATAAAATGCAAAGGGTCCTGGTCAATAGGTAAGATGTTCTTTTTGGTTAATTTGTGATCATTAATGTCTTCAGAATTACATAGTGTTTGCTCAAATTTACTGATATTCAGTGTGCAGTATCTGTCACAAACTACCATTACACCTTCTTGCACATAAATTATTCCAATCCCCTTTGTGACATGTCACATCAAAAGCAGCACAAGTCGTTGACACCACAACCAAGAAAAATCAGATTTTAGTTCAGGTACCAATATAAAATCGAAATTTTGAGTTTTGGCTGATTTGAAACTATAGGGTATTATCTACCAGTAGCTCAAATTTCAGTGTGTCATGCTTACCAGAAAGTGTGAAATATTTGATTATTTTTAGGCAGTTTTTTTGGCTTGTCAATTCTTGCTGCACAGCTTGTGCAAGGGCTTTTTGTGGCAATTTCATAAACTCCGACCCCTAGCAACTGCTGGAAGCTGATTGGCTAGTGATGACATATTCACTGAAGTCGTTCATTGCCCAAGTGCAACTTACAAAGCACGATCAGTCATAAACTCGGAGTGTTCTTGTTTCTATCGAAAAGACGACTTAAGTGTACTTGAAGCAAACAATAGACAGTGTACGCCATGTTAGCTGGCGGGATATAATCCCGTAATCGGTTGGAGTCCTTACATTGTTGATTGACAGGTGCGCTCCACTCACTTGGCCAATAGTCCGGAATGGCACAGCTTTTGGGCTTTTCAAATGAGTGCAGCCTCTGTTGTACCCCGTGTTGTACCATTGCACTGGAGACCAAGTCACATACTCGCAAACAAAATATGTTCCGTAAGCTGCTTGAGAAACCCCTTTTTCTAATGCTAATTAAGACAAAAGACCTCCTTCAATCTTTCTGAAATGTTATGAGTATGAAATCATACATATGATGATGCATTGTGTGAATTTTCATAAATAATGGTTCAATAAAACTTATTGTTGCTTAGGAGTTTATGTACGTGATATTTTCCGTCCCGTGTGGCAGACAATCTCGGAACAAAAACGAAACCGAGAGTGAACTTAAGTAGCGATTTCCTCTGCATTTTGTTGTCACAAAATTCCTGTGTTAGCCGCATTCGATTTGAAATATCTCTGGGTGAAAAGTGCATCTTTGAATGGATTATACATCAAATTAAAGTTTGGGGACTGGACTAACTAAATATCTTGTCAACAGAAAAATCGAAGAATCCGACTTGTGGCCGCTTTTAATGTGACGGGTCACATTTTACATTAATCCTGTTTGCATCAGTGTTTATGAGACATGTTTAATCATCTTTTTGTGAAGAGAGTTTGATCTTTTAAGGAAATGGTCTTCCCATCAGGTAAGAGGATTATAAACTCTTCACCTGGATACAGTCGCCTTCAGGTTGCACTTGGCAAGAACTTTCGGAAATCAGACAATCCAGGACAATCCATTCAAAAGTTAATACACTTTGAAAAACTTTTGGTGCTACCTTCACTGAATGAGAAGCCTACAACAGCTTGTGACATCACTGCAGGATAGAGAATATAAAGAGAATTCCATAAGATACACATTACCTTGACTGGTTGCTGACTGTTAGTGACATACAATTACTGTTTATGTTAAGGGTACTAGTATTTACCCTGCTTTGTGGAAGAGGTAAGTCAAGTGCTCTTTCATTATGCTAGAAAAGGGAAATATGTTGAATTCTCTTTTCATGCTGTCATGCAAAGTCAAAGTCAGTTTGTATCAAAATGACTCACAGGTTTGAAGGGGTCAATAGGAATTGTATACACAACTCAAAAGTATCGTTGAACTGTTTTAATCCATGAAGTAAAGCCAAGAGAGTTCAGATATTTCAGAGGAACTGCACATACACATTTCCTATCAACTCACAAAAAAGCTGTGATTCATCTGTTTTATAAAATGGGTCAAAAATTTCTAATATTTTAGCTAAATAGTGTACCGACTGTAGTTTTACAGGATGTATGGGAGAAAGTGCACATTTCCTCTTGATACTGGCATATAAGGTAATATGATTCCCCGTTTTCTGAAAGAAGTAAGTCAATTTCTTTTTTATTTATATGCTAGAAACTCAAAATATGTGGAATTCTTTCTATATTTTGTTTATATCATCCATGCATGAGGTCACAAGATATAGTTGTTTTGGTGACACAACATATGCTCTGCCAATATTTGCTCCACTGATAATTGCTCTGCTGACATATTCTTAAAAAACAACATTTGCTCTGCCAGCAATTGCTCCACCAACCTCTCAATTTAATTCTCAAGTGCTTTTGATGTAATGATTTTCATTTCGTATACTCTGTGACCATTTGGAAACATTAAGAAATTATTTTGCACAGTTATCGTTTCTGTCTTGAATCAGTGCTTTGAAATACCGGTAGATGAAAAATTCTAGTGGTATGATAACATAGCCAGTGTAAATTTGTTGCATGGAGACTTTTTAAAAATCAAATTCATCTACGTGACTTAAGTCATGAATTATGTTTAGAGGTTTTTCATTTTCCATGGGTTAATAGACATTTTGTGAATACAGCTGTATTTCATTTTCCCTTGCCCTGTACCAAAATTAGTAAATCTGCCACAATGGTATTCATTACATGCCGACCGTACATGTGCCGATGTGCGAATTGCTTGCTGGGTTGCAGTTTCAAGTTTAACTTAAAGCGTCATATGTTTCTGGCTTGGTTATATTGAACAGTTTACGTTTGATAAAGAAATCATCATTTACATGTATGGCTTTTACGAGCAGAAAACAAATGACCGTTGATCATCAAATCTTTTGAAGTATCCAGACAAAGTTCCACTTTAGAGTTAAAGGGATGGTGTAGTATTGGTTGAGGTGAGGATTCAGCTTTTAACTTTTAGCAAGATACAGTGCTCACTGCTTTATCGGGAGGGGTCGAGAAACGTGTTTTTCTCCTGTCTAAGCAGTGCTCCTGCTTAAGCAGTGGCTGATATTGGCACGTGGAAACAACACAGCATTGAAGCCCAGTATGTGGGCATTACACTAAACCATGAACAGTTATCAAACCTGCTGATAATCACAGCAACAAGTACACAAAGACACAGCAGTCTCATAATTCTGGCAAATGCATCATTGGAACAAACCTTCATTCATTTGATCCACAAAATAACCCTTTTTTAAGAGCTCGAAGTACATAAAGTTACGAAGCCTACCCTATTTATGGTAGAGGCAGCTATGCTAACTTTCACATGTTGTTATAACATGGTAACAGCATGCACATTATGATGACACTGATTGCAACAAACGTACAAACACGTTTTTCTCATTATCCCCATGCCCCCTTATTATGCTGTTGCCCACAAACACACATTCTGCATGCATACTATGCACAAACAAGTGGAGTATGAGCCACTGGCAGGGAAGGTGACTCTCCGTATCGCACTTAGGGGTGGTACAGTGTAAGTGCGTGAGTAGAAGCTGACGACGCTCAATAAGAAGACCACCTCTGCGCGGCATCTCACTTCCCAGCTAATGGCAAATTTTTAGATTGTAGTCGGCATAACTTGTTGGGAACTGGTTAGAAAACAATCCTTCTGGAAAGGAAATTATCCCCACAGTTATTTCTAAGGATTTACTATAGTGTTTCAGCAAAGATTTGTCCCAATAAAGTGGTCCATGGTTCTGATTAGGCGGTGGAAATAACACATGAAAAATTTGTTACATCAAGTTTTGTTGCACTAAAGCGCGGATCCCACTAAAACGGTTCCTGATTAATTTGTGAGCATTGTACAAGGTTCTTGGAAGCCACTTACAGTATATGAAATGTTCAAGAGCATACAATTCTAAGAGGAATTCAAAGTTTATTTGGTGAAAATGGGTTTTGAAATGGCTGAGAAATCCAAAAACAAAGTAAAACAAAGTGATTCTAGTAAAAGGTGGATCCTATTATTAGGTCAGCCCTTTCAAAACCAGTTTTCATCAACTACACATAAACTTTGATTTCGTCATAGAATTATGTGCTCTTTCATAGATTTTATTAAAAATTTAGCATTATCTAAAAAAAATTGCCATTAAAAGACATTGGAAACTTAAAGCTTCATCTCAACTGAAACTGTCTTATTCTTTTAAAGTTCCTTCAAATTTTGACAAGTAAACATTTAGTTTTGCTCCGCATGAGACTGCAAGAAGTCTTAGATTGTCATGATTGTGCTGTCAAGCTGGGTAGCTCTCACATAACTGCAACATAGTGGCTGCGCTGTTGCAGTGGCATCACTTTAGCAATATTTGTATTGGCATTAATCTCTTTGTATTCTGTTTTTTTCTATAATATGTGATTTGATTTTTGCCACGAAGTGATAAATTTATCCTTTTTTATGCATCAATCCACTTGTGAATGATTTTCTTTTAGCCCAAAACAAAGAAAAATGAAATTGTGACATCTTCAGTGATTCCAAAAGGTCTTGACTCACAGACTACACTTCTAGGACTTGTTCATTGCTGTTTCCTAGGCTACTCAAGTATTGATACGCTGAAGGAATGCAAAGTATGGCATTCCTTGTCTTTGCCTGGCACTCAGCTTTCACAGAAATTTCCACAAACATGGTTGTCATGTGTTCCCATTTACCTATCAAAGTTGATTTTCATCAAAACACATCTATTCAATCAATACTTTTGTAATTTATCGTAGTGTTTCTATATAATTTTGGAGTACATGTATTTTATAACTTTATTGTTATTATTGAAATAATTATTATACAGTGCAAAGAGACTTGAATGTAATATGCACTTTATGAGCTGAGTGTATCATTATTATAATTGTTGGTGGAACATAAGTTGTATCTTTGGAACAAATATTGGCAGAGCAAATGTATTTTTCAGAGCAAATGTTGATGGAACAATTGGGAACAAGTGTCGCCAAAGCAAATGTCTCAGAGCATTTGTCGCTGAGCATTTGTCACAATTTTCTAGCAATTGTCAGTGGAGCATAATGTCGTGGAACCAGGAGCCTTTCTCATCCAGCAATGACACAACCAAAACTTCAAAAAAAAATCATTTACAGTCCGACCTCTCCTATCTGGCCTCCCTTTATCCAGATCTCTCTATTATCTGGATGCGATCTCAGCGTGATTTTTCTTTCCTAATCTAATGGTTATGGAGAAAAGAGGGATTTCATACTCAATCAGAATTCCTACACAAACTCACACAAATTACATATTATTGCCAGCATAATAAAGATACATTCACATCTCATTTTCATCTACGTGTAAATAGCATGCATTTAGACATTCACTACCCCCAAATTACCGCAGGAACATGGACAGAAAATCTTTTAATAAATCAGGGCATGGTACAGGCAATCGTTTGTTGAGCAAATTGTCAGAGAATTTTGAATGCTGACCAGCTGACAAGGACATGACATACAATTGTATGTTCACGCCAAATTGATACATGTATGTAGCTACCTACCACTGGGTAGGCAGCTGCATGTATTAAAGGGGATGGCTATTTACTGATCAGTGGGAGTCAGAGGGAATGCAGGGGGATGATTGTTCCAATCTTTGTGGGATTCATTTAAGAGCACGTTATATATCTATTGTTGTGTGAAAATTATTTTGCTTCAGAATGGTCTCATATTCAAGTAATGTGCAGTTTAATGTTTCCAGGTTAGCGTGCCTGTACAGTCACGGGCATTAAACTGCACATTACTTGAATATAAGACTGTTCTGACGCAAATAATTTTCACACAACAATAGATATATAATGTACTCTTAAATGAATCCCACAAGAATTGAAACAATCATCCCCCAGCATTCCCACTGATTCCCACTGATTAGTTACTAGCCATCCCCTTTAAACATTGAGTTTTCCATATCAGGCCCAATCCTTTATCTGGATAAGCGCCGGTCCCGACATATCCACATAGGAGAGATCGGACTGTACTTTGTTTATTAAGATTGTCCAAATTTCCTCAAACTTCACTATATATGTGTTCTGCTAATATTACTACAGTCACTCAATCCACGTATAAATTGGGATTTATTCTTCTTGAAAGGAAAATGTGCATGCGGTCTGTGAAAAATTATTACATGGCAACTGACCTCTCAGGTTGCAAGAATAAACTAACCAATGGCAAGAATACACTGACCAATGGTTCTTGGACACATAACCCTCTGCTCACAGACATTCTTGTGGATAAAAGCATGGGGGTAGTATTCACTCAGAAAAAAAAACAACAAACAAACAAACTTAAAATTTGTGACACTTTTGATGAGTCATGTGTTGCCGTTTACATTTGTGTATATTTTGTAATGGTCACTTTTGTTCAATTGATGACCATTACAATCATGAAAATAGCCTCTAGAGGTGTCACATATCTTGAGTCTTCCTACACTGTTATGCTTGTCATCCTCTCTAGTTGCTTGTGGAAGTTACATGTGTACTTCTAATGTTTTGATTATGTTTTGATCATGTTTTACAACAATAAATAAATATTGTAGAGGGCAACCAAATGTAATAAAAAAGGCTGAACTCTGCTCTGTGAGAATGGGACACAGCCTGCATAACAGGGATATCTGTTCTACTAATATGTATGTGTTTGAAGTGTTCAAGACTAATCTGTGATTTTAACTATAGACTCACATTCCCCAGGTCCACATCGATGGCCTCTGAATGTTTGGGCACTTCTGCTTGTATACAGTATTACAGTGTTGTTAACATAATTGGTTAAGGAGGTACATTGTATCTCACTGAATGATGAATGCCTAGGACCATTGCAATTTTGGAGTTGCCAATTGCAAAATCAGGACATGTCTCTGTCATTAATGACATTAGGGAGCTTTAGATTTTAGACGCGCGGACGTTCAGAGGAAAAAAACATGTTCTGAGCTTGGCAGTTGCGCGCGTAAAGTCAATCTATTTTTAGCTTGCGTCGCCTGACTTTTTCATTACGCGTACTGGGCTATTTTCACGTCTGCACAGTTTGCAACGTAGAGAGCTACTTCATGCACTGATCATATCGGGGCGCGATTCACGTTGCGTCCCAGCGTAGTCTAAAGCTACTTTTCAGCAGGACGCAGGGGAGAGAAAACATCCAGCACACTCGTCGTCTCAAACGTCCGCGCGTCAAAATCTAAAGCTCCCTAATTTAGTGTCTTGACTAATGCTTAGCAACTAGCATCATTCAAATGAAAAAAAAAATTGCCAAAGTGTTAGAGACATTTGGCGATTATGAATAACACTTTGTGACGATGAGCAACTATTTTATAATCCATTGCCATTGTTTGTTAATAGTTGGGACCTTCTGCCAACTGCTTCTAAGTGCAGTGGTCCCTGCTTAAAGGTATTGTTTACCATTTGGAGCAGTGATTTTCAAAGTGTTCGAGATTTCACATTTAACGCAAATTTGTAGGTCAGTTGTATCACAAAACATCCTACCACATAAATATTCTAAATAGCCTAAAGTATGAGGAGATATCACTGTTTTTCTTACTAAACCGTAACTGTAGACTGTTTAGTCTGGAAACATTTTTATTATAACTCTTGTTCACATATTTAACAATATTTGTCATTAATCATATTAATTCAAATTTTTACATTGGTTGTTTCTATCCCTATCTCACATTTTAGAACTATTCTGAAGCACTAAAGCTGGGTTTTTTGCAACGCTGTTAAATTGAAATGTGTTTTTGTTACAACATTTGAGTGATCATGAACAGCATGCACACAAGTGAAACAATACATTTTACAATATTGCGCACATCAATGCATGCATGGCAAACATATCACAGGTATGCATTATACATCAATGCCACGAATCACAACATGTGTCTGATCATCACTCTTTCTCGTGCGTTAAAACTTCAGCGGCTACCAACAAATGCCCCAAATATCAGTGGTGGTTGGTCACCAGTCAGTCATTGGTCAGCATCTGACTGAAATTGACTAAAAACTCGCCAACCAATCGCCGAGCAGGCTGTTTTTGAGGGTTGTGACCATAGCCTACCGGTAAGTAGAATCACCATCCGTACTCTTCCACAGTGACTGTGTATTACTGTATGACATGAGGTATGTGCATGCGTGTGTGTGTGTGTGTGTGTGTGTGTGTGATAGGGTGCTTGATCTCGCACCCTGTCACAAACACACACACACACACACACACACACGCGCGCATGCGCGCGCGCATGCATGCACATACCTCATGTCATACAGTAATACACAGTGGAAGAGTACGGATGGTGATTCTACTTAAGCTATGGTCACAACCCTCTAAAACAGCCTGCTCTGCGATTGGTTGGCGAGTTTTTAGTCAATTTCAGTCAGATGCTGACCAGTGACTGACTGGTGACCAGCCACCACTGAAATCAACAGGGCATTGCTTGGGGCATCACTAGAGTTTTACAGCCTGCTTGACATTTCAAAAAAACTGCTGGCAATGCCAAAAACAGTGTCGACAGAGCAGCCTACAAATCAGTTGGTCGCTGCTCTGAATTGTGACCGTAGCTTTAGTCTTGGTGCCAGAGGATGAAGCCTGTTTTCCTGTCTACACAATGCTTTTGATGGTTATACCCTGTTTTAAGGATGCTGAATCTGGATCTGGATGATGCAACTCTTGCATCCTTGAAGGTTTTGAGATATTAAAAATGGCCACCAAAATCTGAAATTACTATATGCATGTATTTCCTTATAGATGGTGTTGTCACTTCAAGTATTAAGCAACTGACATAATTTCACTATAACTTATATGTGTACTGAAAAAAAAAAATCATCAAAAGATTGGAATGCAAATTTCGTGAAATTTTATGTTGGCTATTAAATTTGAGTAATTATCCATTTCCACATTTATTTCCATACAAATAGTGTTTTCACTTTAAGTAAGCAACTGACATGATTTCACTATAACCTATATCGTGTAATGAAAAAAAAAAACATGAAAAAAAATGTCATCAAAAGATTAGAAATAGAATGGAAATTTTGTGAAATTTTATGTGGGCTATTGAATTTGAGTAATATTCCATTTCCATCCCAAGCATGTTCTTTTTCATCGCATTGACCTATCGTATGTCTGGAGAATTTGAAATGATGCAAAAATTAGTTGAAAGAGAGTTCGTAGCATTCCTGTGATCTCTTAAAATGTGCACTACATCTCTTGTCGCAGAAAAAGTTATTAAAAACAGGTGAAAATTAGGGGAAAAAACCCAAAGTGCTGGTATTGTGATCATTCAACAGTCATGAAGTGTCTTTCCTATCTCTCTGTGGTCACTTGGAATTGATGAGCCACAAAAAGTGTGAGGCATTCACTCGCTGAGCTGATAATATGATGCAAAAAAATACCTTAACCAAAATCTCCCTTCATCAGGGAATTGCCCATACATGACGTTCGGAATTTAGCTATACAGGTGAAAGCATATTCCTATACCAAAGTACTTCAGAGTTGAAATTTGTTTATTTGTTTTTATTTTTTTATTTGGGTGATTTTAAGGTACCGGTAAGTGTTATATTCATACAGCTGAAATATGTAATTTTTGTCATTTCTGTATATGGAATGAATAAGAAATTGTGAGAGCATGACATCATCAACTTGCTGATTTGAATATTCGTAATGACTGGTCAAGAAAGTTAATTTCCCCCCCCCCCCAAAAAAAAAAAAAAAAGGAAAAAAATCAATATGTCATAACTGCTTTCTTTGTTATTTGATTTTGACCGTTTTTGCATAGATCTGCAGGAATTTTTTCCACTTGTGAAATTTATAAAATTTTGGAGTGGATTTTTTCTCTAATACATACATTGCTCAATAGTAAACTACTGAATATATTGATGTATCACTATGGTACTCCAGCAGTTGATTGTAATTGGCTCTTTCCAACATCTTACTGATATCTAGAACTGCTATCGATGAAATAAGTTTTAAGTTTTTTACTTTTATTGAACAGGAGGAGAATTGAAATATATGGATCAGGAGTAATGATATAATAGTAGTTGAGAGACAGATTTCAACAGCCTGATATTAAAAAAAAAATGTCTTTGCCAGTAACCCTGCTAGCTTAATGCTAGGAATAAAAGAGAATAAGAGCTAGAAGGAGAGATGAACACAAACACCACATTGGTCCACACCACATGTACACATATTATGTATCTTCTGTAAAACAGGTATTTTTTGTACTGTAAACAGAAATTCCCCAAATAATCCTATTGTCCCTTTTATTGACTTGTGTAACATTACTCAAGTTTACATTGTAGGATACATCTTACTCTAAAATCTGATGTTTAGAATGCTTGGTGCACTGAAAGTGCTTCTTTTTGTAGATTTTTTGTGTGTCACCATTTCTGTAAATTATAGAAAGAAAGAATTTATTGTAAAAAAAAAAATTGTTTGAATGACAATATAGAACATTGATACTCAAGCTTGTAAGATGTGTTATATAATATAGATTCATCACATTTTGTTGACTACATTGTAATGTTTTGCACACATCACAGAGCTGACAGAGATGTGGAAGTACTGTATACGCCGAATATTTCGCGAGGTTTCGCGAAATTTAAGACACGCGAATATATTGACTCTGATCCACATGTGAATGTGACTTAGCATGCACACTTTCCCATTCAGTACAGGAATCCACGATCGCAAATTTAACCACTTGCGAAATCGTTGGGAATTCCTGATTTGCGAAAATTTAGACTTGCGAAATATATGGCGTATACAGTACATCTGATGATGATGTGATGTCACTCTCCAGCTCTCTTCAAGTCATCATGTCTTTTCACAGAATGTAGTACATGTAGTTATTAAAGCACTTGTAGTGCTGAGATTTGTGCTTGTGTCGCGCATATTTTTCTTTTGCTGAAAGCTTTTCAGCATTTGTCTCTTTTCCCTTGTTATCTCTGCTGTTTGCAAATCGAATGTATTATCTATTGTTTAATTGCATACAACTGTATATTGCATGTGGATTTGGTCACAGTTTTTACTGTGTAGACTGTTAGAGTAGCTGACACACATAATATTTTGTCTTGCCTTCATTATTCAGTGATGTTAGATGCTATCTATTGCTTGTTCCTGTGTCTGTGTGCATTTAGTGTATGTTAACAGCTATTAATTGCAAGATGTGCAAGGTATTGTGATCGGACTTCCAAAAAAGAAAGGTGTAAACACACAGGGAATCTTACAAAGTCTTCCTCTCCAGAACCAAAAGTGATAGAGCTAAGTTAATACCATGATTTAGTACATTGATGACTGTAGTTTCAAGTTTGTTTGTGGCGGAATCAGGGGTGCCCCCCTTGGGACCTAAGGCATGGGGTGGGAGAGGTCCAATGGGGGCCTAAATTGTACATTTTCATCTTCTTGATAACCCCAAGACCAATTTCCACCAAACTTGGTAGATAGCATCCCCAGGGGATAAGATCTTAATTTGTTCACTTCTGGTTAAAACCAGAAGTGATAAAGCTAAGTTAATACTATGAGTTAGTACACATTGATGACTATAGTTTCAAGTTTGTTCATGACAGAATCAGGGGTGCCCCCCCTTGGGACCCAGGGGAGGGAGTGGGAGGGGTCCTAATCAGAGCCTAAATTGTACATTTTCATCTTATGAAAACCCCATGGACTGGAGCATGATGCCCGAAGTGGGGGGGGGGGGGGGGGGGGGGGGGGGAGACCGTCAAATTGAGGAATCTTTGAAAATCTTCTTATCTCAAATTGTAAGCGATAAGCTACAGTATTGCTATGTATGATTTGATGAATGACTGCATGGATAGTGAACTTGTGATACTCAGGAGAGCGCGAGACCCCAGGGTCTCCTGGTTCTATTCTTCTTTCTTTCTGACGAAATTTATGAACAAAATATCTCAACAATGACATGACCAATTAACATGAAATTTTCAGACGATAAATCTAATATCGATATCTAATGACCTGAAACTTTTCATGATGATAACATATCTGTGATGTCATCTAAGCGCCATTTTGTGATTTTCAGATAATGTCAGATGATCAATTGTATCTTCATAACTAGATGTTATTTCCTTATCATTCCCGGTAGACAAGAAAACTCAAATATTTTGGCCATGTCATCAGAACATCCAAAAAAAAATGTACTGGAAGGGATTCTAGAAGGCAGGAGATGCAGAGGACACCTGTGCAGTGTGTGGTGTGACAACATAAAGGAGTTGACAGGAAAGAGTGTGACCGCATGTAGAAAGGCGGCCATGAAGAGAACGGAATGGAGGTCCATAGTCGCCAACCTTCGGACTGAAGACGGCACTTAAGAAGAAGAAGACATGCCACATGTTCCAGTAGTTATGTCCTGATTCCGTGGAATTAAAAACACTGGAAATTCATTTTACCCGGCCAAGTGCAAAAAATTACTCACTTGAAAATATCTTCCTTTACAGTAGTATGAAAATGGCTCATTGCTCTTTGCTGAGGTGGCAGATTTTTAGCATTTGTTGCTTTGTCATTCAGTGCCTACCAGGAAGTCTTCAAAATTCAGTAAATCTTTGACAGAAGAAGCAGAATAAAAATAGATTTGAAAATAAAACATAGTTTTCATGTGACAACAGAAATTGTGGATTTTTTTTTCTTTATAATGGATGCATATGTATGAAAAATGTGTGAAATAATGATGGGATATTACAATTTCAGGTTGTTTACAATGAAATTGTGAAATATTAGCCAAAAAGGTAGGCCGTCAGTATTGCAATCTGAGAAGATATCTAATTGTGGTTGCTACGCATTGTTTTTCATTTGATTGCAAATCAGGCCATAGCAGTGTCCTTTTGATTTTACATGCGTGAGTGAACCGTGTGCAGCTTGTCAACAAATACTGTCCTGCTAGGCCAAGATTGATTGATCAATTTTTTGGCGTACATGCTCAAGGTCAAAGGTCAAGGTCAAATGCTCAAAATTTCATTATTTCCCCCATATCTATGCAATGCCTGGAGGTTTTTTTCTTGAAACCTTGGTGTATACATGTAACACCGAATAAAGACTTTCCAGAGAGAGTTGCGAGTCATAAGGTCAAAGGTCAGAGGTCAATTGAAAATGTTAAAATTTTACTTTTTTTCTCCATATCTTGGAAATGGTTCAAGCTATCTTCATGGAACTTAGTACATATGCATGTACTGACTAGCAGTGATTATCTAGGGAATGTGGGGGTCATGAGTCAAAGGTCAAGGTCAACTCCTCATAATGTCACTTTTTCTCTGATATTTTTAAAATTGCAATACTTGCCAGATTTTTCTTGAAACTTGATATATACATGTATAACCCAATAATGATTCTCTGGGAAGTTTCTTGGTCAAAGATCAAGTGAAGGTGCTAAATTTCATTTCTTCGTCCATATCTCGAAAGTGACTCAAGGTATCATCATGAACTTAGTACATATCTATGCAGATGCATGTTCTACCTGACAGTGATTCTCTTGGTAATTTTAAAGGGTAATAGGGTGAAAGGTCCAGGGTCAAAGGCCAAGCTAAAATGCAAAAATGTTACTATTTGATAGTAAAATTACACTTTTTCGCCAGTTAATCAATGCATAGACTTATAAAAAAATCAAAAGTGAAGTAAAAATCCTCAAATCCCCAAATACCTGCACTCTTAGGTAGTATAGCCATCCATCCAATTAAACCTACTTCAAGGAAAGTGAACATTCAGCGTATTTGTAACGATACTGTCATTTAAATATTTTGCCAGTTATGTGAAACTGTCATCACACATTATGGCGGAGGCATAGCAGTCACCATAGCGACATTTCTAGTTAACTTTTGGTCTCGCTATAATCCTAAACAATTCATTATGGCAGTCAGAGAAGTTTTTGGGTAGATCCTTTTGATGTATTGCCAGCAAATTTCAAAAGGTTGAAGATTAATTTTTAGCCCTTCTAAAAACTACATCTTACCTTTAATTTCTTTTGAATACGTGCTTGAAATGCAGATGAAATCGGCAGTGACTCTTCCTCAGAGAGTTCTGAGTCACCTTTCAAGGACAATGGTAAGCTGAAGGACGATGCAAAACCCTACACCAAGGATTCCGGTGTCATCAAGACCAATCACCCCCTTGTCATCATGGTAATACCCCCATTTTTTGAAATGTATTCATCTCCTTTTATCGGAGAACTTCATAATACTGCATTTTGTTTTGGTTAGGAGATACCTAAACATCTTCTCTCCATTCACAGTCTTGAAGGCTCAGTTTTCAAGTTTATTTTGTATCTCAGCAATGGTCATTTTCATAGCAGAATTGTATTCATATTGTATGGACCAAAATGATACAGCATTCATTGATTACAATTCTCCATGGAAGCCAGAAGAAGATAATTGTTGCTACAGATTTGTCCATATATTAAAAGGTACTTTGGATAACAATAAACATTTCAGTGCTATGAAATTGATATGCTGTGTACTCTACTGGAGCTGCAGTTTGACATTCACATCTCACTGATAATTCTGCCATCTTCCAACTATGTATAGGAATGCACATGGATGATGTGAGTGCCACCAAACCAGAAATGGGTGCATACAGAAACAAAATGCTATGGGATTAGCAGTCACGGTGATCATGATATTGTCAACATTTTGAGACCATGTGTAAAGTCAGGTTATATGCTGTTTTTATGCACATTGCTACAAAGCATTGATAAAAACTTTCACACTTGCAAACTGTGACTGTATAGACCATTTGATATTGCAGTGGCTCAATTTAATAAGGGTCTCTCTTTGCTGACTGAGCTCCATCAAATTTTCAAATTGGTGAACAAGTAGTGGTAGAAAAGTTTGAGAAGTATGCTCTCAACCGTTAAGATACTTATGAGTAGATCATAAGGCCCTGTCACACCTTTCCAGGTATTAAGCTACGCGGATTATTGCGTGAAGGGATTTTCCAACGGGCAGGATAATTTCTGCAGATACAGAAGGATCTTTCGCGAGTGTGCGTGCATCTCACCTGCTGGACGTGTGCTACTTACATTCTGCCTGATGTGTGACCTGCATATGATGACATAAATGGTATCCCGGGGTACCAAATAAAAATCAACCATTTTGTTGAATTACTTTTTTTTTTTAAAGGTTGTACCCTGGATGCCCAAATAGTTGGAAATTATTTGGTGCTGGAGCTAGCGCGTGCTAGCCACGACACTGCACTGAAGCACACGCTATTGTTAGCGCAGCATACCATGCATGCAGAGTATCACATGCAGTGGCATGGGAATGACTGTAGATGCACACACAGTACATGCATTTCTCTGCGGCTGTCCTCGAGTGGATGTGAGGTGGCGCTACACAACGTGGTACCCCGGGGTACTACGGTACCCCGAGGTAATGCGTGATGCATCATATCAGGCACATGGATGGCGCATGAGAGCTTCAAAATTGATCCGTGTTAATAGTTACAGGCGACATACGTATGGGCAATGCAAAGTACTTGTGTCACATACTGCGTGTTACCTGTGAGGGAGTTTTCTGCGAGGTGCGAATGTCACCATCTTGGTGGCAGCTGAACCTCAGCTAACCAGCAGAAAGGCAGTAGCTAACCCTCAACATGCATGCAGTTTGCTCGCTCCATGCCCGCAGAACTGACCAGCTACACAGATATTGACAGTATCGACACCATTCCTTGCCAGTAAAACACCCATATTCTGCTCGTAGAATGTCTGCAGATGACTTGCATTTCTGGTGCATAGCCAGATATCCACAGGCAGGGCAACCTATGTACTTCAAGCTGGTTAACTGCCTTTGACTTGCCTCCCACTGGTGTTCTTGGTGAACCTCTGTGGGCAAGCCCCCACGACTCACCTGGAACAATACTGCAGGCAAATCAAACTTGCGTGCACACTGTCCTCCGGGTAACTGCAGGCAAGATATGTTCTAGGTACTGTCAGGTGTGGGCCATCTGCAGGGACCTCTGGCTAGCAAAAATTGTTCCTTGCAAGTCACACACAAGGCTTGCCCGGAAAGGTGTGACAGGACCTTTAAGTAGTGCAATGCTTAACACATTGCGCATTTCAGCCACAAATCTTTGAATGTGCATTTTGACTGTACAAGAGACATTGGTAGCATACAGAACTGTGCATTTCAGTCCAAGACAATTTCTGCAGCAGTTATCAATAGCCAGAAGGCCAAGGTTACAAGCTTTACTTGTACAATTTTGTAGGCTCCATCAACTCTGCAAGCGCAGGGTATACAGTCAACCTCGCCTAAGTCGACCTCGCATAAATCGAAAACTCGGCCAAGTCGAAACTCCAGAAAAGTCCCGATTTTCTCTTAACTTATTTCTTTAAAATAATCTTGCACAAGTCGAAGTTTTACAAGTCGAATTTCGCCTATATCGAAGATAATTCCGAGTCCAGATTGGTATAAATACATATAATTTTCATCGCACAAGTCGAAGTTTTTTTTTTTCCCGTACGTCATTCAAACATGGAAGTGACGCATTCTTTCATTCTTCAGTAAATGAACGAAGGAAAAAACACACTACTTTTGAAATAAAATACTCCCAAGGGTCGAATACAAGTTAATCCTAATATCCCTCGTATCCTTGATGTCTAGCTGAGAAGAACATAAATCACATGTACCAGGGTAGAGGCGAGTCATGTGCGGGCGGCGCAGCACAGTTTGGGGAAAAAAAGGAAAAAGAAAAGGTCCTCACAATCCGGTACATGTACAAGCCACCAATCTCTGTTTGTGAGCGTCTTTTGGACAACAAAAACCATTTCCGACAATAAAAACAGTGTGCGAATTTGACTGCAATTGTTTACGAATTTGATTGCAACAACGCAAATTTTTCATTAATCATTGGAGAATGTTTTCAAGGAGATTGATAGCTGTCTTGAGTTTAGGATTTTCTCTTTCCTGTATTTCACTTTTGGAAATGAACAGCGGTAACAATCAGCTTTGTAAGATGTTAAAATAGATGTCAGATGTTTGCTTTTGATTTTGGAAATGAATAACGGTAATATTTGACTCCGTATGATACTAAAATGAATGTCGGATCTTTGCTCATACTTTTGGACATGAATAACGGTGAGATTAAGCTCCTTACGGTGCTGAAATTAATGTTAGATATTTTACTTTGTGTTTGGAAATGAATAAGGATAACATTCGGCTCTGGAAGATGCTAAAAACAAATGTCGAATGTTTGCTTTGACACTCGGAAATGATTGATAATAATATTCAAGTCCGTACGATGACATAATTAATGCCGGATATTTCCAATTTGCTTTTACATTCGAAAGTAAATAACAATAACATTCAGCTCCGGAAGATGCTAAAGTAAATGTCAAAATGGTCACTTTGACGTTCGGAGATGAATACCAATAATGATCAACTTCGTACGATGATGAGTAATGTCGGATGTTTGCTTTTATGTTCGAAAGTAAATAGTAATAACATTCGGCTCCGGAAGACGCTGAAATAAGTGTCAGATGATTGCTTTTACGTTCGGAAGTGAATAGCAGTAATATTCTACTCCATACGATGCTAAAATTACTGTCAGATGTTTGCTTTTAAACTTCGAAATGAACAACAGTAAAATTTAGATGCGTTCGATGGTAAGATTTACGTTTGATGTTTGCTTTGACGATCAGAAATGAATAACAATAGTATTCAAATCCGTACAATGATAAAATAAATGCCGGATGTTTGCTTTTACGTTCGAAAATAAATAGCAATAACATTCAGCTCCGGAAAATGCCAAAATAAATGTGGAATGATCCCTTTGATGTTCGGAAATGAATGACAATAATATTCAACTCCGTGCATTAAACGCATTTCGATTATTACAGTCCAAATTTTCCAAAGTTGGAAAGTAAGTTTCTCGATTTAAAAAAAAAAAATCAAAACAAAACCAAAACAATGAATTCTATATGTATTGCTAACGTCTACTGTAATTCAACGGCCAATAAAGACATAAAAATACACTGCATTATAAAAATTTATCGGAGAATATCGCGAAACATGCACGAGACATTCTCCGATCTAAGCTTCAGGGTTTGTTCGGGGTTTCAGGAAGATTTTGCGAACATCGCGCACGTCTGGCGAAGGTCAAGCGCTATATGACGAGACAGTAAAGACATTTTCAAAAAGAAATCACGACCAGATCATGACGCATTGTGCGGAAAAGTTCATCGAAAAAAAAAAATAATTGTTTTAAAATTCTTACCGAAGTAAAAAGATCCCCAAACAAATAACGGCGCCCCGAACTCCCGCGTTCGTTAGCGATCTTTTGCAGAAATTGCGTGCCACGCATTTCAATTATCACAGTCCAATAATTGAGCTCCAGAATTCTTTTTTAAAACTTAAACAAAACAGAAGTACTAATTACAAAATAGTATTAACATCTACTGTAATTCCATGGCCAATAAACACATAATAAGACACTTGATTATGAAAATTCGTCTGAAAATACAAGTCGAAGAAGAATTCGACTTCCGCGGAAGTCAAATTTCGCATAACTCGGAAGTGTTTTCGCCGGTCCCAATAGATTCGACTTTAATAGGCGAGGTTAACTGTAGTAAGATTGTAATTATGAAGAAATTGGAATACCAGCAGTAAATACTTTCAGTGGTATTTAGTAAATAGTTCTAACTGACCTTCAGCATTAATCTTGTTAGCCTTTCATACTATTTGCTGCTTTCATAGGTGCGGTCAAAACGTGAGCAGCTGCTGGGGCACCCACTTGTTACCAGCCTTCTGAATCACAAGTGGAGCAGCTATGGCCGCCACTTCTACTATTCATCCCTCGTCTTCTACCTACTCTTCTTGACTGTCCTCACTGGATATGTGGTTGTTAACCCACCACCATTCTACTTCTCAGTCAATGACACTGGTGTCACATTCCGGTTTGATGGCACAGTACGCTGGACAGAGTCCTACAGCAGGGTCACTTTCTTCCTCTTTGGCGAGATTGGGCATTGGTTGATCATCATCTTAGCAGGCTTCAATTTACTGCGTGAAGTATGTTACAATAGGTCATGTGATACTTATTATGGGGGAGAAAAGTTTTTAGAGTGATTATGTTTTGCAATAAAGTACATCTCTGATTTTCAAGCAGCTCCATGTAAACTTTTAGACTGGTTTTCCTTTAATGTATGCTAATATTAACATGTTGCATACTAGCATGATCTTGTTTTTGTATAGTTGTCCATAAAGGGGATAATTACTTTAATCACCTGATCTACTTCTTGTAGAATGCTGAAGTTTGGTCAATTTACGCGTAAGTTGACATTTGTGTAAAAGTCAACATGTTTTGCATGGTCACGATTATGTCAACTTTAGGCAAGGTCAACTGTATTGGAAAATATGTGGTAACACTCTTGTAGTGATCACTCGTCTGTTTTCATAACTGACAACTCAACTTTGTTAGTGATGCTTCTTACATAATGAAGACAGTATCTCAAACTCTATGTACAGGCGACTCCCGTTATAACGAAGTCCTTGGGACTGGCAGTTTTCTTTGATTACACTGTTTGTCAACATTCATTGTAGTTGAACAATAAAGATGTATAAATGACAATTTTGAGACCTGAGTTTTCACTTTGTTGCAACAAGAATTTTATTGTTGTACAATGTTCGTTATAATAAGGGTTTACTGTAGTTGATTCAGAATTTTTTGAAATTATCCATTGACCTGTTTAATTGTGACATTTTGAATGATTTTGAATGTACTTTTCTTTCTGCGCTGCTACTATGTGACTTGCTATTTTTATGGAAACCTGAAGTACATTGTACAAGACTGATTACCAGCATAAATAGGGTTTTGATATATGAATTAGTTTTTGATATACCCCTCCAGATTAATTTCACTCTTTTGTACCACTCCAGATACTTCTTAGTTGTAGTTTGTTTCGTTATTTTATTGTCAGTGGTGTTATTTGCTCCTTTGATGAGCAACCATTAAGTACTGCAGTGCACTGTATGAACTTGCGTGATGAATTATTTGTATGTGGTACATGTAGCTGTGACTGCCACCAGTACCTGATTAAAGGATTTCATATAATCTGTGTAAATAGTTTGTCCAGATATATCACCAGATGCTCTCCTACATCAACTTTGAGAACCTGCTGGAGTGGTGTGTGTATGGCCTGTCTATCCTGTTTGTTGCTCCAATCAGTAATGAGTTCTACAGTTACCACAATGATGCTGGACAGATCATGGTAACCAGGCTACACTAAACTTGTTGCCAAATTACAAGCATTTTCCAGGTTTGACATTGGTATTAGTATCATTGATAGAACATCGTCCTCAATTGAATTGTCATCAAGTATATACATGTGTAGCCAATGCTAATGCAATAGTCACCCATGAAATGGGTACCATTATTCTAGACATGATCATATGAAATTGAGATCACTGGTATAGTGATGGATGTTGTGGCCTTTTAAGTCATCAGTCAGGACTGCTTTTTTTTTCATATTTGACTTGAACCATGTGCCATCACCTTTACATATAGAAATTCCAGTGTGATCAGACTCTTACAGTTGTGAAAAGCTAACATTCATGGTAGGGATGTAAAAATTATGATTGGTATCATTTGCTTTTAATAGTCTTATCACTGGGTGATAGAGCTCAATTTCAGGCACTTGTTTTGTAATGCCAGCACAATGACCAAGCTTGACATCACCCAATGCATTTTTGCCCTAGCACTAGGTAATATACGTGTATCCTATCCGTGGTTTTTTGAAAGGCGTTGTTAAGAAAACAGAAGTGAAGAGGGGCAGATTATCATCAAAGTACTAGTTCTTTGATACATGCCATTGGTTTTCTAAATAGATGTTGATTTTTTTGTGTGTGTTTTGTTTACTAGTCCATTACTGCTTTGTGTAGAAGACATTATGAAGTTTTGAATGATGGAATACTCAAAAGGGACAGTAAAAGGTACCTAATTTGACACTTCCTTTCTTCATATACCTCAATGCCCAAGGATGTTACTAGGTTTATGTAGGAACTGCCTTTACAATTGCAGGGCTGCCAACTCTCACTCATTTTGGTCCTTTCTCACTCTAAAACTTTATTTCATTTGCATGCATTTCTATTGACCTCACTCATTGTGACTCCTAAATTCTAGCATTGGCCTATGGGAGTCTCACACTCAACTAGTTTCCAATGTTGGCAGCCCTGCAATTGATATATTGAGAAATGAAATGTAGATGTACAGTGAATGATCTCCATTTAATTGCGAATTATCAGTCATGGTGGCAATTAAATTCCAGACAGAAATGTCAAAAAATTTGAATGTACAGTAAGTGCGAAATGTTTTGATTCAATTGATTGCAGGAATGGCAGTGGCAGTGTGGGGCAGCAGCAGTCTTCTTGGCATGGATCAATCTCATTCTATTCATCAGAAAGTTTCCACAGCTTGGTATCTACGTTGTTATGTTCACAGGTAAAGTGATCAGCCTTGTAACTCTTTCCTTTTCTACATTAGTTTAGTATATGCAAAAGTTCATTTACCATTTACACCAAAAAAAATATATGATACCTGGTAGAATCATCCAAATTTGGAGAAATTTTTAAAAAGGCAGTTTGTGACAAATGCTTGTTTCAAGTTAATGCTCAGTTGGTAGAGCACCGGGCTAACATCCGGAGTATCCGGATGGAATCCCATTTTCTTTGCTCAATTTTCCACTATAAATGTTATTCATTTCTCATCAGTTTTTCTGTTTGCCTTTGTTACATTCTCAAAAAGCTGCATCACTTCTGTGATTGCTCGCATTTATCCCCAAGTTGAATTATCCTTCTGGTTTAAAGAGGATGGCTAATAACTGATCAGTGGGAATCAATGGGAATGCTAGGGGATGATTGTTCCAATCCTTGTTGGATTCATTTAAGAGTACATTATGTATCTATTGTGTGAAAATTATTTGCTTCAGAATGGTCTTATATTCAAGTAATGTGCAGTTTAATGTTTCCAAGTTAGCATGCCTGTACAGTGACAGGGCGATTAAACTGCACATTACTTGAATATGAGACCATTCTAAAGCAAATAATTTTCACACAACAATAGATACATAATGTACTCTTAAATGAATCCAACAAGGATTGGAACAATCATCCCCCAGCATTCCCACTGATCAGTTACTAGCCATCCCCTTTAAGCCAGGTTTAAGTGTGTACGTGTATGTCACACACAAACACACTACTATAGCTTCTGATCATTTGAGCATTGAGAATTTAGGGTTTCTGGGACAAACACTGAATTAGGGCTTTCTATAGCACAGTCGGTAGAGCACCGGGCTACCATCCGGAGGTCTCGGGCTCGAATTCGATGGAATCCCATTTTCTTTGCTCAATTTTCCACTAACAAGTTCATGGAATATGTGAAAAGTTTTATTTGATCAGATTTCTGCTAAAGAGAAAAACAGACTGAAATGTATAGTAGTACTTTGCTGTATCACCATGTATCACAGATTAAAAAAAAAAAATTATTGATGACTTATAATATCAAGAGCATGAAAAAGCTGTATCCTGGTAAAATAAAGCATTCTGCTTCATAACGACAGTGGTCATGATTGTACTAAATCCAGTTGGTTGTTCATGTCATCAGGAAGAAATTCAAATTCTTTGATAAATCTCCTGTCCAGTACTGTTGTATTTTGAAATGAAATTTGGTCTGATTAAACATGACCAGCATTTGAAATATTTCTGCAGGAAAAGTATTACAAGCAATATTTTTTATCTTCTTCATTACAGATATTCTGCGAACATTTGCAAACTTCGTTGTCCTCTTTATTCTGTTCATCGTTGCCTTTGCACTTGCCTTCTATGCGCTGCTCATGAACCAGGTTATGATTTATGTGTTTTTAATATCTGCAAATGCATGCATGTGTGTGTGTGTGTGTGTTTAACCCTGAAATGTGTGTTCATCATCATGTTCTTTACAAGATTGCATAGTCAATTATAATTATATATTTCTTATATATGTGCTATTGATTATGCAAATGTGCAAATTTTATCAGAAATTGCATTTTTATTGTGAAGTTATGAATTTGTTCAATATTGCTAATGAAATCATAAACAAAATTTTCACATTATGATTATATTCAGTGTATCACACACTCAAGAAAGAGAATCCCAATGGTTTAAATTTTTTTCAATTTTATCTTATGTATTTCTGTATTTTAATTTTTCTGTTTTATTTCCTATGTATTTCTTTGTTTTTGTCAAACGTATTTTCTGTTTTATGACATAGAACTGATTCTTAAACTCACAATTGACATAATCTAAGAAGGTTACATTGTAAGAGAAGATTAAAAACAATATCTATAATTTTCCTTTTGATACTCCAACACTTTGCACGCAAACAGGTGCGAAATAAAGCTGATTTTTTTTTTGGTGACATTTGTGACAATGTCATGTATCTCTCTAAAAGCATACAAGTGTAGTATCAAAAGTTGTGCAAAACTTGACACTTAACTGCGTAAACTCTTTTTGCCTGACAACATGATTGCAGTTTATGTGGAAGGGGGAACCTAAAAGATGTAAGATGGGGACTAGCTGGAAGGCTTCCCAGGGAGTAAGGAGTGAGCAGTAGTGTCAGTGTTGGTTGGAAATAATGTATGCCTATCCAGTGACTGGGGTAATGATAGCATGTATGTACCTTGAGCACTCTACAAAGAAGTCATGTATATTATCATGATATTTTAACAAAAAAAACCAGTCCAGTCTTTTTAGGGTTAAAGGATATTTACGATCTGTATGTACAGGGCATATACACATGTAGACATAGTCCATAGAGTGTATTAGTTAAATGTCAAGTGTTAGAGTTTTATCATGTAATAGGGGTTGATTCGAGCGATATGAAGACATGTTTGAAGGGATTCTTTCTCTGTTGGTAGTCTAGCATGTCACGGGTAGTCTAGCATGTTTCATGTTCTGTTAATTTCCAGTTCATGCATTATCTCAAAGGTTTTGTTGGTCAAATTCGGTTTAACAATGTGAACAATGAACTTAAAACATGAATATATTAACCTATCAAACTTGGAGAGTTCTGATTCTCTAGATACAAGAAGAAAGAATAACAGACTTTCTGTGCAACAAATATCCTGTTGTGCATCTGGATGTAATCAATAGTCCAACATATTGTGTCAACAGCTTTGTTATTGTTCAAGTGAGCAAGATTTCCTTAGATTACATCCTGTGGCAAAACCACTATGTTATTATAATTTGGGAGAGGGTTAGAGGCAGAAAGTCATGGTCTGAGGTCATTTAAAGGGGATGGCTAGTAACCGATCAGTAGGAATCAGTGGGAATGCTGAGAGATGATTGTTCCAATCCTTGTGGGATTCATTTAAGAGTACATTATATATCTACTGTTGTGTGAAAATTATTTGCTTCAGAACGGTCTCATATTCAAGTAATGTGCAGATTAATGCCCCGTCACTGACCAGGGACGCTTACCTGGAAACATTAAACTGCACATTACTTGAATATGAGACCATTCTGAAGCAAATAATTTTCACACAAGAATAGATATATAATGTACTCTTAAATGAATCCCACAAGGATTGGAACAATCATCCCTCAGCATTCCCACTGATTCCCACTGATCAGTTACTAGCCATCCCCTTTAACTCTTTAAAAAAAAAGAACAAGATAATTGATTTCTAAACAATCACGTCCATTAGGAATCTGTGGTAGTAATATTATGTGATGAACAGGGTTGAAATGAATAGACAGTTGTATTTCTTGTACACTTCACAGGCTAATGTCCATGTTAGAGGCCACTATACTTTTATCCTTTCGAGCCGATACTGTATCTACAAAGAATCGCTGTGCATAAAATTTTGACAAGGCTAAAAATGAATAATCATACATGCGATTATGTGAATATAATACTTTACTGCATGTTAAAATTAGAAAATGCTTAACTCAACTGACTTTTATGCAAACATACATTAAACTTATGAAGCTGTCTTATATAGAATATTAGTTACATTCACACAATATTACTTAACTTCAAGTTTAAAGCTGCAAGTGTAACTTTGATGATAAACTCATAGTTTAGTACAGTGTAGATGTACTTGAAAGTTGGCTATTTTAAAGATAACGATAAGAATTACACATTTCTCAGGGTTTATGCTCTATCCACAAGCCATGGGAGGTCCCAACCTGGAGTTAGCATCATAATTATGGACATGATAATCAGTGGACTCAAAAGTGAGAGTGACCACTATCTCACATCATCAGGTTTATCACTAGTGGTGTGTGTATATATATTTCTCCCAGTTCTGTAGTTTAATCATCTACTAAGACTCGCTAGCAGTTAATGGGTCTAGAGCTTATCATCAATGATTAGCTTTGTTTGGATACACATCGTAGTTTAACCCTAAAAAGACTGGGGGGGGGGGGCCTAAAAGGCCCCCCCCTCGACATTTCGCGCGATTACTCAGCAACATGCAATGCTCTCGCCGCGATGCTCTATGACTTTTTTCTTTCGAGTTTCCCGCACATTTTGACACCAAATTTGTGACACCAGGGGGTACGGTTCTGAAGTTACATAACTTTTTGTACATGCACGTGAGACCGAAAATGGCTCAAAAATGTGATTTTGTGTACAAAGTCAATACAAATTGGAGTTTTATCACATGGTTCATATAAATATGCTTATTTTTACTCTCAATGGCTAAAATCAATTTGTTTTAGTAGTATTATGCTTCAAAAAGGGTCTGCCAAAAATTTTGCTGAAAAAAACAACAAAAACAAAAGTTCGAAAAAACAAAGAAATACATAAGAAATTCATAAAACAATAAAATAAATAAGAAATTAATTTTGGTACTGAATTTTTTTTCAAGTACATTTGCTAAGAATGCCACAAAGAATATCTAGACCAAAAATGAGCACTTTTGGAGCTTTATTTACTGATTTAGATCAAAAAGTCTGATTTCTCGCATAAATTAGCATAATTAATCAAAATAAAATAAAAGAAGACTATCTTGGAAAATTGGAATATATGATCTTGTAGATTACATCGCACACTACCATTGTGCAAATTTCCGTGGCGATCGCGCGATCCAAGGCCGAGATCTTAAGGGGGGGGGGGCCCTTTAGGGCCCCCCCCCCCCCCCCCCCAGTCTTTCGAGCTACCAAAATAGCCCAGTCTTTTTAGGGTTAAGGAGGCAAGATCTTTATCATCACTTTATCTGCTACCATCAATGATATGCTTCTGTGTGAGCATAACTTGAGTTTCTGTAAATTCAAATTAGGAAATAATAGCACCTTAGTTATGGAAGGTTCCCTCTTCTTCAATGATATCTCATGAAGAAAACAAAGGCAAGAATTAAAGATAGCATAGGACTATAAATGAACATAACCTGAACATAAATGTTCAACAATTCCTGAATGCCATATTCTGATAAGTTGAAAGTGGGCTTTCTTTGAAGTCATTACATTTGGATTCAAGCACAAGATTTTGCAACAGAGCCAATATACATGTATTAATCAAAATGATGAGATAAACATGTTTATTTTTATGTCATCTTAAATTCTTTTCTGTCAAAGTCCTTTTTGACAAAGTAAAAAATAGTAAATTGATGAAAACTAAATTTCCTCAATGTCTTCCCTCCAAACTAGGCCCCATTTTATAGGGTGGAATATTCGCTGGTGAAGACATTCGTCATGATGATAGGCGAATTTGAGTTTGATTCCATCTTCCATACCCAAAACTACTTGGAGCCTGTGGATACCACACTGACAGAGACCTTTTTGGGATCCGTCTTCTATGAAGGCATCACGTATGTCATCTTCATCGTCTTTGTGGTGATCATGTCCATCATCATCATGAACCTACTGGTGAGTTCAAATTTCTACTATAAATCGAATATTATCTTTAATGTTTCATCAAAATGTGTTGCTTTAATAGATTTGCAACTTCTCCCAAGTAGAATTTCAATATACGTAAAGGAATTTACCTTTGCTGATATGGATTCTCTGACAGGACAATCATCTCAAAATGTCATTGGCAGACGGTAACACAGGTTTGCGATGGTAATGAAGCTTAGAACACAGACAAGATTGACATTTTATCATTACTCTAATTGTAGCAGATCATCGGGTATATCACAATAATAATTATATGTTATGTCAGTGATGACGTTTCCTCTTATTTCATTCAGTTATATATCAGGATTATCACTTTAACTTTCTTCATATTCCAGGGATTGGTCTTGTTATTATCTGTTTTTGTCGAGCTTACCGGAGGTGAGGGGAGACTAAGGGATCGCCTGCGGCGTCTGTCCGTCCGTAATCCATCCATCGTCCGTCCATCCGTCGTCTGTCCGTAACGCTATAAAAACTTTAATAACTCTGTACTCTAGGCTTCAATTTGAATCGAACTTGGAGGGAAGAGTGGTCATACAAAGTTTACCTTTTGCCAAGTATGAAGATCACCTCAAGGTTAAAGGTCACAGGCTGGGGTCAATGATCTTTTAGGACTCAATGTTAAGTTTTTAGGGAGCGTTTCGATTATGGGCCATAACTTTTGATCCGTAAGTGTATTTGTGACCAAACTTGGATGGTACATGTACCTTGGGGAGTTGATGGTCATCACAAGGTCAAAGGTCACAGGCAGGGGTCAATGAACTTTTAGGGCCCAATGTTAAGTTTTGTAGGGCGCGTTTCGATTATGGGTCATAACTTTTGATCCATAAGTCCGTTTGTGACTAAACTTGGGTGATAGCTGTCCCTTGGGGAGTTGATGGTCACCACAAGGTCAAAGGTCACAGGCAGGGGTCAATGAATTTTTAGGGCCCAATGTTAAGTTTGTAGGGCGCGCTTCGATTATGGACCATAACTTTTGATCCGTAAGTCTATTTGTGACCAAACTTGGATGGTAGATGTACCTTGGGGAGTTAATGGTCACCACAAGGTCGAAGGTCACAGACCGGGGTCAATGAACTTTTAGGGCCCAATGTTAAGTTTTTAGGGCGCGTTTTGATTATGGGTCATAACTTTTGATCCGTAAGTCTATTTGTGACCAAACTTGGATGGTAGATGTACCTTTGGGACTTGATGGTCACCACAAGGTCAAAGGTCATAGACAGGGGTCAATGAACTTTTAGGGCCCAATGTTAAGTTTTTAGGGCGCGTTTCGATTAAGGACCATACCTTTTGAGCCGTAAGTCTATTTGTGACCAAACTTGGATGGTAGATGTACCTTGGGGAGTTGATGGTCACCACATGGTCAAAGGTCACAGACCGGAGTCAATGAACTTTTAGGGCCCAATGTTAAGTTTTTAGGGCGCGTTTAGATTATGGACCATATCTTTTGATCTGTATGTCTATTTGTGACCAAACTTGGATGGTAGATGTACCGTTGGGAGTTGATGGTCACCACCAGGTCAAAAGTCACAGGCAGGGGTCAATGAACTTTTAGGGCCCAATTTTAAGTTTTTAGGGTGCGTTTCGATTAAGGACCATACCTTTTGAGCCGTAAGTCTATTTGTGACCAAACTTGGATGGTAGATGTACCTTGGGGAGTTGATGGTCACCACATGGTCAAAGGTCACAGACAGGAGTCAATGAACTTTTAGGGCCCAATGTTCAGTTTTTAGGGCGCGTTTAGATTATGGACCATAACTTTTGATCCATAAGTCTATTTGTGACCAAACGTGAATGGTAGATGTACCTTTGGGAGTTGATGGTCAATACAAGGTCAAAGGTCACAGGCGGGGTCAATGAACTTTTAGGACCCAATGTACTGTGTATTTAATTACGACTCCTAACTTTTGATCCATTGGTCCATTTGTGAACAAAATTTTTTTTTAAAGGGTGTTGTACGTTTGTGGGCGAGACACATGACTGCACTTGCCTTGTCTTCTCCTATATACTTCTGTTCTGCACCACTTGTCCAATTAGACACAATATAGAGTATCCTAATACAATATGAGATAAGAAATGTGATACTTTCAAGAAGCTGTGGTACAAATTTTGGATCATGAGGGGCGTTCTGTAGAGGGAGGGTACTATGAAAGCATCAAAAAGTCAAAGTCATGAATTCACACTGAAGAGTGACATCGTAATGGTGGGCCTCTGTCAGCTTGCCAAGATCATTTACAGTCAACCTCGCCTAAGTCGACCTCGCCTAAGTCGAAAACTCAGCCAAGTCGAAGCTCCAGAAATGTCCCAATTTTCTTTACTTATTTCTATAAAATAATCTTTCACAAGTTGACAATTTATAAGTCAAATTTCGGCTATGGGGGGGGGGGGGGGTGGGGAGAAGGAAAAAAACTCACTGTCAGTTATGGCACTGACGCAACCGGTAAAGTGGGTATCTCACTGAGCTGCGAATGTTTGCTAGTGTACCAAATTCTAGGGAATTTCAGAGTTCGTTAACAGTTGCAATTCAATTCGTAAGCAATCACATTCGCCAACAGTTTTTCTTGTCACAAAGAAATTTTGCGACAATGAAAACTGTTTGTGAATGTGATTGCAATTGTTTACGAATTTGATTGCTACTGTTAACGAACCCTGGCGAAACCTAAAATTCCCTAATATTCGTTAGTATGCTCACAGACATTTGCCGCTCAGGGAGAAAAGGGGTTTATCTCACTGAGCAGCGAATTTTGCGAGCGTAGCAAATTCTAGGGAATTTTATGTGTCGTCAGGATTTGATAACAGTTGCAATCAAATCGCCAATAGTTTTAATTGTTGTAAACAGTTTTTTTTTTAGCAAAGAAAGTTTGGACGTGCTCAAAATTTTTGGACAATGAAAACTGTTTACGACAATAAAAACTGCTTACAAATTTGATTGCAATTTTCTACCAATTTGATTTGCAACTGTAAACGAACGCTGAAATTCCCCAAGAAATTGTTACGCTCACAAACATTCACAGCTCATGGGGATACAGGGCTGATTTCATGAAGGACGCGAACAATTTGCGAAGGACGTGAATGGCAAAATTCAACACTCAGAAAAGTTTTTCTGCGAATGTGTTCTGATAATGAAGGCGAAAACCATTTTTTGTGCAGTTTGTTCGAAGTTCTCATGACTTAAGTGCGAATGTCGTGTGTGCCGTTTTTTTATACACACAAAGAACACGAGACCGAAATGCAAACCGCGCAAATTTTTCGATAATCATGGAAGAAATGTTAATGTTTAATTGCTGTCTTGAGTTGAAGCTTTTCTCTTTCCTGTATTTCTCCTTTCTTTCCCTTTTTCATTTCTCTGTTGTGTGTGTGTGTGTGCCGACAGTTTTTCTAAGGACCTACTCCCACAATCATTTGATTTTTTACAGGTTTGCCCACACATTATTGAGTTTCAAATATAGTTTTAGCGTACTGTGGAGTCATTCTGAGTGTATTCTGTGATTTTTTAATATGAAATATTTCATACTCTTTGCTGTTTTTTTTATTTTTGTTACTATGTAAAGTTGTTTGATGTGTGAATTTATGGTACGATTTTGATTTCATACGTCAAGGGTGCGGATTTGTCTCAAAAGGTACGCAAACAGTTATTGCAGTTATGTTGTAAAATGATCAAAAAAACTTTGTGGATTTCGTGAAACATACATGAGACATTCTCCAAAGTTTCGGGGTCAGTTTGGGGTTTCACAAAAATTTTGCGAACATCGCGCACGTCGTGTGAAACTCTTGCGCATTTGATGAGGCTTGAAGACATTTTAAAGAACAAACACAAGCGAATCATGACCCAGTGTGTGGAAAAGGTTTGCAGAAAATTTAAAATTTTATGCAATTCTAGTCGGAGTAAAATCGATATCCGCAAACAATTGACAATGCTTCCGAACCCCCGCGCTCCTTTGGCGATCTTTTGCAGACTAAAATATGAATGTTGGATTTTGCCATTCGCGTCATGACCAAGTAAAAAACGCATATTCACTTATCGCAGTCCAATAATTGAGCACGATTCTTTCTTAGAACTCAAACAAAACAAAAGCACTGAATACGACACATTGCTGCCATCTGCTGTAATTTAATGGTCAATGAAAACATGAAAAGACATTGCATTATGAAAATGCATCAGGAAATGCAAGTCGAAAAAAAGTTGACTTCCACAGAAGTCGAATTTCGCATAAGTCGAAATGTTTTCATCGGTCCCAATAGATTTGACTTAGGTGAGGTTGACTGTACTTTCAAGTCAAATTATGCACTTCAATTCAGTTTTACAGCACACTTCAAAAATGAAACAACCGAAACTATCTTATTTGCAATTTTATTACTATTCTGAATTCCCACTTACATCCATGTCCTTAGCTGCAATCACAACTATTGTTCTATAATTGCATGTTATGCTTTTCCCGACATTGTTGATAACATTTTCAAAGGTCATTATATAGAGAAAAGTAACAGGCTAAGAACCGACACTTGTGGTATTCCACATTCAACTGCTCCATAGTTGGACCATACTCCATTCATAGATAAGACTTAAACCACTTGTTGGCAGTAGTCCTTATATCATTGAGATGCAATTCATAGAGTAGAATTTTCAGAACAATGCTATCAAAAAGCTTTTTTATGCCTCTGCCACGAAGTGGTGCTGGAGGCATTATGTTTTCAGGTTGTCCGTCTGTCCGCATTCGTTTACGCGATAAATTGAGTAATATTTTCTGGAATTTTACCAAACTTGGTCCAAGTATAAAGTTTGATGGGGCAATTACTTGATTAGATTTTGGGTGAAATCGGCTGAAGGCCAAAGGTCAAGGTCAAATCATGAAATTGTATCCGTTTACTTGATAACTCAAGACTGGATCGAGCAAATTTCACCAAACTTTGTCCAAGGATGATGTAGATGGGACAATTGCTTGATTAGTTTTTGAGTGAAATCAGACAGAGGTCAAATGTCAAAGATTCAGGTCAAATCCTAAAATTTATCTTATTACGTGATGACTCAAAATTGGATGAAGCAACTTTCACCAAACTTGGTCCAAGGATGATGTATGATGGGGCAATTAGTTCAATAGTTTTTGTCTCGCCCCCCCCCCCCCCCCCCCCCCCCCGCAGGTGAAGGCAAGACTAAGGGATCCAAATTAAATGGCGTCTGTCCGTCGTCCGTCCGTCGTCCGTCACAAATGTTCAAGTTTACCTGCAAGACTCTGTTATGATGCATAACTTGGCAACTGTTACAGCAATGGCAGCCACATGTAGGTGATAGAAGCACTGGGGGTATCTTTATGTTATGGTGTTGTCGGAGGTCATGTGATGATGTCAAAGGTCATTGAAGGTCATATATTAAAGAGTATGTGCAAGACTCTTTTCTATGTTAAAGTTTACCTGCAAGACTCTCTTTTGACAAATAACTTCACATAAGTTGCTTGGATTACAACCTAACTTGGGTCATAGATGCACTAGGGGTACCTTCATGTTATGGTGCCGTTGGAGGTCACAGGATAACGTCAAAGTTCATTTGAGGTCATACGTTAAGTTTACTTGTAAGACTCTCTTATCACACGTAACTCGACACATGTTGCTAAAATGGCAATCAAACTTGGGTGATGGATGCACTGGGGGTACCTTCATGTTATGGTGCCGTAAGAGGTCACACGATAAGGTCAAAGGTCATTTGAGGTCATACGTTAAAGTTTACTTGCAAGACTCTTATCACACGTAACTCAGCACATGTTGCTACAACGGCAATCAAACTTGGGTGATGGTAGATGTCTCTTGGGATGTTGAAGGTTACCACAAGGTCAAAGGTCACAGACAGGGGTCAACAAACTTTTAGGGCGCATTTTGTTTATGGCTCATAACTTTTGATCCTTTTGTCCGTTTGTGACCAAACTTGGATGGAAGATGTCCCTTGGGGAGGTGAAGGTCGTCACAAGGTCAAAGGTCACAGAAAGGGGTCAACAAATTTTTAGGGCCCAATGTTAAGTTTTTATGGCGCATTTCGATTATGGCTCATTACTTTTGATCCCTTTGTCCGTTTGTGACCAAACTTGGATGGTAAATGTCCCTTGGGGTGTTGAAGGTCACCACAAGGTCAAAGGTCATAAGTGGGTCAATTAACTTCTGGGGGTTATAAAAAATATTAATTCCTTGTACGCGAATGGGTGAGACACAATTTGGCACTTGCCTTGTTTAGTGAAATTGGCAAGAGGTCAAAGGTCAAATGGTCAAGTTCAAATGCTAAAAATGTTGCTATTTTCCCAACATCTATGCAATGCCTGAAGGTATTTTCTTGAAACTTAGTGTAGACATGTACTACTGGGTAAAGATTCTCCAGAGAGAGTTTCATGTCATGAGGTCAAAGGTCAAAGGTCAAGTGAACATGATACAATTTCACTTTTCTTGCAAATGGTTCAATGTATCTTCATGGAACTTGTTACATACGCGTGTACTGACTGGCAGGGATTATCTAGGGAATTTAGGGGTCATGTGCCAATAGTCAAGGTCAAGGTCAACTCCTCAAAATTTCACTCTTTTCCTCATATACTAGTATATGCAATGCTTGCAGGATTATTTTTTTAAAACTTAATATATACATGTATTACCTAATGGAGATTTCCTGCCAGAAGGTCAAGGTCAAACATTAAGGGTCAAATGCCAGACTAATATGCAAAAAAAAAAACAACTTTATTCTATACTGCAATTACACTTTTTCTTCATGCCTTGAAAATTACTCAATGCATAAACTTATAAAAGGGTCGGCCAAAAGTGAATTAAAATCCTCAATTCTCCAAATACATGTACCTGTACTCTTAGATAATTATAGCAACCCTAGTTCAAGGAAAGTGAACATTCAAGACATTTCTAGCAAACCTGTCATTTCAGTATTTTGCCAGTTATGTGAAACTGTCATCTCACATTGTGAAGACATTGTATTATACACCTATTGGGAGAGTCATGCATTGTGGCGGAGGCATACCAGTCGCCATACCAACATTTTTAGTCTAGGTCTAGCATGACCATACCTGTGAGACCCCATTTACAGTGCGGGGCTGGGCCGAACCGTGGCCGAGCCCAGCCTCAATTGCGAGGCCGAGCCCCGCAATTTTGTCCGTTTACACTGCCTGGCTCGGCCATGCTTCTGATTCAAACCTTTCAATATTTTGTCGTTGTGGCGCTCTGCTTGTAAACAAACGCAATTTGGTATTGTCTGGTTTTCAGACCCTTTGCCAACTGAATTCTGTGGCGACAAAATCGCTGTAAGGGCAAAGGCCTTTGCTGAAGGAAAAAATCCTTTGCAGGACAAAACCACCTTAAACTATACTAGTTTTCGACATTGGGGGGGGGGGGGGGGGTTATATCCTGAATAGCAAAAGATACAGGCAGAGGGTTTGGAAGCCAGACTAAAATTTGCCACGCATTTGGCCCAGTTTGCGTTTACACTGAGAAAGGGCCGGGCTCGGCCGCGGCCGAGACCACCTCCAGAGCGAGGCCAAATGCGAGGCCAATTTTGGCCTCGCATTTGGCCTTTTGCGCGTTTACACTGAAATGAAGGTAGACTCGGCCGCGGCTCGGCCGCGGCAGAGCCTTGCACTGTAAACGGGGGTCCTAGTGATCCCTTATCAATATTTTGTATGACATCGTCCATTGTGTGTAAAACTGCAGAAAAATTGGAATAATGTGGGACAAAATCTTCTCAGTTTTGAGAATTTCCTTACTAGTCACATACTCATACATATGGCCAAATACTATCTTTCCAGTTTGCTGATACGGACATGAAAGAAGTAAATATATAATTTTCTATTTCCCCTCTGTTACCTTTAGTAAATATGGGCATTATTTTGGATACTGTTCATTGACAGGGTACATCCTTTGCTTTTAACAATCATTGACACTTAAGGAAAAAAAGTGTCCTCTATGTGTTACTGTCTTCAGATGATTAAATGTGTGATAACCCACCCTCCTTCCAGCCAATGATTAACACAAGAATAGAAATGATTCCCCCTGTGTCTGCAATGTCCAGATGTCTTTTCAAAGCTCTAGTTCACTTGGTGAATGGTTATGAAGTTGAATTCAAATAATTGATTTGTCCAACCATCATCTGATATAACTCAAACAAAAATATCACTTCAATATTTTGGCAACATTTTCTTTTTCCCTTTTTGACATTCATGCTGCCTGCACATGCCCCACTGAACAAAGCATGTCAAATATAGTAGTGTGGGAAAGAAAATTATTTATGAGGTTATGATGATACCAGACATATTATTCTTGTATTCAAAACAGAAATGTAAGTAATCAAAGTGTCAAGTTTCCTACTTTTTGTGCCAGGTAAGGAATCACCATATAGGAATTCATACACAATCACCCATCTTGGTTATTCTAATGGTCCTCTCTGACAGGTTGGTCTTGCTGTAGATGACATCAAAGAGGTTCAGGAGCAGGCAAAGCTCCAGAGACTGGCTATGCAGGTGAAACTTCTTTTCTTCACAATTTCACATTTGCCTTGTTAATCTTAGAAAAGACAAAAACCTCCACAGGGATATACTGACTACAATTTATCTGAATAGTCACATTCCCTTTTTGTAAACCTTAAAAGGATAAAAATCTCCAGTTGAGGTATTTGTATTTGTAATTATGGTATATGGAATGAATAGCTCAGTGCAGGTCACCAAATAATGTTACATTTTACCTTCCTCATAATTCATAGGCATTGTGTGTGTATGTGAGAGTGCATTTGTTCAATCCTTGAGTACATTTGTGATAGTACAAGTTAGGACGTGTTTGTACATTTATGTCATCTCAACATGGTACTAAAAATATTCCAACAACCAAGGAAGTACTAGTGCTCATGGGATGTGAAAAAAGCTATGTGTCCCTTATGTTTTATGCTTACTTTAATCTGTAGCATGTCCTGAACCTTGCTGCAACTTTTGCACATGTGGCAAATAATTTAAATTTTGTGTGTGTGTGTGTGACTAGGTCAAGTTATAAATGTTCAGGAAAATGTTACAATTCAGTTTATACAATTCTTACACCACCAGGGATGCCAACCTTTGCCAACCAAAATAAGTATTCCATGAGGCAAAAACAGTATTTTGCCCCCCAAAAAAGTATTTTCGTAATGAGCAAAAACAAACAGTTTTTTAAACCAATGTGAAGTATCCTTTCTGTTCATTTGCTCATGATGACGACCCAGCAACATCATCAGGTCTATTTACAACAGCAGAACCTTTTTATAACAAGTTTGGATATAGCGAGGTTACGGTTATAACAAGGTTATTTTGCTGGTGGTCCCCTTTATTTCTATTTCTTTGTTTTTTTTACCGTGATATAACAAGCTTGTGAATATGAGGTAATTTTCAAGACCCAAAGGAACTGAGGTTATGCTGTATTAGTTTTCTTTTGGTGTTTTTGACATGACCTTAAATCATTGACTAAACAAAATAAAAGACTCACTCAGACTCTTTCTGCTATTGATTTCAATTCCTCTTTATACTCATACAGCTGTCTCATTCAAGACACAATAATAGTATACACACAATCATATACTTCAAGATACATGCACAATTGATACATTATGGCAAAATGTCTGGTAGTGGTAGGAAAGATCTGAGGCCTCACTGAGGCCTTTTCCTGAAGAAGCAATTAATTATGATTACAACAGTTGGTTGTTGCCTATGAAAAAAATGGCCCAATCTGTGAAACAGTATTATACATGTATGTAGCAGTTCACCCCAATTATAATTACTATAATACCCAGTTGGTACCATGTTAGTATATATCATTAAAAGCAGTTAATAACTGGTAGCAAGAGATAACTAAAGGTAATCAGGAGTACTTGCAGTGTGATTTCATTTTGATAGAAACTGCCCATAAACCATTCTTTTATAGCTTATCTCTCAGAATATTAAATTCTGGTACACAACAATGTTGCTGGGAATAGGAGAACAAGCTCAAAACAGAGAAATTTCAAAATACATCACCATGTTGGCAAAGTATCTACACAAATAAGCATATATGGGACTGTCATAATGGAATAATAGTTTCCGAGTGGCGGACACAAAAATTATGATGTTTTTAACTTCAAATTCTGCAACTATTCAGCACATTCAAGGTAAATATTTTCATGGAACTATTACTTTAAATGCTTTCAGGTGGGAAACAAACAGATGGGAACTGCCTCAGTAGATTTTTCATCCATTACCAATACTCTAGATTGCCTTTAAAGGCATTGGTTAACATTGTGTTCAGTTAAATCTCAGCTGCATGCTCCCAAATGCTGTCAGAATATCTGATGGGATGCAAAAATGAACCTGTGAGAAAAATTATGCTTCAAGGTTATCATTTAGTGCTTCGAAAGAGTGAAAACCTAAAATATCACCCCCATAGACTATTGTGCAAAAATTATTATGGGAACCATAATGAATACAATTTTCATAGATATCTTTATAGTGAATGTGTTACTATCATTATTTTTGCCTCCTTGGTTGTTTTTTATCCATCTGAACATAATTAGACATAGTCAAGGCGCTAATTCCTGTAAGGGGCTTAATTAAGGAGTTCGTTCAACCCACCCCGCAGAAAAGGTTTGACCAGACAAGGGTGGTAGATGGGACCTGCATGAACATCCCCAGGTAGTATGTGATTCCAAATTGTGGTGTCAGTAGAATTTTACTGGCCACTTTTCATCATTATTTGTTGGAACAAACGTATAGAGTCTACGCACACCAAGACTATTACACTCACCACTAGCACTGTTACAGGCGCTAGTGCCAGTGCTTCGTGTAGTAGTCTTAGCGCACACATACTTTTTCTTCGACAAACAAGGGGTTTTGCCTGCAAACTAACTTTTCACGCCAAGCTGTGGTCGGTGTAGTGTAGTTTCTAGCGCGTTTTTATTTCGTCTTTATTTCTCCGAGTTGAAGCTAGCCGAGTGAGAGCGCATACCCAGTGATTGTGACGCCCCGAATCTCAATCACTGGGAATGTGCACTCGCTTGGCTTGGCGCAATACAGCGGGGCTCATCACAATACACAAGCTGCAACTCAGAGAAAATAAAGACGAAATAAAAACGGCTAGAAATTAAGACTAGGGTCGGTGACGTCTTGTCGCTATTGGGGCACTGAAAATGACAAAATTATCACAGTTTTTTGCATTTATTTTCATATAAAGAATTCATCAAAACTGCATTAGAACTATATATGTACATGTTGCTAGAGATGTCAGCAATACATTGGGATTCATTGTAAGTTATAATATTGTGCATGGTTACCATGGTAACCGGATGCCTACAGGTGATTGGTAACCCCCAAAATGCCTCCTACTGCTGCAGCCTTTGATTTTTTTTTTTTAGATACAATTCAAAAAAGTTTTTTTTTATTTATTATCGTAAAAGAATGTATTTCCTGTTGCCATGGCAACCAGTATTTTTCAAAAAGCTCAATAAGCATTTCCTTCCTTCTGCATTAGTGTACCACATATGTGAAGAATATATTGAAGCATTCTCAAGTTACAGCAAAATTTATAAACAAAGGCATAAATAAACGGCCACTGAAAGAAGGATATCATTTTTTTTTAGTAGTAAAATGCATGAAAAAGTTGCATCCGTCGTATTATACTTTCAACACAAATTTGTATAGGCAAAGTGTAGTTTTTTAGTAATGTATGGACACAACTTTCCCTTAAGATATAGGTGAATACAGAGAGCAAAGCCAATTATATTCTAAGGTTAGCTCTTTTGAGTATTTACAGAGTGATTGTTATTCAAAACAATTCTTGAAAAGAGCAGAGGAAAGTATTTTGATTGTTCACGTTCTTAAAAGAAGTTTATCCAAGAATGCAGAAAAATTCCTTTCTAAAGAAGGAATATACACGTACGCCGTATTATCCATCAAAGAATTAAACATACTTTTGTGTTCGTTAGCTATTTAAAAAAATAGAATAAAATGAAAAATCATGATATGTAAATTTGTAGCAAAACGTGCAGTAATGAATTAATGTTAAGGAGAGAATTACGGGCAAAAAATCTTGAGCGTCTTATCCCTTTTATCCAGGCTAATTTTACAGTGTTTAAGGTAGGTACTTTAATATCCGATCTATAAATGGGTGATGTGCATGAAACACAAAAAAAAACCAAACAAACAAACAAACAACCGTGTCTAAATTCCAGATTTTTTTTATTTTTTTTTGGGGGGGAGGGGGTTACCAATCACCTGTAGGCATCTGGTTACCATGGTAACCATGCACAATATTATACCTTACAATGTATCCCATTGTATTGCTGACATCTCTCGCAACATGCACATATGTAGTTTTAAGGCGTTTCGATGAATTCTTGGTGAAATACATGCAAAAACTGTGATAATTTTGTCATTTCCAGTGCCCCAGTAGCGACAAACGTCACCGACCCTAGTCTTGATTTCTAGTCGTTTTTATTTCGTCTTTATTTCTCTGAGTTGCAGCTTGTGAATTCTGCAAAAGCCCCTGTATTGCGCTAATCCGAGTGAGGGTGTATACAAAGTGATTGCGACAAAAACAGTTCGGGCGTCGCAATCACTAGGTATGAGCGCTCACTCGGCGTGCTTCAAGTCGGAAAAATGAAGACGAAATAAAAACGTCTAGAAACTACACTACACCAACCCCAGGTTGGTATGAAAAGTTAGTTTGCAGGCATAAAGCCTTGTTTGTCGCAGAAAAAAGTCTGTATGGGTTAAGACTACTACACGCGCCACTGGTATTGGCGCATGTTGCAGCACTATAATGGTACGTGTAGTAGTCTTTTAGCGTGCACAGACTTCTTCTCGAAGAATAAGGTCTTGTCGCAACTAAAGTGGCCTGTAAAAATTTTATTGATACCACAATTTGGAATCACATACTACCTAGGGGTGTTTTAGAGGGTCCAACCGACCACCCCCATACAGTCAAACCTTTTCTGCGGGGTGGGTTGAACGAAGTCATTTTTTCAGGGTCCCTGCGCCTTGACTAACAGGTCAGGCAGCTCAGTTTTAGAATTTTTTAAATCTCGATCAACAACAATGTTAACCAGTGGCTTTAAGGTTTCATCCAATTATAGGTGGTTATTTTCATAAGTTTTGTGAGTTTTTGGTGCAACTGTTACACATGAAATCGACTATGGTTCTGAGTCTAAGCTCCAAACAGGGGATTTAATAATATTAAGAGAATCACATTACAAAATCATCCCACTTGCATCTTCACTGAGAGCAATAAAAACATGACTTTGTAAATGGGACACTAAAATTGGACCTCTTATTTATGAAAATATCCAATTGCTTCAGTTGATTGATGCCTATTACAGTGAAAACTCAATATAAAGAGATCTGATATAATGAAATACCCGATATAACATACTAATTTCTCTGGTCCCAATTTCCTTTGTTTTTGTTTTTGTTTTTGTTTTTGTTTTTGTTTTTGTTTTTTTTTGTTGTTTATTAACTAACCACTGATATTGTCTTGGTCCCAAAGATCTTGTTATTCTGAGTTTCCATTGTACACCCTACAATCAGTACATGTACAATAGCATATTAACAGTAGAAAGATCTCATCTTATTGAGATTTTATAAGATTTCATCTTATGAATATAAGTGGCTCTTATCATGTAGGGGTTCAATTTGTTTTTGATGCCCCTTTTTACACATGAAATCCACTCTTTATAGTTCTGATTCAAGCTCCAAACAGGGGAGTAATAATGTAAGGTGATTCAAAGCATGACACATAGTGTCAGGGTTTGGCTTCCTTTAACACTCTCAGTACCAAGCCTTGTAAACCTCATTGACTTATTACACATCCACATGCCCAAGGTAAGGAGAGGGTTAAAGGTATTGGTGACAAGTGTGGCATTTGCAAAACCAAAAGGAGGATGAACTATGCATCAGAAAAATCTAATATTACGGAATTTAGTGAAATAATCTGAAAAAAAAATTAAAAGAAATGCATTTGTTTTGGTTGAGATATAAGCGAAAATATAAACAAAGGAATTGTGTCACAAAATTTCTTCATAGTAATAGTGCTGGGATTTTTTTAAACCTTTTTTTTTTTTTTTTTTTGCACTGGCTGGCTCTTGTTCAGGTTTATGCTGATGGTGTTTGTCACAATTTTACAAAGTTGAACTTATTGCATTTTGGATCTTGAAACTTGTCTTTACTACCTTTAAAACTAAAATTTAGTTTTGATAAGGGTTTTTAGTCACCATCAGTTTTGCTAATTTATATACCAGAAGTTTGATTCAAACCTATCCGTAGAAGAGACTTGTTGAAAATTTAAAGTCAAACTGTAACTTTGTCAGTTCTCTATCTTGGGGAGGTAATACATAAATAAACAAGTATTTTGATAGTGTCTGAATCGCTGACCAGAACTAAATATTAGCTTAAACACCAGCCTTTAATATCACACTTGAAATCACCTAATATTCAACAATTACTTGTTGTAAACTGACGCTGCCTTCTTACACAGGTCTAGGACAGAGTTTGAGAACTCAGACTGATGACATGGTTTTGTGGCTGACATTTTCCTGATAAGTATGTCTGAGAGGGTTTTTTAGTGGATAGGTTTGGCCGAAAGTCATGTGCATTTTGCCTTACTAGGCTAAACAATCTCTCGTCTGAAGCATTACTATGGGAAATAATTAAGACTAACTGCAGCATTAGCTTGGGCAAGAAGATGAACTTGAAATTGTCAGATTGCATCTTTAATGCTACGAATTTGGACCCACACATTGTCTGCTCTGTCATCCAAATCAATTGATAGAAGTGGGTCCATTGGAAATGCACAAACTCTAACTCAAGTTCATCTATCTTGTCCTGCAAGAAATGAAACCTTTCTACAAAGTATGACACATCACTGAAGGACATCTCCATCCTCAATTTGGGATTCGCTACATGCGAGTGCATTAATAGTTCATCCTACAGAGGGAAGGTATCAAAGACATAAGTGCATACAGTAAGGAAGGACTTTCTGACAGAGGAATAGAACTGTGATTGCTCTTCTTGGGTGAGTTTTTCAAGGCATTTCCTTGTTGCACTTCCCACAATGAGATCCTTGTCTGCTTTCTGGTTTTGTTCAGATTTGTAGTCCACTTCATATATTGACACGTCCACCATAGCAGCTGGTTTGACGAAACGAACAAACAAATTGCGTACAAGTCCTTGCAATTTGTCATGGAGCAGATGGATTTTAGGAGCTTCCTCCTGTAGCTCAAGATTGAGTCCTGTAAACAACGGAATGACAGACTGTATAAACAAGAGGTAAACTTTATTCCCATCTTGGAACTTGTCAGAGATTTCACCAGCCTTGCCAGTTGCTTGTGATGTCCCTTGAGTGCATTTACTGCTGGTTGATGTTGTGCTTGCTGCAACTCCTACACCTTTCTTTATACCTGCATGCAGTTTTGATGATGCAGATGAAGAGGACTTCTTTTTTGAGGTGGGGGGAGGTGGGTTTGCAGTTGCACCATCATGGGAAGACCTTGAAGGAACACTGCTAAATGGACAAAAAGTTGAACTTGCAGAAGCACTTTTTGAAGATGCATGGGTGGTTGTCTTCTTTGCCGAGGTGATGATAGCACTGCTCGACTTCTCAGCTACACGGGTTGCAGTACTCATTGTCTTCGTTGCCGAGGTCATAGTAGCACTGCTTGACTTCTTCGTTACAGAGGGGGTAGCACTAGTAGTTAGTTGTCTTCTTTGCTGGGGTTATGCGGACAGTAACATATTGCTTGCCTTCTCACCTTCAGATGGTGCAGCAGGAAGCGTCACTCTCTGCTGCAAAGAAATGAAAGAAGAAAAAAAAAGACTTTATTACAAACTTGCACTATAGCACAACCTTCTTATAGCGAGCTTGGATATAGTGAGGTTCTGGTTATATTTGTAACAAGGTAATTTTGCTGGAGGCATCCCTTTACTCTTTAGGGTGGAAATATGGTAAGAGGAAAGTTCTAGCCAACTTATACTGTTTGTTATTAATATACTGTTTTATGTTAATATATTTCTTTTATTCTTAACTGTTTTTAATATTATGCTTCACAATTCATTTTCAGTTATTTGAATCATTCATTTAAGACTGCTCAATTGCCAGAAAAACAGACACACACAAAACAGAATAATATGTCTACACTTACTTACTGGCGAGCTACAGGAGAGGACTCAATTCAGGTCATGGATTTGATAATTTGAGATAACGTGATGCAATGTGGAGAGATTATGTATTGTGCGTCCATGAATTGAATTTGTGTCCTTCCGTAGCTAGGCGGGAACATAGTGTAAATGTAGCATAACTTACCGAAGTGCAGAGAATCTTGAATAATTTCATAGCACTAGTAATCTGACTTCTTGAAGATGTAGACACCGTGCTAGTGCTCTTTGACTTCTTGGCTAGTGCAGTACTGTTTTTCTCTAAGAAAATGAAAAAAGAATAAATAAGATGAAATTAAAAGTCTCAAACTTACAAATACCCCATGACAATGATAAAATAATTAAATGCCCTTATATAGCGCATAATGCATAGCAAATTGCTCTGCGCTTAAAACAATTATCATTGCCATTCTTCAATTTACTTTTATTTTAGCATGTTGACTTTTGAATAAAATAGTTTTGATATTGATATTATACAAAAAATAGGGCAATAAGGAACAATGATATCTGGCACTGAAGTACTGTACAGTACACAACAATAAAGTTTTTAAATATTTTTTGAAGTGTAACATTTGTAAATTACAATATTTCATTTTTTACAACTGTTTTTCTTTAAAAAAAGTTAAATGAACTTACGCGAGTGATCAATTTTCTTGGTAGCACATGGTGTAGCAGTTGAAGAGGACTTGGTGGCTGTACTTAGAGAACCATTGTGTTCCAGCTTGGAGTCTTGTGTTGCAGTCCGACCATCATGGCAGACTTTCTGCCTTTTTGACTGGGTTGTGGTAGATGAACCAACACTTTTCCTCTTTCCAGTTGGCATTGCAGCTTCAGCTTCTGATTTAAAGTACAGGGTGAGAGGTAACCACTGCTCAAGTAACCTGTCCAAGCAACGCTCTACAGATAACCATCTTGTACACACATGTCGGAGAATATGATGTGTTTGGACATCACACAGCATCTGAATTTCTTGAAATCTATATGTCTCTTACTGGATTTTTCAAGGTAGAAGTACACTTTGATTAGCAAGTCGTCTGGTGCAATAGGGAGCTTGCTAGCACCCTTTTCGGCTGCCAAATGTAGCCTGTGACAGACACATCCAAGTGTAAACACATTTGGATTTTCAGCCCTAATGAATGCTGCTGTTCCACGTTGTTTGCCCATCATTACTGCAGCGTTGTCTGCCGAAAAACACACAACTTTGTCCAAAGAAATACTGTTTTCTTTCTGAGATTCATCGAGCAGCTTGAAGATGTTTTCTCCTGTTGATCGATTGTTCATTGTTGCTATCTGTAGCAAAACACTGGTAACTTGCATTACATCAGGATCATCATTGAAGTAACGAAAGAGGATTGGGTCCAGCTGCTCATCGGCACCTCTGTCCGAGCTGCCATCTGTCGACATTGAGAAATAGACTTCTGGGGTGGTATTCTGAACACCCTTTTATCTCAGTTGTAACTTGTGTTGTAACTTGTGTTGTAAGTCTGTGAGTTACAACACCGCTAAAACAGTTGTAAATCGGTATTCTGAAAACTGTTTTAATGGTGTTGTAAGTCATGATAACCACGCCCATTGCAATAATCATATCCAATAGGAAATATTGTGAGAAGTACATGTAGCATCTAAGACATTTCAACCAATAAGATTGTTTTCTTGGGCAAAACGCGCCCACTATGCGCAACTGCTTAACTATGTGCATTTTAACAAGCGCTCATTCTCTGGCGTGCGCACAAATAGGACAATGGCATGCGCAGGTAAAGAGAGCCAGAGATAAAATAATATAACAAAAAGTTACAACAGCTTGATCATTCATGCCTTCTTACCGGTTTTCACGTAGGTGGTTGTTGCTGTAGGGGGGTTTGAAAAGCTATCTCAGATTGAGATTTTTTTCTATTTGAAATTTTGTTTAAAGAATAATAAAACATTCCTCATGAGAGAAATCCAAATTTCATGGTTTATTGGGAACTAGACCCTTCTAAATTAAAACAGGCACTTGCAATGTTATGTTTTCTTCTTCTTCTTTTTTTTTGTCTTTACAGGCTTGTCCGTTAGACAGATGGGAAGTTATCACGCTTATTGTGTTTTGCTAACTATTCATTGTTTCTTAACAGCACTCACGGCATTCAGAAGATTGATTGACTTCATGATATTTGGGAAAATATCCAATGTCCGCTTTTTGAAATTTCACTTAAGACAAGCGCTTGTTAAATACTCTTTGAAACACCCAAAGGTACTGAAAATGAATTCGTGTTGGTGAAGATAGTGAAATCATGTAAAAATTGTTAAATATTTTGAAAGATGAATAATCATAAATGGTTTCATAAATAGAGTTAAATGACTTTTACTTTTTTATATACATAAAAAATTGAGTATAATCCAGAGGAAACTTTCTAAAAGAAGGTCTTTTGCATGGTATAGGAAGTTTTACATATAAATTTGTGTTTTAGTGCTTACAATTAAGATAAACTGCCGGCGGTGCCTGTAACCTTTCTGTAGGCATCCATGTGTTTGTGTTTTTAACCTATGTGCATGCATGCTATGGGTGTACTTGCAAGTTTACTGTTACCAAATTTTGTATTGTAAAATGAGGTTACATTTTGTCAAATTGCTTTTGCTTTTGCCATTTTGTACAAACATTGTGTTTATATTTTATGTTGCTTATTTTGAACTAGCTTACCACAATATTGAGTAAATAAACTATATCACTATCTAATAGAAGTTAGAACGAAAGTTACAACAGAGTTAAAACACCTTCCACCCTGTTTTATCTCAGAAGCATAAGTTTGCACGTGGTGAGAGTTACAACAGAAGATAAAACAGTTTTCAGAATACCGTGTAATCTAATGGGTGCATAGGTTTGTGCCCAAAGTTACGCACGTGCGCATATCTCAAGACAATGGTATGCGCAGGCAAAGAGAGCGCGAGATAAAACGCAAGTTACAACAGAAGTTACAACAGAAGTTACAACAGAGATAAAACGGTGTTCAGAATACCGATTTGTTACAACAGACCAACAGAGATAAAACAGTCTCAGAATACCACCCCTGGCTCCTTCATCTTCTTCACAATGTTTCCTGATTTAGGGAAATGACATAAATTACACAGAAGTAAAATAATGAAGTTTACGATGTTGACATATAAATTTCCAAAATAGTTCAAAGTCCAGAAAAAAAAAACACACACTGATTTTGAAGTTTCATCACAAAAGGTAAACAAAATTTAATTACCGCACTGTCACTGATGCCAATTTTTTATCAGCAGACTGTTTCTTAGTTTTGAAAATGTAGTTCATGGAGAAGTTGATCTATGCTCTTCTTAAAATAAATTTTTCATGTGCACCTTGAAAAACTCATTCTCATGTCTTGAAAAGAAGAAAATTATAATTTTTGTTTAGAATTGACAGTGCTTATATAGCGCATAACACATTGTGATAATGTCCCTATGCGCTCAAAAAATGAAAAGATTGTAACAAAAACATACAATTCCAATTACAGTGATGGTACCGAGCTTCATGTGTGCTTTACACTGTAAACAAATGCGTTTTCAAGGCAGACTTGAATCTATTTATATCAGTGATTTGTCATAATTTCTGAGGTAAATTATTCCACAAGGTAGGGGCATTAAATGCGAATGTTCGTTCTCTGTAAAACTTGGTTCTTCTGTTTGAAATAACAAACAAATCTTTACTTTTTGTCTCACCCACCAGAGGTGAAGGCAAGACTAAGGGATCCAAATGGCGTCCGTCCATCGTCCATCGGTCCGTCGTCCATCCGTCGTCCGTCCGTCGTCCGTTTGTCGTCCGTCACAAATGTTAAAGTTTACCTGCAAGACTCTCTTATGATGCATAACTTTGCAACTGTTACAGCAATGGCAGCCACACTTGGGTGAAAAAAGCACTAGGGGTATCTTCATGTTATGTTGTTGTCGGAGGTCATGTGATGACGTCAAAGGTCATTTGAGGTGATATATTAAAGAGTATGTGCAAGACTCTCTTTTTAGCTCACCTGAGCCAAAGGCTCAAGTGAGCTTTGCGATCGTTCTTCGTCCGGCGTCCAGCATGCGTCGTCCGTCGTGCGTAAACTTTTTACATTTTCCTCTTCTTCTTGAAAACCCCAAGACTGATTTTCACCAAACTTGGCAGGTAGCATCCCTAGGGGTTAGGAACTCAATTTGTTAAAATGGGCACCATGCCCCACCCAGGGGGCTCCCTGGGGGGCCCAAACCCCCCAAAATTAATGAATCTTGGGACCCAGGGGAGGGGGGTGGGGATTGGTCCTAATGGGGCCTAAATTGTTGACATGTTCATCTTCTTCTTGAGAACCCCATGACCCATTTTCACCAAACTTGGCAAGTACCATCCCTAGGGGGTTAGGAACTCAATTTGTTAAAATGGGCACCATGCCCCACCCAGGGGGCCCACAGGGGGCCCAAACCCCCCAAAATTAATGAATCTTTAAAAATCTTCTATAGAACCAGAAGTAATCTATAGAGCTAAGTTAATACTATGAGTTAGTACATTGATGACAGTAGTTTCAAGTTTGTTCATGGCAGAATCAGGGTGCCCCCCCCCCCCTTGGGACCCAGGGGAGGGGGTGGGGAGGGGTTCTAATGGGGCCTAAATTGTACATTTTCATCTTCCCTGAAAACCTCATGATGAATTTTCTTCAAACTTGGCAGGTAGCATCCCTAGGGGTTAGGATCTCAATTTATCAAAATGGGCACCATGCCCCACCCAGAGGGCCCCAGGGGGCCCCAATCCCCCCAAATTAAGGAATCTTAAAAATGTGGGCCCTTATTGTACATTTTCATCTTCTACTTGAGAATGCCTTGTCAAATTTTGGTAGAGCTGTGAATAATTTAGATTAGTGACTGCGTGAAAGTTGAACTTGCGATGCTCAGGTGAGCGCTAGACCAGCGGGTCTCTTGTCTATGTTAAAGTTTACCTGCAAGACTCTCTTTTGACAAATAACTTCACATAAGTTGCTTGGATTACAACCTAACTTGGGTCATAGATGCACTGGGGGTACCTTCATGTTATTATGGTGCTGTTGGAGGTCACAGGATAAGGTCAAAGGTCATTTGAGGTCATACGTTAAAGTTTATTTGCAAGACTCTCTTATCACACGTAACTCGACACTTGCTACAATGGCAATCAAACTTGGGTGATGGATGCACTGGTGGTACCTTCATGTAATGGTGCCGTAAGAGGTCACATGATAAGGGCAAAGGTCATTTGAGGTCATATGTTCAAGTTTACTTGCAAGACTCTCTTATCACACGTAGCTCAGCACATGTTGCTACAATGGCAATCAAACTTGGGTGATGGTAGATGTCTCTTGGGAAGTTGAAGGTAACCACAAGGTCAAAGGTCACAGACAGGGGTCAACAAACTTTTAGGGCCCAATGTTAAGTTTTTAGGGCGCATTTCGTTTATGGCTCATAACTTTTGATCCCTTTGTCCGTTTGTTACCAAACTTGGATGGGAGATGTCCCATGGGGAGGTGAAGGTCGTCACAAGGTCAAAGGTCACAGACAGAGGTCAACAAACTTTTGGGCCCAATGTTATGTTTTTAGGGCGCGTTTTGATTGTGGCTCATAACTTTTGATCCCTATGTCCGTTTGTCACCAAACTTAGACGGTAGATGTCTCTTGGGGAGTTAAAGGTCATCACAAGGTCAAAGGTCACAGAAAGGGGTTAACAAATTTTTAGGGCCCAATGTTAAGTTTTTATGGCGCGTTTCGGTTATGGCTCATTACTTTTGATCCCTTTGTCCATTTGTGACCAAACTTGGATGGTAAATGTCCCTCAAGGTGTTGAAGGTCACCAAAAGGTCAAAGGTCATAAGCAGGTCAATTAATTCCTTGTACGCGAATGGGCGAGACACAATTTGGTACTTGCCTTGTTGATCGTAGGTTTCTCTGTGGTGTGTAGATTTGAAGTACCTCCCTTAGATAATGTGGAGCAAACATATAGAAACATTCAAATGCTAATAACAGTATCTTAAACTGAATCCGATTTTTCACTGGAAGCCAGTGTAAGCTTCTTAAAACTGGTGAAATTTGTTCATGTTTCTTGATTTTGGATACCACTCGTGCAGCAGAGTTTTGTATTGATTGTAATGTCCGTATCTGTTTGACCGGCAATCCATAAAGCAAACCATTACAAAAATCAAGGTGGCACATGACAAAAGCGTGAACTAGTTGTTTTGCGGTGTGTTTGTCAATGAACTCTCGAATTTTCCCAATTTTGTAAAGAGCGAATGAAGCAGAGCAACATTTTTGCGACACAAAATTTCCCATGAGCAATTTATCATCCAATATTACGCCCAAATTTCTGCAAGTGAGTGCTGCATGGATTGTAGTACCCTCAAAATCAAGAGACTGTATAGATTCTACTGCTCGAAAACACGAAGAGATATGGAGAAATTCTGTTTTGGCACTGTTCAACTTCAGCCCATTGAGTATCGACCATTCCTTTATCACTTTGATACAGGATTCAATTTGTGGGATTACATTCTCAACATCAGATTTGTTAAAAACTAAATACAGCTTGGTATCATCGGCGTAAAACATCTTTTGAACACCAAATGAATTGATTAAGGTTTCCAAAGGAGATGTGTACAATGAAAACAAAACTGGACCTAGTACAGATCCTTGGGGAACGCCATGCGTAACTGCATGGTCAGTAGACTCATTTTCTGCTATCACAACTTTTTGAGTACGTCCAGACAGTTCAAGCATCCTATGGTAAATTTAAATTGAATTATTTTCGCCACTGAAATATTAAGTGTCCGGTAATTGAATCATAGAGCTACAAACCTATACAGTTGATCTTGCTCTCACCTTTTTCTACTTCTCCCAGTGTCCTCGCAACAGCTGTGGCCTTGGTTTGTTTACAGGCGAATGAAGTCGCTATTGTGCTGTCCGGGAACATTCTTTTCACTAGGTCACTAAAGTGATCCATCAATGCAAATGGCAAATTATGTTCGATCAAAAAATTCGCCATAAGAGCCTCTGACCGGATGGTGGTATAATCCTTATTCTTGTTCCGGAAAAAAGAATCAATGCCTCACGTGGCATCTCTCGTTTTTGCCAAGTTCACATTAACATGGATGGCGATGTCATTGGCTCCTCCGTGGGATATGCTGAATTCTCTAGAGAAAATGGTACAAACAACTGAAAATTCATCTTTCTTCAAAGGTCTTATGCATGGCCAACGCGTAGTATATTCCTTTTTATATGATTGTTTGCGGGCTGATTTCGATGCCATGATTTAAAAAAGGCAAAAAAAGAGGCGAAGTTCAGAGAGCGATCGTGAACACTGTGTGTAGGGCATGCATAAGCGATACGAGTTGCGTGTTAATGCATGCATGCTGTGCATGTGCAGATACCAGCGAGAGGGTATACTGTGTGAGCGCAATACCGTAAATACACGTAGTACTAAACCACATGTTTTATATTATGGGAAGAGGATGGTGTATGGGATCTTCTTGAAAGTATTTACGTTGCACGTAGCATACATAGAGCTCTTGGTAAAGATATCGATCTTTCGAATTGATCCCTGATAAAATTTTGAGGATCTGATCAAACTACAAATTCTCCAACTCACAGATAACACAGTTTCAATGTCGCACCGCTTGATTTTTAAAAGGAGAATTAAGTGTTGTGCGCATCATACACGCAGTGGCAGTGCAGGAGAATTGATATTGATTGTTTATACATGTACTGAAATATGGAAATATCGTACAAAAATGGGGGAAAAACGTATGGGCGTATTTTGGGTCAAAAAACGTATGGGCTTTTTTTGGGTCAAAAAACGTACTAAATACGGCGAAATATGGTAGGTTGGCATCCCTGCACCACAACCACACAAATCACTAGTTAGTCCTGAAACATTTGTGAAAAGTTGATGGTCTTAAGTCACTGTAAAGAGTGTATTCTCACGTTATAACAAAACAAATTTAGACTTTTTCTCAGAATCTTTTATATGCCAAGTGTATATATATTTGACATTTTAAGCCCATGGTCATCACAACAAATGTTTCCTTTAATGGGTACACTTGTGTAATTTTCCAAAATGCTTATGGAAAATATAAAAAACCCTCTCTGACCCATTGAAGACTGTCTTCTGATCTTCACTAGTAGAATGGTTGAGCTCCATCAACCTTGTTCTATGCCGTTTCCAGGTTGACCTAGCTATGGAGGTCCAGGAAGCGCTGCCGTCATTCATATGGCGGAAATTCATTGTCAAGACCAAGAGAATCTACCCCAACCGCTACAATGCCAATATCTTCACTCGTGCCTATGCTTCTTTGATGGGCAACTATGACCATGGCTTTGCAGAGACCATCACATCAACACTAAACCCAGAAAAGGTGCGTAATTTATTTCCTCCAGTTATTTCTTTCTCCACCAAGGTGAATGAAGAATGTTTAGACCTTTTGTTCTTCATACACATTTCTCAGTATTATAATGGGACAGTAGTCATGTTAAACGGCATTGAGTAAGATACCAGCAAAATATTGCCTGTTCTGGGCTCATCATAGCGCCTTGGGTATCTTTTTATGCCTCCGCCACGAAGTGATGCCGGAGGCATTATGTTTTTTGGTTGTCCGTATGTCCGTCTGCATTCGTTTATGCGATAACTTTAGTAATATTGACTGGAATTTTACAAAACTTGGTCCAAGTATAAAGTATGATGGGGCAATTACTTAATTAGATTTTGGGTGAAATCGGCCAAAGGTCAAAGGTCAAGGTCAAATTATCAAATTGTATCTGTTTATGCGATAACTCAAGACTGGATCGAGCAAATTTCACCAAACTTTGTCCAAGGATGATATATGGTGGGACAATTGATTCATTTTTGAGTGAAATCAGACAGAGGTCAAAGGTCAAAGATCAAGGTCAAATCCTAAAATTTATCTTTATACATGATAACTCAAAATTGGATGAAGCAGCTTTCACCAAACTTGGTCCAAGGATGATGTATGATACGGCAATTAGTTGAGTAGATTTTAGTGACATTGACAAGAGGTCAAAGGTCAAAAGGTCCAGGTCAAATGCTAAAAATGTTGTTATTTCCCCATATCCACACAATGCCCAAAGGTATTTTCTTGAAACTTAGCGTAGACATGTACTACTGCATAAAAATTCTCCATAGAGAGTTTCATGTCATAATGTCAAAGGTCACAAGGTCAAAGATTAGGTGAAAATGTTACAATTTCACTTTTCTCACAAATGGTTCAATGTATCTTCATGGAACTTCGTACATACACATGTACTGACTGGCAGGGATTATCTAGGGAATTTAGGGGTCATGGGTCAATAGTCAGGGGTCAAAGGTCAAGGTCAACTCGTCAAAATTTTACTATTTCCCTCATATACTGGTATATACAATGCTTGCATTATTATTTTTAAAACTTAATATACATGTATTACATAATGGAGATTCTCTTGGAAATTTCCTGCCAAAAGATCAAAGGTTAAGGGTCAAGGCCAGTTTAAATGCCAAAAAAAAAATCTATTTTATACTGTAATTACACTCTTTCTTTATACCTTGAAAATTACTCAATGCATAAACTTATAAAAGGGTCAGTCAGATGTCAAGTAAAAATCCTCAATTCCCCAAATATATACCTGCACTCTGTAATAGACAATTATAGCAAATGTAGTTCAAGGAAAGTGAACATTCAAGATATTTCTGACAAACCTGTCATTTCAGTATTTTGCCAGTTATGTGAAACTGTTATCTCACATTGTGAAGACATTATACTATACACCTATTGGGAGAATCATGCATTATGGCAGAGGCATCAGTTACCATAGCGACATTTCTAGTTTAGGTAGAAATGAGCGCTTTATAAGAGTCTCACTATTATTATTATTATTATTATCTATTGCTCAAGGGATGGTAAGAGAAAAAATGGTAAGTATTCGGCTTTTGAGTCAGCACCTGACTGCCATTTATCACATCAGCTGGCATTAATTCTGTTCCAACAAAAATGCAATTTTGTAAATAGACATTTGTATGCACATAGTTACACCAAGGAGGTTTTATAGGGGCATTCCAGACGATTTTCATAATTTCACACCAAGTAGTACATAAATCAACAGCTCCATGTATAGACTTGGGGAATTTATTGTGGTCCTTGAGCAGAGAAATCAATAAACTGAAAATCTTATACTAATACAAATTACACTGAACGGTGTTGATGACATCAGAGCCTCACATATTTCAGAAATGTGGCAGTGTAATTCCATTACTATACCGCTTGCTCAACAAGTTCACCTGTGAAGAATCTATGCATGCCTTCTTCTTTTGTTCTGCTTCCTTGAGCCCCAACTCATGCATTCTTATAGTTAGGCTGCCATGTCATCATCCTTGTTCAATACAATTTGTTTTAGATTTTGAAAACATTCTCATTCCTCATTCCAATTACTATGAATTCTGAAATTCTGTACTCATTTTAACTAATTTATGGTTGTTCAAATGTAAAAGTCTGAAAATCATCCGGAGGTCCCCTGTACGAGTAACTGTTGGAGTTCCAACTGGCTGTAATTATTTAAACAGTTGTCAGAGTTCTATTGATGTACAAAAGAATTTCACAGGTGCATTTGTGCCTTTGATGATCGATGTTCGACGCCGCCGTCTTGCTGAGCAATCTGAATATTCATTTTGAATGTTAACATAATATTGGCCATATTTTACTTATTTATTTATTAAATGAAATGAAATTTCACTTAATGATAAAGCATGTAAAACAAAAGTCAATCCCATGCAGAAATTTGTGCAAAAGTGTAAATCAGAGCTGTATCATGTGAAAATGTTTAAAAGTGTACCATCTGGAAAGCCGGTTTTATCACTTTTTCACTTATTTCCGACGAATAAAACTGATATGGAATTCTTTATTGATAGATATATCAGATTTGTGCCCAGGTATGCCCAGTCGAGTAATTTTTATCTTTATTTCAGCATTTTTTTGCGCAATTTCTATTCGCACATCCTCGTGTCTGTACCACCTACCTTTTATAAGAAGGGATAGCAAAAAGTAATTACCATCCCAAAGACATATCTTCCTTAGAAAGTGGCCGGTGATTATGCAATCAGACACGAGTCAATTGTCTTCCTATTTGCGTGGCAGATCCTGTTTGGCACATGCTTGAAATATTTTTGAGCAGCAGCATTGAACATCTAGCAAAGGAAATATTAAAGATGGTTGTGACTCCATTCTCTTAAACCTCCTTGGTTACACAAAATCAGTGCAACATTCTAATCATGGAAAATGCTGTAAACTGAAATACAATATTAATACTATATACAGTCAACCTCGCATACCTCGAATTAGTCGGGACTGTCAAATTTTCAACTTATCCGACGTTTATCAATGTTCAACATGGTATCTGTTATATAGTGCCTACCGATTGTTTGCATGCTTGTCAATTGGAATTGAATTGACTCTTCATGTATGAATTAAATGAAAATCGAAATTGAAATCAAGATTTCAGAAATAAAGATTTTGGTGGCCAATCGGGCAATCAAAAAAAGTCACATGTTTGCTTTTACTTTTGAAAATGAACAGCAGTAACAATCGGCTCCGTAAGATGCTAAAATAAATGTCAGATGTCTGCTTTGAATTTTGGAATGTTCGGAAGTGAATAGCAGTAATATTCTGCTGCATTCAAGGGTAAAATTAATGTTCGATGTTTGCTCTGACGTTCGGAAATGAGTAACAATAATATTCAACTCTGTACGCTGATAAAATAAATGTCTGATGTTTGCTTTTATGTTCGAAAGTAAATAGCAATAAAATTCAGCTCCGGAAGATGTTAAAATACATGTCGAATGATTGCTTTTACGTTTGGCATGTTTGGAAGTGAATAGCAGTAACATTCAGCCTCATACGATGCTAAAATAGATATTGGATATTTGCTATTACATTTCGAAATGAATAAACGGTAACATTCAGCTGCGTTTGATGGTAAAATTAATTTCTAATATCTGCCTTGACGTTCAAAAATGAAAAACAGTAACATTTGGCTCAGTATGATGATAAAATAATTGTCATGATTCATTTCACTTTCGAAAGTGGACAGCAGTAGCATTCGCCTCCGTACGATAATAAAATAAATGTCTGATGTTTGCTTTTAAATTTGGAATTGAATGACAGTAATATTCTGCTCCGTACGATGCTAAAATAGATAACAGATTGTTGCTCTTACATTTGGAAATGATCAACGGTATCAATCCGCTCAGTTAGATGCTAAAATAGATAGCGGATGTTTGCTCTCACGTTCGGAAATGAATAAGGATAACATTGAGCTCCGTAAGATGCTAAAATGAATATCGGTCGTTTGCTTTTACATTTGAAAATGATTAACGGTAATATTCGGCTCTTTACAATGCTAAAACAAATGTCGGATGTTTACAAATATCTGCAAATGCTCCCTCTTTCTCATTTCAGATGTAAGTTTTGACCACCTATATAGGCATCAACTTTTATAATAATCTCTAAGCCTATTTGCTAAATCTTAGAACTCAGAATAACGGTAAGATGATTGAATTTTCTGTTCATTCGTTTTAGACATTGGTATCTGTATCACTTCAATAATGCTTAATATTTGTTTTCTGTGCTTAGTAGGACTGATTTAGTTTTTCTTATGTTTTTCTTGATTTTTTTTTTGACCACCAAAAAACAAAAATCAATGATATTGGTGGCCCAATCAGGCCACCAAAAATAAAAGTTAGTGTAGAGCCCTGTCTATTCTATTCTTTATTATGCTAGGCCTATACTTCCAGATCATATACCACACTATTTTCATAATCACATTGCTGGGGGAAAAAAAAGTATTCAGTGCTTGCGTTATTTGGAGGAGTATTGATGAAACAAACTTTGTGAAAGGAAAAAAGTAAAAAAGCACTACGCAGGAGATTGATGTTTGGACAATGGACCATGATTAATGCTAAAGAATATAACTGTCAACACCTAAGCAGGTGCGCCACGGCGGTTAAGAAATCTGTGCGCACGGCATGACTATCACAATTGCAAGTCAGAACACAGTAGTTAAAGAAAAGAAGATGATGGGGCAGAGGGTAGTGCTATCGTAAGCACTCCATTGGCATGGGTGCTATGTGCATACCGTGTACATGTGTACAGCTGTAGGTAGGTGTTGGGGATTTTTCTTGTCAGCTGTGTACCGGGTATTTCTTTGGGTGCACGGTCATTCTGGTCTCAAAATATTTACAATCGAATGTGAAAAGATTTGTAACATGTCTTCGCTGTCCACGCGCGCTTGACCAGAAATGCCGAGTGATGTTTGCAATTTCGATTTGAGCAACATGCTGGGAAAAACAATAAGTTAATTAAGATCGGGACATTAGATTTCCCTTCGAGGTAACCGAACTTCGAGTTAGTTTTTTGGAGCTACGCGAGTTTTATTACACGGAAACTCCATAGGAACAATCGGGACTTTCATTTTGCCCCCGAGGTAAGTGATATTCGGCTAATCCGACGTCGAGGTAAGCGAGATTGACTGTATTGTGACTTTTAAGACAAATACCAAATTGAATTGTTGTAATAGCGGTCTTTTCATAAAACAAAAAGATAACTAATAACTACATGTAACAAAACTAGGCAAATTGCCACACAACCACAAGGCAGCTCTCTTGTGCAAGAAAAAAAATACTTATCTATTGTTTTAATTCTGCCCTCCGTCAAGAAAGGGAGGAAAGCCTTTCTGACTTGTCTGTGGCCACCCAGAACCCCCCACCCCCATATCTTTCAATGCTACCAGCCAACAAAGTAGAGGGCAAGGGACTGTTGGGTTCAAATTCTTCCAAGATTGCCAAATTTGGCATACATATAGCCAAACTATACTGCATTGATATTTAATGGGCATCAAGAAGGGTGCTGCCTAGGACAGCTATCCAGACAGCTATTTTGACAAAAGCCAAAGTGGCCCCTATCGAGATTTAAAGTTCACTTTCAGTTAAAAGCCATAAAGGGTTACGTTGTTTGTACAATCATTTAAAAATTCCCTTTGTAGATTTTTCTGGGTCAATGAATCTGACAGGAGTTATTTTCATGATCTGAGGTCAACCATGCCTTTAAGTTCACTCACAAAGTCTTTTTTTTTATTGATTATTTTCAGAAGGGGTAATTTGCAAACTGGCTTGCCTATGGTCACTGTAGCAGGCATGGCAACCTTGCAAATAGCATTGCAGTTGCTGAGGGCAGAAAAATGCATGTTCCTGGTGGAAAAACAATATAGTTACAGTCTTTGCCTTTCTGCAATAGACATGTATAGTGATACAATTTGGCAATGACATTCTTTTCCACAAAACCTGCAGTAACAATTGGCTTCTCTTTCATGTGTTTTCAGAAGTGTTTGGATAAGATTCTTCTCAAAGCACACAATCATTTCATACAAGAGCTTCATGACTTGAAAAGAGCATCCAGCTTAATGGGGAAGGGGGGTGGGAAGTAGACCCTGGCTCACAAGTAAGTAAATGTGTCTTTCATTTCTTGTTTTCTTTTACATGTTAGAGGTAATCAAGCTATACAGTGATAAATAACAACCCCTTTTTAAGAGTAGTTAAGTTCAGGTGATCTTATTCAGATTCTCATTTCGCAGATTTGAAGTCTCAGTCATCCTTAAGTTCACTTTAATGATTACTTATAGCCAGACGGTTTTCTTGCACACCACTTCACTCCTCTTTTAAGCTCATAAGGAGTGTATCAGAGTGCAAATTAGAGCTTGCATCCTGCATTTTAGCTTTGAATAATGTTTGATCCATTTTCCTTTCCAATCTTTGTCTATCCAGGGAGAGCTGGCAGAGATTCGAGCCAATCAGGAGACTATGTCAGACACGGTCATAAACCTCAAGTACCCGCCTGAAGCAGGTTATGTCTCAGAATGACCGCATGGAAAGTATGCTTACCGCCCTTATCAACCACAGTGATATTCAAATAAGTGAGACAGGCTCAATAGAGAACATAGGGGAGTAGGGGAACACTGCAATGAGAAACACTATATTGAATAAAGAATACACCGCTTATATTCTAATGAAATTGGTTTACATGTGTTTGTGCATTGTAATGGCGGCAAGCAGGATGTCATTAATGGTTGTTATTGAAACTATGGAGACAGCTGCAGAACTTGCTGCAGCACATGGCTGCATGCTGAGCGTAGGAGCAAATGACCTATGTTTAGTAGTGCACACATGGAGCTTGATTGGGGCTTTGTTTGCATGATGTTAGGGCTACATGCAGATTATTGGCAAAGTTATATTGAGGAACATACATACCTAAGCCAGATACAATTCATTTAGTGAGTCTTATTTTTCACAAATTGAGATTTCTCCACAATTTCGCGAGTGGTTATATTCATGATCGTGGAGTGTAGTAATGAAGGGAAAAATCTTTGCATGCACATTGTTTTCATGTCAGGATCGAAGTTAATTTTGTTGTGTGTGTTTTTATATTCACGACAATCACCAGACTTGCAAAATTTGCAAAAAATATAAATCTTGTTAAATATATGGTGCATACAGTTCCTCTTACACATGGAACATTAAAGAGAAAAAGACGGGATAGCAAAACATTTTATGGAGAAGTCAGGTTTAACTAGTCATATGACTACAGTACATGTATGTCCCTGCTGCATAGGAGTTACAATCAGGTACAAGTCAATGGAAATGAAAATCAATTCAGTTCATTTTGGGTTTTGGTTGTGTATTTTTTCCATGGGACATTTGTTAAATGCACCCGCATTGTGAATGTCATACTGATATTTTGTGGTTTGCAATGCCATGGTTATTTCATGGTCATGTGACTTGCCCAAAGTACATTGTACATTCATAAACAGCAAGCTTGAATCATGCTAGCAGGACCTCAACATGGATTTAAAGTGATCCTGTACAATTAGCCATCAACGGGGCAAACTATCAAAACGTAAAAGTTCATTCGGTTTATAAGTCATTTGCCTTTGAAAGCATTATTTGAAAAATATCATTATTAATAAGATCAATATTATAGATCCAGGGGTAGCCCCCCTCCCTCCTTAGGGCCTGGAGGGGTAGGGATCCAAATGCAGGCCTAAATTGTACATTTTCATCTTCTTGAAAATAGTATGAAGGATTTTCACCAACTTTGCAGGTACAGCATTTCTAGGGGGATAGGATCTCAATTTGCTTAAATGGACACCGTGCTATCCTTGAGGAATATTCAAAAATATTATTCTCTAGAATCACAAGTGATAGAGCTATAAGTCTTTTTTTCAAACTGCACAGTCAAACTTTCTATATACAGTGTACTTGACAGGTATTTTTAGCTGTGTGATGGTAAATACAAATGGTACCATGCCCCAATAGAAGCCCTCAAAGCTGCCCCACCCCAAAGTTTTCAATGTTCTGAGGTATTAGTCTGCAAGAATGCATGGAAGATGAACTTGCAGTATTCAGATGAGCGTGTGACCCCCAGGTTTCTTGTTACCCTATGTGAAGTATTTTGAGACCTTTTAGTCAGTTACCTGCTATACAATGTATATATGAGAAAAATTAGACACAGTTACAATCATATTCAGCACATCTGTATGTTGCAAGTAAATGAAAGTCAAAGGTCTATTTTGTCTGTGTGTATGTGTGCGTGTGTTAATGTTTTTATGAAAACACTTTTCTCCTGGTTATGCCACACCATGATACTACTCAAGACACAACCAAAGCTGATATAAATTTGTAGAAATCTACTAAAGAACAAGGCAAAGCAATGTTAGATTGAATGAAGTTTATCATGTCATAAGATGTAGTTATTATGAAGTTTGACATATACACCAATTGAGATGTTAGAGTCACAAAGTTATTATACCATTCACATGATTTTAAATCATAACTCTCGGAGCAGGTATGAAGGGATTTTAGAAAGTATCCTTCTATTTGATATTCACCTACCTATGTTGTGATGAGTAGTTTCAAAAAGTGACAATTTATTTCGATAGCTTGTTCAGCACGAGATCATGGTGTTTATGATATATCTGCAGTGGCAAACATATAAATGAGAGTGTTATTGTGACATTCATCTTTTCAGAGTTGTACTTTGTATCAAATTTAATAGCAGCAAGCAGGTATTGACAAAAGTAGTGAAATAAAAAAATAGCGTTCAAAGAAATGATGAATGTAAAAATATGTATGGAAAATATGCAATGTGATTATGACACTACCTCATGGCTTTTCTCTTAGGAACAATGATAATAGATATTTTTTAATGCAACCACACTGTCACAAATTGTATGTTTATTTACACAGAGTAATAGCTATTTCATCAGATCATTGTCTATTATACATGTGCATACAAAGAAGCATCAGGATGAACTCAAGTTTTTGTGTTATGAAATGGAAAATGCAGTTATTGTGAAAGCGATCACTATACATAGCCTCAAAAACACTAGGGTTGTGTGTTTTGAAACTGAGAACATGACGCGCATCTGAAAGGTATGGTGCTGCATGAAAGAGCTATCCTTTATAAGGATATGACTACATCAGTCAATATTAGTTCATAATCTGCATCACATGATCTGTGAACTATGCAATAACAGCATGTCACATCTTCACTGAAGGGTACAGGACTAATGTGTTCCTTTTGTGAGAAAGGCAAAATTTGTTGTCTTTGTAAAGTTTTATTTCAATACTGTGTCCCTTGCAAAGTTGTTCAAGTATTTCAGATGGCCTTTATGGAGGTCCAGGGTGTTGGCCAAAGTTGCTGTTTTTGGGTGGTATTCTGAAATCCATCCTAGAAAGAAATGTCTTCCTAAGTCAGGGTTTTTTTCAAAAAAAAATCTTCTTAAGTTTGTTACTAAGTTTTTTTCCCTAAACTTATAGGAAGAAACTTAAGGAGGGGGCGGGAGTATGCAAATTTCTGACTTAGGAAGAAGTTGGTATTCTAGAATGCACTCAGGAAAGAATTTTAGGAAGATATTTAGGAAAACTCCACCCCTGTCCTAAAGTACGTTGTTAAGATATAGCAAGCTGCAAACATCGTGATAGGTGCATGTCATTCACTGCGCGCAACATGTACTTCGATGTGCGAATTGGGCATGAGAAAGGGAACATGCCGCGTGCGCGTGTATTTACCCCTACGTCATAAGAAATATGCATTTTTCATTGGTTGGTTCCTTATACAGCATTTCGGGGATAAGGATGGCCTGATTTGCATTAAGAAGTTCCTAGGAAGAAATTTCAGAATACCAATTTTGTCTTTCCGAGGCACTTCCTAAGTTTCCGACTTAAGAAGAAACTTAGGAAGATTTCAGAATACCACCCTTAGTTTTGTTTGTTTGTTTGTTTGATTTTTGCTATTTTAGTGAAGGTCTTTTCCATATATAGAAGTATTGCATTAAAGTGGAATTGCATTTAGATAATTTTTTTTCGGTAAACTTTTCATGCAGTGGCAATAGTAGCCTGATTAGGCACCTTAGCTACACTACTTGGTTGGGACCCCAAGGGATGAACCTAGTATATTTTCAAGTCAATCTTTACTTTTTTTTTATTTTGTGGCAGAACAAATCTTCATACTTCTGAAGTTTTGGATCATACAATGAATGGAAAATTCTGATTTTGCAGTTTTGTCTAGAATACCTTTTTTTTTGGTAAAATGGTGTGATCAAGTATGTCATAGAGAACTCTTTTCATTTCTGAAAAACCCTTTACACACTCTTGACTTTCAACTCAATAATGACTGTCAAAAGGATGATTCTACTGCTTTGAAAGTTTGCATTAGTCATAGATATGATGTGTTTATAGAATGTACAAAATATTAGCAAGATCTTATAATACCTTCATTGCAGTTGCTATGGAGTTTAACATCATGTTTTTGTCTCATTAATTACACAGGATTAGAGCTTGGTGAGATAAGCACCTGAATGGACCCTGAACTTTAAAGCTTCTTTTTTTCAAGAGACACTTTTCTAGGATGTGCATTTTCCTTCCATTATTTAGCTTAGAGTGTGCTCTTTCAAAATATGTTCCCAACTACCAGTCAATGTCTGGCATTTTTTTTTTCTTTTAATCCAGGGTCACAAATGGTATCACATGTAGATACTCTTCCCAGTAGAGAATATCAGACTTAAAAGAATCATTCATACATGTTTTCAAAAACAAATATGCTTGAATATTACACAGGATAAAAATGTTTGTGGCAGACCTTCTTTAGCTGAAGTAACACTTTTGTAGTACCGTCCATTTATGTATGGGGAAATGGTTTCAGTGCAGTCCCATGGATAGTCCAGTTGATGTTGAAGTAAAGCCTTTAAAGGCATTACTTCTTCAAGCTACATTGTAATCCGATTTATCAGGATTCATCCTTAAGGGTAGGGGATGCAGAATTTACACAAAAGACGTACAAGATATACTCAGTATTTGACTGTTGTGTGGGGCACACATCTTCTCGAAGTTTACTATGAATGTAGTGAAATCATGTTTGTGTTTCCTGTACATAGTAATATTGCATGCTGCTGGTAGCAGCTGGCTATTTAGTGAAGGATGCCTACCGATTACTGATTGAAGAAGACATTTACACCAACTAAAGTTCTTATGAACTATGTGTATACGCCATATACAGTAATGTGTACCATTTTGATTATTCATGTAAGTTTCTGGACCAAAGAAATACACTCCAGGAGTTTCAAGTACCTCATTTATTTAATATTGAAAAATGTTGATAAACCAGAAAAGACATGTGATTCTTAAAAAAAATAGAAACACTGCCACTTTTTTTTTTCATTTAGTCCGTTCTCCGCTATCATTTTTCTTGTAAAAGAAAAAAAAAAATTATTATTTGACTGTTAATTCATTGAAGCTAAATCACAACTGCTGCTTGTGAATATGCAGCAAATGTCAACTGTCAAAAATAATCAACAGGGAGCACAGAAATAAAATATGATTATATACATTATGACATTTTTTGCAAAAGAGTAATTTTTCATGCTAGACCCAGTTAGACGAGTTTGGCATGTTTTTAATTCTGCGGAATCAAGACATCAATGGCTGGAATATATGCCAGGCAAAACTTTTTTCATGTCTGTTTTTTTTTTTTTCACACTAGCTTCTGGTTGCGCAAAATGCAGAAAAATTTCAACCCCTGCAAAAATGTCCACTTCTACAGTTCACAGAAGAAATTATACACTGTATCTTAGTGACATGTATTTATATTTCTTTAGGGAAAATAGTTATGTACATGTCCTGGCCTCATTTGTTGTGAGATATTACATTCAAGGTTAATGCTTGCACCTGAAAATAAGGTAGAAGAAAAAGAGAGTTAATAATGGCAAAACGTATACAAGGGGAATTTTATTCCATATCACAGTTTGGCTGTATCTGAGAGATAACATAATTTTTACAGGATCAATCTCATTATGGTTGCTGGTATTCAAATTATCAAATGATTTTGGGATAAAGTTATTTTCATAGTGCTTCTAAAGGCCAACTCCAGTGTAATTGCATTCCTTTACCGTGTTGGTAGTGTATCATAAGTCTCCATAGAAAAGTAGTTGTATTTCAGTGTCAGTTTTTAAGAGTATATTGTGTGTAGACTTTGTTTTCATTGTATGTACTTCAGGAATTACACTGCCTTCAAACTAGAAGCCATGTTTCATAAACTGTATTCTTATAATGGTGGCCTACATATAATGATGGTGTGATAACTCAGCTTTTACCAGCTTGCAGAACTACTAATAATAATGTCCATATTTGAAAGAATGTTAGACTTCTTTAGGGTATCTGATTTATGTGCCACCAACCAAAAGCTGGAGGCAATATGTTTTCAGATTGTCCATGTCTGTCCATCCTAGATGCTGTTCTCATGGTTGTTTAAAAGAAAAAGATGTTCAGTAGTATCATGTTCCATGGTATCTGGCCAAGTGTACAACATGAGGTATAGACTGACTGACTGACTAGAATTTCAGAGGACAAAGATTATTGACAAAAAGAGTAGAAAGGCTAAAATTTAGGAGAAAATTATGTGCATGAAATTATATTGAAGAAAGGTCAAAGTCAAAGTTAAGGTCACAACTAGTCAAGGCTGTTACATCTGCTCGAGTTGTAATTATACCCCCACCCACTCATATTGTGTGTGCATTGGAGTATAGGAGTCACTCTGAGGTCGGATGGCCATGACAGTCCATCGATCACTCCACTGCAGAAGCTTGTGGATCAAACTATTTGTACTCCCTCAAGTTTTTGAGCAATTGACGTAAGATTGGCATGTTTGACTGCTAGCAAAGGGAGATGTGCAAAACACCTTAATGGCAGTTCTTCATAAAAAATCCCAGAAAATATTGCCAGTAGAACTACTAACTTTGTTATCAGAGCAATTCAGTTGAAATTTGGCACATGTGATCAATGTACTGACTGTAATCGTGCAAGATACCTTATTTGTGTCTAGGGTACTGTTGACCGTTTGGAGCAATGATGTAAAATACAGCCTGTATGCTTGAGTTATCACAGTTGATGTATATGTGTAGGTCACTTGTATCACAAGACATCCTGCCATATACAGTGTAAAAATTTACCAATAAAGCCCAAGATATATGAATATATCACTATTTTTCTCAATAAACCATAACATATTATTTTAATATAACTATACTTCACATTTTGTATATGTAATATCTACACTCAAATGCTTTCCAGAGTACAAGAAATGCATATTCCCTCTGCAAGCTGATAAAGGATTGCAAACTCTTTCAAACAAATGACTTTCACTTCGTTATCATTGCAAATTATTGTAATTTCTAATAAAAATCTAATTTCTCAAAAGATTGGACTCTGCCTGTTTTGTTTTGTAGAACTACTTTAGATGTATAAAACTTCTGTGATCCCTCACAAAATGCATCTCGTCCTCTGATTGGTCGAGAGCACTGTAAACAACAAAACATAATTCTACCATACAAGTGCGCGAAAAAGACTATACTCCCTAGGGAAATGGTAAAAACTATACCACGCTGGTGATTTTCGCACCTTTTTTGCTTCGCGTCGCGACGCGAAATATTTCACGTGTAAATGAATGGGTATCGCAGCACCTTCGCCTCGCGAGAGATTTCATGTACAAATGAATGGGTATTGCGGCGCCTTCACTTAGCGAGAACCAGCGCCGTATCTATAATAGGGAGCTTTAGATTTTGACGCGCGGACGTTTGAGCCGACGCTTGCGCTGGACGTTCTCCTCTCCCTGCGTCGTGTGGAAAAGTAGCTTTAGATTACGCTGGGACGCAACGTATAAAAAATAAAATCGCGCCCCCATATGATCAGTGCATGAAGAAGCTCTCTACGTCGCAAACTGTGCGGACGTGAAAATAGCCCAGTACGCGTAGTAAACAACTCAGGCGACGCAAGCTAAAAATAGATTGACTTTACGCGCGCTACTGCGCAAGCTCAGAACATGTTTTTTTTCTTTTGAACGTCCGCGCGTCGAAAATCTAAAGCTCCCTAATATACGGCACTGGCGAGAACCACAAGGCACGCATACACTCAATACGTGTAACGGGTAAATTACAGAATACCGGCAGCCAATCACGGAGAGCGCAAATCGCTCTGAAAAGAGCGTAATTACGCTTGCCGATAGCAACCATCTGAAATATTAATCCGATCTGCGATACGGTCCGTGATTCGGCTGTCGACGATTACATTTGTTTACGTGTGTTTTCTTTGATCTGTGTGGTGAGAAGTGTGGTATCTTACGTTGTTCTCGGGGGTTTCGGGGGTGTCCCCCGAATAATGTAGTTCTAGATCCTGACGATGCTAGTCCAGACTAGCCGTTAAAATTTACCCGAATTTACGATGAATACTCACGTTTTTAGAAGTTGAGGATAGTCCGTATCCTAGAAATCGACAGCAATTTAGGTGAGACTAGGAAACAATCACTTATCTAATTGCTGGTGCTAGCTTACAGTAGAGCTTACGCACTGTGTGGGTGCTCTTGACAGCCCACCATGTTGACTCTATGCAGTCGTACAACAATACTACACACAACAGCTTATAATGCGTACGTGTGCAGTGGTAGCGCGTATTGAGTCTGCAGAACGCGCGCATGTTTACTAGTACAGTGTACAATACGTGTAGCAGTTGAGTGCGCACATGTCTCTTGACAATACGCGTATACGCGCTGCCTTGCCAAACTAGTGTGTAGTGTGATTGATCGTGAATGACTTGTGTCGAAAAGAGATGACGGAAGGAGGATGTCAGCTGTGATGACGTCATCAAGTTTAAAGTAGTTCCGCCAAAATCGGCTCGATTTTCTTTATCGACGATTTACTCGAGTTATCTTGATTTAGAGCAGTTTTCCTCTGAAACCACTCAATTTTCATAAAAATTGTGTGGTCAACCTACTTTTTGACGGCCGTTCCGTTCCCGCGCTTTTTGGGGGCCCCAGACGACGGGAAAGACGAATTTCAGCCCTTCGGGCTGAAATTCATCTCTAAGGGAGAGCCGCCTCCGGCGGCTCTTATACGCACCAATATGCTAATTTATATGACGCAAAACCGGTATTCTGTACCCCCTTCGACGTACCGTAGGCCTAGATATATTCTTATATCTAACGAACGTTGGTTAGGCCAGTCTCATTTGACCCTGGTTTTGAAGATGCGTGTCGTGACTCGTAACCGTTTAAGTTAGAGATATATGCCAATAGAAGGTCATTTAAAGGATTTGAATGCTACCCAAAGTATGATCCTACTACGGTATGCTAGATTTGAGGTAGTGTCTATCATGCCTATATCCCAGTGTAGGACTGTCGAAGTTTGGGGAGTTCATGCTTCGCCGTTTGAAACTAAGTTGGTCTCGCAGTATGCTACACTAACTCGAGCGACCCACCCAAAAGATGACAAACTGCAGTAGATAGTAGGCCTGCTTATGCCATTATTTCTAACGTTAGCGCAAGTTAGATCTAGTTAAGCCTGACGTTAGTTCTACCTGTTTAACAGTAGACCCTAGTTCCCGTAATCTCATCCTAATAATTATTTTTTACAGTGTCTAACGAGTTAGAGTCTAATGTTAACTGTTTACGTTTAGAACACGAATTTACAGTGGCACTCGATGCTTTAACTCGTGCTGTTACTGAATGCTACCCAATGTTACTGAATGCTATGTATACTTGCATTTTTAACAGGAAATGATAGTTCATATTCATGTACAGACAGCTAGAAAGACGACAGAAAACACAATCAACTGCAGCTCACAGTCACATCGTTGATCAGCTCGAGCACGCACATCACCGGCACCAACGTAGGGCCTACTTGTACAACTGTTGACAGATCGGAGGCGTTTTGCATGTATGAAGCCTGTAGTGAGTTTGCAGTTTGCGCATGTTTACGTTGTTATACAAATGATGCACAGGATAGAGTGCGTTAGTGTAGGCGTAGCTCACTCTCGGGTATTTACAATGTAGTGCAACATGCACTCGGCTTCGCCTCGTGCATGTTTCACAATTGTAAATACCCTCGAGTGCACTACGCCTACACTAACGCCACGAAATAATCCTGTGCATCATTTGTTTTATAAAATGGGTCGAAAATTCGAAAACTAACATCATTTTTCAGCGTTTTTCACGTACCTTTGTGGGTCAAGACGTCCGAAGATGTTCGTCCCAAACTTCCATTTTATAAACAGCATTATAAAATGGGTTCAAGAATGTAGCCAATTGGAAGCGCTGAAATGAGTCACGTGTGCGTGCATTATTTTCTTCAGGTAAGCACTAAGAAGAGTCTCTCTTCCACCTCCCTGGCCTGACGTACGTCACAATGTTTTACACTAGCAGTGCGCACTCAATCAGTTGTTACAAGTGCGTCACGCGCTACTATACGCGCTGTCAATCCTGTAAACAACTTCTAGTTCGGGCCGCGGGCTGCCACAACAGCCGGCGGCCTTTCTTGTGCATAACAGTACGTGGCGTACGTATACTCTTATACGTACGTACAGTACTAGGTGAGTGTGCGGGATTTCCGAGTGCGACGTGCGTAAATGTTTGGGACGAACATCTTCGGACATCTTGACTTTTGAGCGAGTGCTACATGTAGCTGACTGGTATTGACCCACAAAGGTACGTGAATAATGCTGTTAGTTTTCGACCCATTTTATAAAACTAATGATGCACAGGATTATTTCGTGGCGTTAGTGAAGGTGCGGCTCACTCTCGAGTATTGACAACGGTTGCAAACATGCACTCGGCTGCGCCTCGTGCATGTCGCACCATTGTCAATACTCTCGAGCGCGCCGCACCTTCACTAACACACTCTATCCTGTGCATCATTAGTACCAGTATATTAATGCACCGAGTACACTTTAGCGGCTGAGCGCGCAGTTGTCTCTTTATAGTACGCGTACGCGCTGCCCTCCTGCTGAACTGCTTTCCCGAGCGTGAATGACTTGTCAATCTTCTTGAAAAGAGTAAAGCAAGATGCCATAAAATAGGGGGTAAATTACAGAATACCAGCAGTCGAATACTCTTAAATTCATTGGGAGGGATATAAAACAAATATACCAGGCCATTTTTTCGACGCACCGGTTGAAACTATGTGCCTTCGGTGACTTCAGTAGCACTATTTTCTTCGGGGCTGCGCCCCTCAGAAAATAGTGCTACTGAAGTCACCTCATGCGCATAGTTTCAACCAGAGCCTCTCAGGCCTGGTATATTTGTATATTGTACTCCTGTCAGCAGTGTGATTTATATGTGACTGATATGAAGTGCTTTTCATGCCTCCACCATGAAGTGTCACCTGAGGCATTATGTTTATGGGTTGCCTTCCTGTTCGTCCTTCTATCCGTCATCTGTTTTGTGGACAACGTAATCTAAAGAACCATTTCAGGTATTCAAATGAAACTTGGCATGTGTATGTGTAAATATATGAAGTTAGGCCTATCAACTTTTGGATGCACATGCCTAAGGTCAATAGACCGGGGGCCCAGAAGATTTATTCAGCTGAAAAGGGTCACACTTTTTGATGGTCTCATCATATAAGAATGTGGCCAAGGGTCAATAAAATTAATTGCTGGCAAGTCACATCCTGTACCTTACGCCTAGGGGCCACAAAAAGGGGCCCCCAAAAATGGATTTATTCAGCCGAAGGGGGTCACGGACAAAAGTTGGTAGATATTGTTCCTTTGGGTGTACTTATCATGAAAACAGCAATGCCAGCTATTTTATCCCAGACAGTAGCCCCAAAGGGACCCACAAATATGGTGTTATTCAGCTGAAAAGGGTCACGGCTAATTTCTTTTGCAATGGAAGTAGTTCCCATCAGAGATATCCAAAACACCAATGCCAGTTACTTTATCCTGTACGGGGCCCCAGACAGTAGCCCCAAAGTGCCCCACCCCCCATAGGCCCTACGTACAAACACACACAAACATTGATTTTATTCAGCTGAATAGAGTCACGGCTAATTTCTTTTGCAATGGAAGGAGTCCCCATCAGAGGTATCCAAAACACCAAAGCCAGCTATTTTATCCTGTACGGGGCCCCGGACAGTAGCCCCAAAGGAGCCCCCCCCCCCCCCCCCCCCGGCACACACACACACAGTTTCATTCAGCTAAAAAGGGTCACGGCTAATTTCTTTTGCAATGGAAGTGGTACCCATCACAGATATCCAAAATACCAAAGCCAGTTATTTTATCCTGCACGGGGCCCCAGACAGTAGCCCCAAATTGCCCCCTCCCCCCCCCCCCCACACACACACACATTGACATTATTCAGCTGAAAAGGGTCAAGACTTATTTCTTTTGCAATTTAAGTAGTACCCATCAGAGATATCCAAAACACCAATGCCAGCTATTTTATCCTGTACGGGGCCCCAGACAGTAGCCCCAAAGTGCCCCCCCCCCCCACCATACACACACACATTCGTTTCATTCAGCTGAAAAGGGCCACGGCTAATTTCTTTTGCAATCGGAAGTAGTAGGCATACTCATCAGGGATATCCAAAACACTAAAGCCAGTTATTTTATCCTGTAAGAGGCCCCAGACAGCAGCTCCAAAGTGCCCCCCCTACACACACACACACACACACACACACACACACACACACACACACACACACACTCATTAGTTTCATTCAGCCGAAAAGGGTCACGGCTAATTTTTTTTTTTGCAATGGAAGTATAGTACCCATCAGAGATATCCAAAGCACCAAAGCCAGTTATTTTATCCTGTACGGGGCCCCAGACAATAGCCCCAAAGTGACCCCTCTCCCCCCCCCCCCCCCCCTACACACACACACACATTAGTTTCATTCAGCTGAAAAGGGGCACGGCTAATTTCTTTTGCAATGGAAGTAGTACCATCAGAGATATCCAAAATTCCAAAGCCAATTATTTTATCCCATACGGGGCCCCAGACAGTATAGCCCCAAACACGGGTAATTTCTTTTGCACTGGAAGAAGTACCTATCAGAGATATTCAACACACCAAGGCCAGTTATTTTATCCTGTACGGAGCCCCAGACAGTAGCTCCACAGTGTCCCATCCATTATACATGTACTGTGAATCAGCTGAAAATGGTCTTACAAATTCTTTTGTAACGTAAATATCAGGGCCTACTGAGCAGAGATATCACAAACACCAAAGCAAGTCATCTTATCCTGTATACGGGGTCCTATCGTAGCAAACACCCAAGAAATTTGCAAAGGAAGCATACTTTTGTATAGTGCACAACCGAGATGACCATAAGCCAGTCATTCCATCCTGTACTGGGCCCAGTACAGTAGCCGTAAAGTGCCCCTCCCCCACATAATTATTATGACATCATTTAGCTGAAAAGAGTCATAGTTTTTCTTTTACAATCGAAGTAGGCCTTAGTTTACATCATAGATACCCAAAACATCAAAGCCAGTTAGGTTTTCCCAGCCAATTTCGCACTTTTGTCGGTTCATTTGATAGAAGGTTCGAATTCGTAAAATGGGTATTCAAATTGGCTGGTACCCTACGTTCATTCAAATTCGCCTTGACTTGCCGAAAAGGGTATTTCAGTCATTAAATTTCGCGAAAGACAGTCAAATTCAAATTTACATCATGCTATTTCTTTGTTTTTAATGGTGAGATCATTTCAACGTGTCTTTCTATATGTGTTTTTGTTTCATCTATAAATTACTGTTATAAAGCAGTAAAAGTGTCATATTTTTTATCAAGTACAATTGGATTTGGTTGTTCTGTAACGCTCCTTCTCTTTCATATACATGTCATTATAGGCCTATACGTGTACCAGTAATGCAGATTAACTTCATTTTTTTTATAGTCATGACAGCACAATAGATACAGACATATATCTCTAGAAGACATAGAAAGAATTATAAAAAAAAAAAAAAACATTTGAGGATCATAACCTTGACTTCCTGGAACTGGCCGACCGCTCGTAATAAAGCGCTCGTAACGGCCAGATAATTTGTGGCTTCTTACTTCTTCGGATTCAATAAGCACGTTGAAAAAAAAACTGTTGTCAAAGTCTCTTAAACGAATACGAAAACATGAAATGTTATGATGCGTACAAAACAATAACTACGATGAAAGAAAATAAGGAAAGAGGTCAAGCATGAACATATCTGTTTAATTGACTGCAGAACATGTTATATTAGATGCCCAGAAATCAATTTGAATGAACGAGCGCAGCATGTGATCACGTAACTATACCATTATGAATTTATGAATGAACGGATAGTGCAATGGTGCTTGTGTTATATAAGGATCTCAGTTTAAAAAGTGTAATTTAGAGGTTTAAGGTTAGAGGTAATGTGAATGTTTCAAAGTGAATTTGAATGAAAAGATCATGACATTGAACTACCATGTCATCCGGGCAAAATTTTTGCTAAATTAATTTCAGCGTTAAAGAATTGGATTAAAAGAGGTGCGAAATTGTCCCGGATGCAGGGCCCTTGACAGGTATAGCCCCATATGAATTAAGCGTTTTTAGGTGAAAAAAGTCATGCATGCCTATTTTCCTTGGCAGTGGAATTAACAGCTGAGATACCTAAAACACAAACCCATCCAGTCATTTTTATTTTTTAAGGGACCCCCAGCCAGTAGCTGGAAAGTGCTCCTGTATTATTTTATTCTAAGTGAAAAGAATCACTGCTACAATTTCTTTTGCAATGGAAGTAGTACTCAACGAGGTATCAAAAACACCGAAACCAGTTATAGCTGTACGGGGCCCCACTAGTCAGGTCGCTTAATGTCAAAATTTGGGCTTACCGTTACAGAGCGGATAAAAGCACCAAATTTGGAGAGGTGATCCCTTAGGACCTAGTCATTGATATTAGAGTAGGAGCCCTCTGGAATTTTTCGATTTTTAAGGTGAAAAAGCTGAATTTTGATATTTCTTTATGATGTAATATAATACACTGTATTGCGTAAGTAATAGTCAGGTCGCTTAGCGAAATTACCATTACACGGCAGATACAAGCATCAACTTTTTTTTTTCACACGGATTCCTTGAGGACTAGTAAACAATATAGAGTAGGAGCCCTCCGGGATTTTGGTAGAAAAACACTAAAAAGATCAAATTTCAAAATGGCTGACACTTAATTGGCAAAACCTTCACTTTTCATGTGATATGGGAGATACGATGACAATATATTACATTTGTTTTTGTATTTTTGGTTTGCTTTAGAACCTTGGCTTTAACATTGCGTTAGGAGCATTATATTCTTGTATAATGTAAAGTCTCTGAACTGCTGGGGGAGGGGTAGGGCAAAATGGGCGGGACCCCCCCCCCCCCCTTTATATAAACAAAATGGTTGTTCGCTGCTTTTTTTTTTCTCGTTTTGCTCTATACGCGGGGGATAAAAACATAAAATTTGGCGCACGGGACTAGGAAACAATATTAGACTAAACACGCAAACACACACATACACACACACACACACACACACACAAACGAGATCAAATTTCAAAATGGCCAACACTTATGGCAAACCCTTCACTTTTCATGTGCTATTACTTATAGATAGGTGATACGATGACAATATTAGTACATATCTTTATTTTTGGTTTGGCTTAAAACCTGAATTTGGACATTGCGGTAGGAGCATTGTTTATAGTCTTGCGTAATGTAAAGTCTCTGAACGGGTTGGGGAAGGGTAGGGCAAAGGGGGCGGCCCTCAACTTAAAAAGTGGTGGTTCGCTTGTTCTGTTGCGTACTTTTTTATCGTCTTGCTTTATACACGGCGGATAAAAGCATCAAATTTGGCGCACGGATTCCTCATTAGAGTAAGAGTCCTGCAATTTTTAAGGAAAACACACACACACACACACACACGAAATCAAATTCCAAAATATATCAATTCACAACAGATCTGAACTTATATGTTATCACATTCCCTTAGTCAGGTTGCTTAATGTCAACATTTGGGCTTACCGTTAGTTAGAGCAGATAAAAGCACCAAATTTGGAAAAGTGATCCCCTATAGGACCTACTCATTGATATTAGAATAGGAGCCCTCTGGAATTTTCAGATTTTTAGCGTGAAAATGCTGAATTTTAATATTTCTTTATAATATGATATATATACTGTATTGCGTAAGTAAGGGAATGTGATAACATATAAGTTCAGATCTGTTGTGAATTGATTTATTTGTCATGGAACTGAAAACATAAAACCAAACTTGAGACCACGATTAATATCAAAGTATCTGAAACATGGAGTTGGTAGAACTAATTACTGATCAAATATTATATACATATATTATATACTAATCAAATATAATTGTATACAGTTTAAACAGACAGATGATAGTTTCTAAAATAAACAGTTTTCCTTCTCAGTGGCGGATCTGGGTGCATGGAGGCGCACCGGGCAAACCCCTTCTATTCTTTGTTAAAACAAAAATAAAAAGAAAAAATGGTGGGGGAGGGCATGCGCCCCTTTAATTTTGTAAAGGCGCCCTCCCCCTCACGGAATTCCTGGATCCACCCCTGCTACTCCCATGCTCTGAGACTCATTTTACACTGAAATAATTGTTCAGTGCAGTAAGATTTATTTGTGGATACAGTGCACTCCCGTGATGACGAACGCGGTAAGAATTTTCGTAACAACTAAGTAAAAATCAGGTCCCAAAACTCTCATCTTTTGCCCTTATACCTCTCCCCCAGTATACACAAGAATATAATGCTCTTAACGCAATGTTCAAGCCAAGGTTCTAAAGCAAACCAAAAATACAAAAACAAATGTAAGATACTGTCATCGTATCACCCATATGACATGAAATGTGAAGGTTTTGCCAATTAAGTGTCGGACATTTTGAAATTTAATCTCTTTAGTTTATTTCTACAAAAATCCCGGAGGGCTCCTACTCTAATATATTGTTTAATAGTCCTCAAGGAATCCGTGTGAAAAAAAAAAGATACTTTTATCCGCCTTGTAATGGTAATTTCACTAGCGACCTGACCATTACTTAAGCAATACAGTATATCATATTATAAAGAAATATCAAAATTCAGCTTTTTCACCCTAAAAATCGAAAAATTCCAGAGAGCTCCTACTGTAATATTGTTTAATAGTCCTAAGGAATCCGTGTGAAATAAAACTATGCTTTTATCGGCCGTGTAATGGTAATCTCACTAAGCGACCTGACTATTACTTACGCAATACAGTATTTATTATTATAAAGAAATATCAAAATTATAAGCATTTTCACCCTAAAAATCGAAAAATTCCAGAGGGCTCCTTCTCTAATATTGTTTAATAGTCCTAAAGGAATCCGTGCGAAAAAAAAAATTATGCTTTTATCCGCCGTGTAATGGTAATTTCACTAGCCGACCTTACTATTACTTACGCAATACAGTATATATATCATAATTATATTAAAAGAAATATCAAAATTCAGCATTTTCATCCTAAAAATCGAAAAATTCCAGAGGGCTCCTACTCTAATATTGTTTAATAGTCCTCAAGGAATCCGTGTGAAAAAAAAAAAAATTGATGCTTTTATCTGCCGTGTATTGGTAATTTCACTAAGCGACCTGACTATTACTTGCGCAATACAGTGTATATATCATATCATAAAGAAATATCAAAATTAAGCATTTTCACCCTAAAAATCAAAAAATTCCAAAGGGCTCTTACTCTAATATTGTTTAATAGTCCTAAAGGAATCCGTGTGAGAAAAATTATGCTTTTATCCGTCGTGTAATGGTAATTTCATTAAGCGACCTGACAGTTACTCACGCAATTATAAAGAAATATCAAAATTTAGCATTTTCACCCTAAAAATCGAAAAATTCCAGAGGGCTCCTACTCTAATATTGTTTAATAGTCCTAAAGGAATCTGTATGCCAAATTTGATGCTTTTATCCGCCGTGTAACGGTAATTTCACTAAGAGACCTGACTACACGGAGTGTTCCTAAAGTGTCCCCACATATTCCACTATCAAGATCTGCATCCCGATCTACTGTATTCAATCTGTCAGATCGGGAGAGAGCGGCAAAAGTGTACGGGGACTGGGAGCATCGTAGCAGCAGCGTTTGGGTGATGGGGTTGGATCTGGCAATTTTACAGATCGGGAAAAATTTTTGCACTGGTTCAAAATTTCTTCCCCATCTCCCCATCAAGATTGACCTATTTTGAATCGTAGCTCAAACGGGGAGAGAGCAGTGACAGTGTAAATACCGCGGGATGGGGTTAACAATTCCAGGTTTTTCTGACCGTAGTAACAGCGGCACAAGAACGGGAAGTAGTCTAAACCAGACAACCGACGTAGTCCCGCTGCTGCGCCGCTTTCTTGATCAAATCACGACCTTCCCGCTTTAACGACGCTCTCACTAAGTTCTCTACTCTCAACTCTCGTATAAAATCAAGGCCTGTTCCTACGACGCTTCATTCCTGCTTCGATAACGCTGTTGGCCGCTTTAGCTACGCTGTTCTTACGCTTTCCCAGACTCAATTCCGCATGTCTTCCACTCTCGCCGCTCTAACATCGAACGTAGCCGATACGCTGGAAAATGTTTGCCAGAACAGCAAAACTAATGATAATGAGGAGGACGTTGTCGTTGTCGCGAAAATAAAGACGAAGGATCGCATATTTAAGAAGAAGAGATGAAGACAAAGAAGAGAAGAAAGCAAAGCACTTTGGAGCTACTGTCTGGGGCCCCGTGCAGGATAAAATATCTGACTTTGGTATTTTTGGATATCCGATGGATACTACTCCCATTGCAAAAGAAATTAGCCGTGACCCTTTTCGGCTGAATGAAACCAATATGTGTGTGTGTGTGTGTGTGTGTGTGTGTGTGTGTGTGTGTGTGGATGCCTGTCTGTGGTCGTGTGGGAGAGTTGATGTCGAATCGGGCACAATTACGGCACCGGAGTGGCCCGAAGGGAAGCTGGCGCTTAAGTGTAGTGCCTCCGAAACTACAACGCCGCTTCCACCGTTAGCTCCCCCTAAGTTCCGGCGGGACAGGCGGTCAACGCTTCTCTGAAAAGCCGACGGGATGGAACTGTTCCACACGCAAACGCGCGTGCACACACACACCCACATATACACACACGCACTCACACACAGAGTAAAGAAGAGCAACGACAAGAACAAAAACAGAACACAGACATCAGAGGCTTATCTCCTCGTGCTCCGATTCGTCTTTAGCAATCCAGTCGAAATCCGGGGATTAAGCTGGAAGATAACAGTTCGCCTCTTCGTCCACTCTGCTCAACCCCGTCCGCTTTTAAGTGGGACGTTGACCGTCTATCCCGCCGGAGCTCCAGGGATTCAACGTTGCAACGTTCCATTGTTCTTTCGAGGACACTACACTTAAGCGCCAGCCTCTCTTCTTGAAAATCCGCTTCCGTAATGGTGCCCGATATTCGACTTAAAATGTGATGTGGCCTGAATCGATTTCGTCACCTTTGTCGCCTTTTCGGCACTCATCTGTTATTTTCAACTTTGAGTCTTGCATTTGATATTTTGATAGCAAAGTAAGAATGAACATTTCACTTTAAATTAAAAAAGAAAACTATGAAATTGACTGCTAACAACTTTGCCAGGGCTTAACTCTTTCTGGTCGCTTAAAAAGTCACGGAAACCTGAAAGATTGTGAATTCGGTGCAATGTCAAGTTCTGATTTTGTAGCAAGTTGATGAAATCATCTGTTAAACAATAACTGAAATGATTGAGATAAGTTCATGAAATCCCTTCCTTATTTGAAATGAAAAGGAACATTGGTCTTTCGACAAATTTAATGAATTTTAAGCTTACAAATGCTTTGTAATGACAAAATTGATTAACGTTATTACAGTAATATGAAACAAAAGATTACCTGAGACAAATTGACCAATGTAAATTTATCAAAAGAAACAACTCTTTTGATGCCTTCCACGAAAGTGTACTACTTATTTGTTACGGCAATTCAAACTGGTTTGAAGAAATAGCATAATTTTGTATATAAAGTATGTATAACACAGACTGATTGTTTGATATTGTTTGTTAACATTAACAAAAGCTGAGCCAAATTGCCTATTTTGATGTTTTAAGTCAGGAAAAGTTAAAGTTATTTGTAATATCACGAATCACTATTTTCTCGTCTTTCCATAGTTTTTAGCTCACCTGAGCCGAAGGCTCAAGTGAGCTATTGCGATCGCTCTTCGTCCGGCGTCCGTCGTGCGTCGTGCGTCGTGCGTCGTCCGTCGTGCGTCGTCCGTCGTCCGTCGTGCGTAAACTTTTTACATTTTCATCTTCTTCTTGAGAACCCCATGACCGATTTTCACCAAACTTGGCAGGTAGCATCCCTAGGGGGATAGGATCTCAATTTGTTCAAATGGGCACCATGGCCCACCTGGGGGGCCCCAGGGGGGCCCAAACACCCTAAAATTAAGGAATCTTTAAAAATCTTCTTCTCTAGAACCAGAAGTGATAGAGCTTAGTTAATACTATGAGTTAGTACATTGATGACTGTAGTTTCAAGTTTGTTCATGGGGGAATCAGGGGTGCCCCCCTTGGGACCCAGGGGAGGGGGATGGGGAGGGGTCCTAATGGGGCCTAAATTGTACATTTTCATATTCACTTTGATATCCCCATGTCTGATTTCCACCAAACTTGGTAGGTAGCATCCCTAGGGGGATAGGATCTCAATTTGTTCGAATGGGCACCATGGCCCACCTGGAGGGCCCCCAGGGGGACCCAAACCCCCTACAATTAAGGAATCTTTAAAAATCTTCTAGAACCAGAAGTGATAGGGCTTAGATAACACTATGAGTTAGTACATTGATGACTGTAGTTTCAAGTTTGTTCATGGGATTGGCGGAATCAGGGGTACCCCCCCCCCCTCCCTTGGGACCCAGGAGAGGGGATGGAGAGAAGTCCTACACTACAGTTGTAATGGGGCCTGAATTGTACACGTTCATCTTCTTCTTAAAAACCTCATGATGAATTTTGACCAAACTTAGCAGGTAGCATCCCTCGGGGGATAGAATCTCAATTCCTTCAAATGGGCACCATGTCCCTCTTGGGGGCCCCTATGGGGCCCACCTCCCACCCCCTCCCCCCTCCCACATTAAGGAATATTTAAAATCTTCTACTCTAGAACCAGAAATGATAAAGCATAGTTAATACCATGAGTTTGTACATCGATGACTTTACGTGTAGTTCCAAGTTTGTTCATTGCAGATCCAGGGCTGCTTGCCCCCCACCCTGGAGTTGAGGGGGGGGATCCATATGCAGACCTAAGTTTCCAATGTTCTCAGGTAAGAGTGTGCAAGAATGCATGGAAGGTGAAATTGCGATACTCAGGTGAGCGCGTGACCCGCGGGTCTCTTGTTCTTAAAGTTGTTGTGAATGGCGTCATTATAAGAATTAAAATCAAAAGGTCACAAGCATGAAATGATTTGTTTCCTTTGAAATTATGACACAAACACACATACACACGCACAACGCAAAGAGAGAGAGTGAGAGAGAGAGAGAGAAAAGATGAGCAACAAAAAGAACAAAGACAGAACACAGATAATGGAGTTTCGTCTCCTCGTAGTCCGATTTATCGTTAGCAATCCACCCAGTCGCTAGTAGCCTCGCCCGCAGGAACTCCGTGGAGGGACCTGAGGGGCGGGAAATGGGAGCTCGTTTCTTCGTGCACTCTCTTCCACCCTGTGGGCTTTTGAACGGGACGTTGATTGCCTCTCCTTCCGGAACTTCTTGGGAGCTAACGGTGCAAGCGCCGTTGTCCTTTGAGGGACATTACGCTTTTCCTTCTGGCCACTCCGGTGCCGGAATGACGAACGATTTCACTTCAACGTTTCCACACGACCTAAGACAGACATCCACATCCACAACGCATGCACACGCACATACACAGACACTGAACAAGAACAAAAAATAGAACGCAGACAGTTAAAGTTTCATTTCCTCGTGGTCCGATTCGTCGATAGCAATAAAGCATACCTCTGGGAGCCTCGCCCGCCAGAACTCCGGGGATTAAGTTGAAAGATAACAGATAGGAGTTCGCCTCTATGTCCACTCCAATAAACCCCGTCGGCTTTTCAGCGGGACGTTGACAGTCTATCCCGCCGGAACTGCAGGGATTTAAAGGGTGTGTACAGTTCTGGTCGAGGTGAAGATTTAGCTTTTAACGTTTTGTGAGATATTCAGAAACCACTCTATGAGATGTCAAAGAGCATGCAGTTCTAAGGGGTATCGAAAATTTTCGATGAAAATCGGTTTTGAAATTATATGGTGAAACAAAGAGATACTAATAAAGTTGGGGCATGTCGCCTTTTATTATTAGCACTTTTTTTTTGGATATCTCAGCCATTTGAAAACCAATTTTCATCAAATAAACGGTGAATCCTTCTTAAAATTACATGCTCTTTCATATTTCATAAGAGGCTTTTCATTATCTCACTTAGGAATGTTCAAAACATGAATCCCTACCTCAACCAGTACCTTTAACGTTGCAACGTTCCATTGTTCTTTCGATGACGCTACACTTAAGCGCCAGCTTTTCGCTTCTGGGTAACTCCACTTCCGTAATGGTGCCCGATATTCGACTTAGTGATGTGGCCTGAATCGATTTCGTCACCTTTGTCGCCTTTTCGGCCCTCGTCTGTTATTTTCGTTTGAGTCTTGCATTTGCTTGATGCTTTGATAGCAAAGTAAGAATGAACAATTCACTTTAAATGAAAAAAAGAAAATTATGGAATTGACTGCTACCAACTTTGCCAGGGCCTAACTCTTTCTGGTCGCGCAAAAAGTCACGGAATTCCAGTGAACAGGGAAACCTGGTATATTGTGAATTCGGTGCAATGTCAAGTTCTGATTTTGTAGCATGTTGATGAAATCATCGGTTAACAATAACAAAAACGTTTGAGATAAGTTCATGAAATCCCTTCGTTATTTGAAATGAAAAAGAAGAACGGTCTTTCGACAAATTCAATGAATTTTGAGCTTACAAACGCTTTGTCACTTTAAAGATGTATTGACAAAATTGATTAACGTTATTACAGTAATATGAAACAAGAGATTACCTGAGACAAGTTGACCAATGTAAATTGGCTAAAAGACACAAATCTTTTGTTGCTTTTTACCAAAGTGTAGCACTGTTAATTTGATGATTTTAAACAATTTAACTACTTATTATTACAGCAAGTCAAACTGCTTTGAAGAAAATAGCATAATTTCGTATACAAAGTATGTAGAGACTCATTATACAGACTAATTGTGTGATTTTGTTTGGTAGCAATAACAAAGGCTGAGAAAAATTGCCTATTTTGATGTTTAAAGTCAGGAAAAGTTAGTTATTTATAATATCACAAATCACTATTTTCTTGTCTTTCCGGAGTTTTTCTTAAAGTTGTGAATTGCGTCATTATAAGAATTGAAATCAAAAGGTCATAAGCATTAAATGATTTGTTTTTTTTTAATTAACACACAAACACACAACACACACACAACGCACAGAGAGAGAGAGAGAAAAGATAAGCTACAAAAAAGAACAAAGACAGAACACAGTGGAGTTTCGCCTCCTTGTGGTCCGATTTATCTCTACCAATCCACCCAGTCACTGGTAGCCTCGCCCGCTGGAACTCTGGGGAGGGAGCTGAGGGGCGGGAAATGGGAGATCGTTTCTTCGTGCACTCTCTTCCACGCCGTGGGCTTTTGATCGGGACGTTGATCGCCTGTCCTTACGGAACTCCGTTGGAGGACATTACGGAACTCCGTCGGGGACATTACGCTTTTTCTTCTGTCCACTCCGGTGCCGTAATGATGCCCGATTTGACTTCAACGTTTCCACACAACCACAGACAGACATCCACACATACAACGCCCGCACACGCACATACACACACTCACACAAACAAACACACACACACAGCAAAGAGGAGCAACAACAAGAATTAAAAAAAACACAAACAGTAAAAGTTTCACTTCCTCGTGGTACGATTTGTCGCTACCAATAAAGCGGAACTCTGGGAGCCTCGCCCTCTAGAACTCCGGGGAGGGAAGTGAAATATAACAGATGAGAGTTCGCCTCTTCTTGCAATCTGTTGGAACAGAGTGTTGGAACTGTCGGCATTCCAGCGGGACGTTGACCGCCTGTCCCGTCGGAACTCCGGTGAAATCGCCCTTGTTTCGGATTGACAACACTCTACTGGCCTCTGCGATGCCGTAATTGTGCCTGATTCGACTTCAACGCTCCCATACGACCACAGACAGGCATCCACACACAACGCACGCACACGCGCACGCGCGCACACACACACACACACACACATACACACACACTCACACACAGAGCAAGAACAACAAGAACAAAAACAGAACACAGACAGAGGTTTATCTCCTCGTGGTCCGATTCGCCGCTAGTAATCCAGTGGAAATCTGGGAGCCTTGCCCGCCAGAACTCCGGGGATTAAGCTGGAAGATAACAGATAGGAGTTCGCCTCTTCGTGCACTCTGCTCGACCCCGTCGGCTTTTCAGCGGGACGCTGACCGTCTATCCCGCCGGAACTCCAGGGATTTAAGGTTACAACGTTCCATTGTTCTTTCGAGGTCACTACACTTTAATAAGCGCCAGCTTCTCTTCTGGCCATTGCGCTTCCGTAATGGTGCCCGATATTTGACTTAATATGTGATGTGGCCTGAATCGATATTGTCACCTTTGTCGCCTTTCGGCACTCTCCTGTTATTTTCAACTTTGAGTGGCGCATTTGATACTTTAATAGCAAAGTAAGAATGAACAAGTTACTTTAAATGAAAAGAAAAAAACTATGAAGTTGACTGCTACCAACATTGCTAGGGCTCAACTCTTTCTAGTCGCGTAAAAAGTCACGGAATTTTATTGAACAGGGAAACTTGATATATTGTAAATTCAGTGCAATGTCAAATTCTGATTTTCGTGTCATGTTGATGAAATCATCGGTTGACTGTAAAAACTAAAATGATTGAGATAAGTTCATGAAATCACTTCGTTATTTGAAATGAGTGGCCAGAAGAGAAGTTGGTGCTTAAGTGTAGTGTCCCCGAAAGAACAATTTCACGATGCAACGTTAAATCCACGGATATCCAGCAGGATAGACGGTCAACGTCCCGCTAAAAAGCCGAGCAGAGTACACGAAGAGGCAAACTCCCATCTGTTCCCTCCCCGAAGTGCTGTACGTAGGGCGAGGCTCCCAGATTTCCGCTGGATAGCAATCCAGCGACGAATCGAACCACGAGGAGCGAATGTTAAAGTCGAAACGGGCACCAGAGTTGCCAGAAAAGAAACATGAATTAAAGGGCAGGGCTCCCGAAAAGACGGCGGTGTTGTACATTAATCTCCCCCAGAATTTCGGCGGGCGAAGCAGCAAGCATTTTGCAGGAAAATCAACGCCTTGAAACAGCCAACGAGAAGACGAAGGCAAGGCGTCGGCGCTTGGCATCTCCGTGGCGTGTCCCGTAGCGATCAACTGGTCAGATCAGGACTCGAAAAGCTTTCCTGCTTCTGAAAAAAAAAGAGTGAAAACGGACGACAGGGAGAAAAACAAAAAAAGGTCCAGCTTTGGCCGTTGCCGAAGTGACGGCGGTACTCGCCCTTCTGCTCCTCCGGAGTTCCGGCAGGGGCGGCTATTGACTGCCGCGCGTCAGGTGATTATCGCCTCCTGGTTTGATGCAGCATGTTTGCGACCGTGCGGCCGGTCTCGGGAAGCAAATGGCCTTCTCTTGGGCTGGTGCTTTCGAGTCCCAGTGATCCAAGTCTGAATCCGAAACGGCCCTCTTTAAATTGTTTTGCTATTGGAACACGTGCTTTTAAACAGCACTACGAGGGGAGGGGTTCTCGTAATGAAGGGCCTATTATAGGGGAGGCTGTTTCGGTGAACGATATTTGGTTTTGCATGCCGGCGGACCGGGAGATCGAGTAGCTCACTCTAGTGGAAAGTGGAAGTTCACAGTTCCACCGAAATGGAACCGGGAGCGCACTTCCGGTGGCAGAGAATTGGAACGCAGGTCTATGGTCATTCCAAATGCAAAGCGAGGCACTCCGAATCATTTGACCCTTAATTAGGTGCAATGTGAGTGACAGATTTGGAGCAGAGGGGTTCTTGCAAAGCCGCGACATATATGAGGGAGTAGGTCTGATGGAGCGTTTGTCAGACAAGATGAAGAGTGCTAGAGAAAAGACTCATCTACTGTGTGAGCATCTCTCACAATGCGAAACCAAGGCGCAAAGTAATCGCACGGGCACGTCACACGTCATATCAGCGACCAATTTATGACGTAGATTTCACATCAGTTTTGAAAGTGTTCATCACGTCATATTAGCGATGTTTTTATGACGTAAATTTCACGTCAGTTTTGCAGCGTATTTATCACGTCATATTAGCTAAGTATTTATGACGTTAATTTCACGTCATATTTGCGACGTATTTATGATGAGAATTTTACGTCACCTTTGTTACGTGTTCATCACGTCATTTTAGCGATGTATTTATTACATAATTTACACATCAGTTTTGTCATGTGTTCATCACGTCTTATCAGCGACATATTAATGACGTAAATTTCACATCAGTTTTTTGATATGTTCAGCACGTCATGTTAGCGACGTATTTATCATGTAAATTTCACGTCAGTTTTGCGACGTATTTTCTCGTCTTGTCAGCTACGTATTTATGACGTAAATTTCACGTCATTTTTGTTATGTGTTCATCACGTCATATTAGCAATGTATTTATGACGTAAGTTACACATCAGTTTTGTTACGTGTTCATCACGTCGTGTTAGCGACGTATTTATGACGTAAATTTCACGTCACTCTTTATACGTGTTCATCACGTCATGTTAGCGACCTATTTATGACGTAAATTTCACATCACTCTTGATACGTTTTCATCACTTCATATTACCGACGCATTTATGACGCAAATTTCAACTCACTCTTGATACGTGTTCATCACGTCATATTAGCGATGTATTTATGACGTTAATGTCACGTCAGTTTTGCAACGTATTTATCAAGTCATATGTTAGCAATGTACTTATGACGTAAGTTTTACGTCAGTTTTATTACGTGTTCATCACATCATATTTGCGACATATTTATGACAAGAATTTCACGTCAGTTTTGCGACGTGCTGATCACGTCATGGTTGCGAGGTATTTATGATGTAAATTTCACATCACTTTTGTTACGTGCTCAGCATGTCATATTAGCGATGTATTTATGACGTAATTTTCACATCAGTTTTATTACATGTTCATCAGGTTATATTAGCGATGTATTTATGACGCGAATTTCATGTCAGTTTTATTATGTGTTCATCACGTCATAGTTGCGATGTATTTATGATGTGAAATTCACGTCAGTTTTGTGACGTGTGTAGCACATCTGTATCACCCCTAAATGTAATATCAACCCTAAATGTAATATCGACCCTAAATGTAATACACCTTAACCCTAAATGTAATAACAACCCTAAATGTAATACATTTTAACGCTAAATGTAATAATCGAGTCAACCCTAAATGTAATACATTTTAACCCTAAATGTAATAATCGAGTCAACCCTAAATGTAATACATTTTAACCCTAAATGTGATAACACGGAGACAACCCTAAATGTAATACATGTCAACCCTAAATGTAATGTTGACCCTAAATGTAACACTTTTTAACCCTAAATGTAATGACAACCCTAAATGTAATACATTTCAACCCTAAATGTAATATCGACCTTAAATGTAATACATCTTAACGCTAAATGTAATATCGACCCTAAATGTAATACATCTTAACGCTAAATGTAATAACAACCCTAAATGTCATACATCTTAACGCTAAATGTAATAATAATCCTAAATGTAATTAATGTCAACCGTAATGTGATACATCTTGACGCTTAATGTAATTACCACCCTAAATGTGAAAACCTCATTATAGAGAGTGTAACCAATGCAGAATATCGGGCAAAAGATCAGGGGGTATATGAAGGGGATATGACGCAACTTTTTATAGCACTCCTGAAAGAGCAGCAATAGTTGCTTAGATTTGTTTTTGTTGTTTACTCAGGTAAAGATCACACAGTCTTATTAATTCCTTTGTTTGCTGCAAAGTTAATTAGGTACATTCGACATAGTTTTTCTTTTTAATCTATACCTTTATCATACAATCACATAAACAGTTTGTATTCCAATCTTCATTTAGTGTTCATGCTTGTTTAAAGTTTTGATGAAAAAGAAAAAAATGGGCAAAAATTCTTTGCAAGGAAATTCTGAATATGAATAATATCGCAAGAAAAAAAACATTTTTTTACGAACCATCATTATCTATGTAATGTTTCAATGACGAAATATCTGTCACACATTGACATGGCAGCAAATCACTGTCCGAAATATTAACCTCATGACATTGTTCACTACTCCTGGTAATCACTACTATACTCAACACGAAACTGGGATAATTGGTCGTGGGGAGGGTACACGAAATAAATTTAAAAACGCCAGTAAAGCAAAAAGAAATAGATGTCTTTTTTATCATCTTTGAGTCACCATTTGTATATTGACTTTCCTATGATATATGAATGTATGAGTAAGGCAAACTGACTTAACGTTTGCCCATTTTTTTTCTTTTTCAACAAAACTCTAAGCAATAATGAACACTGAATAAAGATTGGAATACAAAATGTCTATGTGAAAGTATGATAAAGGTAATAGATTTAAGAACTATGTCACATGGACATAATTAACTTTGCAGCAAACGATAGATTTAATAAGACTGTGTGATTTTTACCTGGGTAAACAAAAACGAGTCTAAGCAACTATCATCGTTCTTTCAAGATTGCGAGAGAAAGTTGTGTCATATCTCCTTCGTATACCCCTGACATTTTGCCCGATATTCTGCGTTGCTTACCCTCTCTATAATCAGGTGTATACATTTAAGGTCGTAATTACATTAAGCGTTGAATATATTATATTTAATAGGGTTGACATGAATTACATTAAGGATTGTTATTACATTTAGCGTTAAAATGTATTACATTTAGGGTCGTTATTACATTTAGCGTTAAGATACGTATTACATTTCGGGTCGGTATTACATTTAGCGTTAAGATGTATTACATGTAGGGTCGATATTACATTTAGGGTTGAAATGTATTACATTTTGGGTTGTTATTACATTTAGGGTTGAGGTGTATTACACTTAGGGTCGATATTACATTTAGGGTTGAAATGTATTACATTTAGGGTTGTTATTACATTTAGGGTCGATATTACATTTAGGGTTAAAAAGTATTACATTTAGGGTCGATATTCCATTCAGGGTTGACATGTATTACATTTTGGGTCGATATTACATTTAGGGTTGACATGTATTACATTTAGGGTTGTCTCCGGTTATTACAGTTAGCGTTAAAATGTATTACATTTTGGGTTGACTCGATTATTACACTTAGCGTTAAAATGTATTACATTTAGGGTTGTTATTACATTTAGGGTTAAAGTGTATTACATTTAGGGTCGATATTACATTTAACGTTGATATTACATTTAGGGGTGATACAATATCATGTTCGCAACGTAGGGCCTATGTATTTATGACGTGAATTTCACTTCAGTTTTGTGACTTGTTTATCACGTCATGTTTGGAACGTAGCGCCTATATATTTATGACGTAATTTTCACTTCAGTTTTGTGACTTGTGTATCACGTCATGTTCGCAACTTAGCGGCTATGTATTTATGACATAATTTTCACGTCAGTTTTGTTACGTGTTCATCACGTCATATTAGCGATGTATTTATGACGTAAATTTCACATCATTTTTTTGACGTGTTTATCACGTCACATTAGCAATATATTTATGACTTGAATTTCACGTCAGTTTTGCGACGTGTTCATCGTGTCATGTTAGCGCCATATTTATGACGTAAATTTCACATCACTTTTGTTCCGTTATCATCAAGTCATATTAGCGATGTATTTATGACGTAATTTTCAGGTCAGTTTTGTTACGTGTTCATCACATCTTATTAGCGACATATTCATAACGTAAATTTCACGTCTGTTTTTTGATGTGTTCATCACGTCATGTTAGCGATTCATTTATAACGTATATTTCACGTCAGTTTTGCGACATATCACATCATATTAGTGACGTGTTTACGACGTAAATTTCACGTCACTCTTGATACGTGTTCATCACATCACATTACCGATGTACTTATGAGGTTAATTTCACATCAGTTTTGCGACGTATTTATCACGTCTTGTTAGCGACCTACTTATGACGTAAATTTTATGTCAGTTTTGTGAGGTTTTCAACAGATCATATTAGCGATGTATTTATGACGTTAATTTCACATCATTTTTTAATGTGTTCATCACATCATGTTAGCGACGTATTTATGATGTAAATTTCACGTCAGTTTTGTTACATGTTCCTGACATCATATAAGTGATAAATTTATAACGTATATTTCACGTCAGTTTTGCGACGTGTTCATCACGCCAGAGTTGCGAGGTATTTATGACGTAAATTTCACGTCAGTTTTGCAACGTGTTCGTCACGTCATGTTAGCGACATATTTATGACGTCAATTTGACGTCACTTTTGTGTCATGTTTGTCACGCCATGTTCGCAACGTAGCGTCTATGTATTTATGACATAAATTTCACGTCAGTTTTGCGACGTGTTCATCACGTCATGTTAGCGACATATTTATTACGTAAATGTCACGTCACTCTTGATACGTGTTCATCACTTCATATTAGCGACGTATTTATGACATAAATTTCACGTCATATTAGCGATGTATTTATGACGTAAGTTTGACATCAGTTTTGTTACGTGTTCATCACGTCATGTTCGCAACGTAGTGACTATGTATTTATGAACTAAATTTCACGTCAGTTTTGTGACATGTTCATCACGTAGCATTAGCAATATATTTATGACGTAAATTTCATGTCAGTTTTGCGACGTGTTCATCACGTCATGTTAGGGACATATTTATGACGTAAATTTCACGTCAGTTTTGTGACGTGTTTATCAGATCATATTAGCGTTGTATTTATTATGTTAATTTCACGTCAGTTTTTGATGTGTACATCAAGTCAATTTAGCGATGTATTTACGACGTAATTTTCACATCAGTTTTGTTACGTGTTCATCACGTCATGTTCGCAACGGAGTGACTATATATTCATGACGTAAATTCTACATCAGTTTTGTGACATGTTCATCACGTAGCATTAACAATATATTTATGACGTTAATTTCATGTCAGTTTTGCGACATGTTCATCACGTCATGTTATCGACATATTTATGACGTAAATTTCATGTCACTTTTGTTCCGTTTTCATCACGTCATATTAGTGACGTAAACTTCATGTCATATTAATGACATATATCACTCTTTAAAGGTGTTCATCACGTCATATTACCGATGTATTCATTACGTTAATTTCACTTCAGTTTTGCGACTTATTTATCACATCTTGTTAGCAATGTTCTTATGACGTAAATTTTAGTTTTGTGACGTGTTCATCAGGTCATATTAGCAATGTATTAATTACGTTAATTTCACGTCATTTTTTTGATGTGTCCTTCACGTCATGTTAGCGACATATTTATGATGTAAATTTCATGTCAGATTTGTTACGTGTTCCTCACGTCATATAAGCTATTCATTTATAGTGAATATTTCACATCAGTTTTGCGATGTATTTATCACGTAATATGTAAGCGACGTGTCTATGATGTAAATTTTACGTCAGTTTTATTACGTGTTCATCACGTCATATTTGCGACGTATTTATGACGAGAATTTCACGTCAGTTTTGCAACGTGTTCATCACGTCATGGTTTCAGCGTATTTATGACAGATTTCACGTCACTTTTGTTACGTGTTCATCACGTCATAATAGCTAGGTATTCATGACGTAATTTTCAGGTCAGTTTTGTTATGTGTTCATTACGTCTTATCAGCGACGTATTTATGATGTAAATTTCACTTCACTTTTGTCAATTGTTCATCACTTCACATTAGCAATGTATTTATCACGTAAATTTCACATCAGTTTTGCGACGTAATTATCACGTAAATTTCACATCAGTTTGCGACGTAATTATCACGTCTTGTCAGCGTCATATTTATGACGTAAATTTTACGTCAGTTTTGTTACGATGTATTTATGACGTGAATTTGATATGAATTTCACGCCACTTTTGTCACGGTTCATCACGTCATATTAGCGACATATTAATGACGAGAATTTCACATCAGTTTTGCGACGTGTTCATCACGTCATGTTAGCGACATATTTGTGACGTAAATTTCACTTCACTTTTGTCACGTGTTCATCACGTCATATGAACAATTATTTATCATGTAAATTTGACGTCAGTTTTGCGATGTATTTATCACGTCTTGTCAGCGATGCATTTATGATGTAAATTTTATGTCAGTTTTGTTACGATGTATTTATGACGTGAATTACATGTGAATTTCACGTCACTTTTGTCACGTGTTCATCAAGTCATATTAGTGACGTATTTATTTATGATAGAAATTTCACGTCAGTTTTGCGACCTATTTACCACGTCTTGTTACCGACATACTTATGACGTAAATTTTACATCAGTTTTGTGATGTGTTCATCACGTCATGTTAGTGACGTCTTTAGATGGCAACACGGCTGTCTTATGAAGTAAAGTGCATTTCTATTTATGTGTCATTGAGATGGCAACACGGATGTCTCTTATGGAATGAAGTGCATTTCTGTGTGTCATTCTCAATGGCAACACGGCTGTCTGTTACGGAGAAAAGTGCATTTCTATACTAGTATGTGTCATTGAGATGGCAACACGGCTGTCTCTTATGGAATAAAGTGTATTTCTATACTATTTTGTGTCATTCAGATGGCGGCAACACGGCTGTCTCTTTTTAAGGAAATTTCTATCTGACATTGTAGATGGCAACACGGCTGTCTCTTATGAAGTAAAGTGCATTTCTATGCTTCTTTATGTGTTATTGAGATGGCAACACGGCTGTCTCTTATGGAACAAAGTGCATTTCTATCTGTCATTGTAGATTTCAACACGGCTGTTTCTATACTAGTATATGTGTCATTGAGATGGCAACACGGCTGTCTCTTATGGAATAAAGTGCATTTTTATCTGTCACCATAGATGGCAACACGGCTGACTCTTATGAAATAAAGTGCATTTCTATGCTTCTGTATGTGTCATTGAGATAGCAACACGACTGCCTCTTATGGAATAAAGTGCATTTCTATCTGTCATTGTAGATGGCAACACGGCTGTTTCTCTGCTAGTATATGTGTCATTCAGATGGCGGCAACACGGCTGTCTCTTATGGAATAAAGAACATTTCTATCTGACATTGTAGATGGCAACACGGCTGTCTCTTATGAAATAAAGTGCATTTCTATGCTTCTGTATGTGTCATTGAGATGGCAACACGACTGCCTCTTATGGAATAAAGTGCATTTCTATCTGTCATTGTAGATGGCAACACGGCTGTTTCTATACTAGTATATGTGTCATTCAGATGGCAACATGGCTGTCTCTTATGGAATAAAGTGCATTTCTATACTAGTATGTGTCATTGAGATGGCAACACGGCTGTCTTTTATGGAATAAAGTGCATTTTTATCTGTCACCATAGATGGCAACACGGCTGTCTCTTATGAAATAAAGTGCATTTCTATGCTTCTGTATGTGTCATTGAGATGGCAACACGACTGCCTCTTATAGAATAAAGTGCACTTCTATCTGTCATTGTAGATGGCAACACGGCTGTTTCTATACTAGTATATGTGTCATTGAGATGGCAACACGACTGTCTCTTATGGAATAAAGTGCATTTCTATACTAGTATGTGTCATTGAGATGACAACACGACTGTCTCTTATGGAAAAAAGTGCATTTTTATCTGTCACTATAGATGGCAACACGGCTGTCTCTTATGAAGTAAAGTGCATTTCTATACTAGTATGTGTCATTGAGATGGCAACATGGCTGTCTCTTATGGAATAAAGTGTATTTCTATACTAGTTTGTGTCATTCAGATGGCGGCAACACGGCTGTCTCTTTTTAAGAACATTTCTATCTGACATTGTAGATGGCAACACGGCTGTCTCTTATGGAAGTAAAGTGCATTTCTATGCTTCTTTATGTGTTATTGAGATGGCAACACGGCTGTTTCTATACTAGTATATGTGTCATTCAGATGGCAACATGGCTGTCTCTTATGGAATAAAGTGCATTTCTATACTAGTATGTGTTATTGAGATGGCAACACGGCTGTCTCTTATGGAATAAAGTGCATTTTTATCTGTCACTATATGGCAACACGGCTGTCTCTTATGAAGTAAAGTGCATTTCTATGCTTTTGTATGTGTCATTGAGATGGCAACACGACTGCCTCTTATGGAATAAAGTGCATTTCTGTCTGTCATTGCAGATGGCAACACGGCTATTTCTATACTAGTATATGTGTCATTGAGATGGCAACACGGCTGTCTCTTATGGAATAAAGTGCATTTCTATACTAGTATGTGTCATTGAGATGGCAACACGGCTGCCTCTTATGGAATAAAGTGCATTTTTATCTGTCACTATAGATGGCAAAACGGCTGTCTCTTATGAAGTAAAGTGCATTTCTATGCTTCTTTATGTGTTATTGAGATGGCAACACGGCTGTCTCTTATGGAACAAAGTGCATTTCTATCTGTCATTGTAGATTTCAACACGGCTGTTTCTATACTAGTATATGTGTCATTCAGACGGCAACACAGCTGTCTCTTATGGAATAAAGTGCATTTCTATGCTTCTTTATGTGTTATTGAGATGGCAACACGGCTGTTTCTATACTAGTATATGTGTCATTCAGATGGCAACATGGCTGTCTCTTATGGAATAAAGTGCATTTCTATACTAGTATGTGTCATTGAGATGGCAACACGGCTGTCTCTTATGAAGTAAAGTGCATTTCTATGCTTCTGTATGTGTCATTGAGATGGCAACACGACTGCCTCTTATGGAATAAAGTGCATTTCTATCCGTCATTGTAGATGGCAACACGACTGTCTCTTATGGAATAAAGTGCATTTTTATCCGTCACTATAGATGGGAACACGGCTGTCTCTTATGAATCTTATGAAGTAAAGTGCATTTCTATGCTTCTGTATGTGTCATTGAGATCGCAACACGACTGCCTCTTATGGAATAAAGTGCATTTCTATCTGTCATTGTAGATGGCAACACGACTGCCTCTTATGGAATAAAGTGCATTTTTATCTGTCACTATAGATGGCAACACGGCTGTCTCTTATGAAGTAAAGTGCATTTCTATGCTTCTGTATGTGTCATTGAGATGGCAACACGACTGCCTCTTATGGAATAAAGTGCATTTCTATCTGTCATTGTAGATGGCAACACGACTGCCTCTTATGGAATAAAGTGCATTTCTATCTGTCATTGTAGATGGCAACATGGCTATCTTATGAAGTAAAGTGCATTTCTATTTATGTGTCATTGAGATGGCAACACGGATGTCTCTTATGGAATGAAGTGCATTTCTGTGTGTCATTCTCAATGGCAACACGGCTGTATGTTACGGAGAAAAGTGCATTTCTATACTAGTATGTGTCATTGAGATGGCAACATGGCTGTCTCTTATGGAATAAAGTGTATTTCCATACTATTTTGTGTCATTCAGATGGCGGCAACACGGCTGTCTCTTTTTAAGAAAATTTCTATCTGACATTGTAGATGGCAACACGGCTGTCTCTTATGAAGTAAAGTGCATTTCTATGCTTCTTTATGTGTTATTGAGATGGCAACACGGCTGTCTCTTATTGAATAAAGTGCATTTCTATCTGTCATTGTAGATATCAACACGGCTGTTTCTATACTAGTATATGTGTCATTCAGATGGCAACATGGCTGTCTCTTATGGAACAAAGTGCATTTCTGTACTAGTATGTGTCATTGAGATGGCAACACGGCTGTCTTTTATGGAATAAAGTGCATTTTTATCTGTCACCATAGATGGCAACACGGCTGTCTCTTATGAAATAAAGTGCATTTCTATGCTTCTGTATGTGTCATTGAGATGGCAACACGACTGCCTCTTATAGAATAAAGTGCACTTCTATCTGTCATTGTAGATGGCAACACGGCTGTTTCTATACTAGTATATGTGTCATTCAGATGGCAACACGGCTGTCTCTTATGGAATAAAGTGCATTTCTATACTAGTATGTGTCATTGAGATGACAACACGACTGTCTCTTATGGAATAAAGTGCATTTTTATCTGTCACTATAGATGGCAACATGGCCGTCTCTTATGAAGTAAAGTGCATTTCTATACTAGTATGTGTCATTGAGATGGCAACACGGCTGTCTCTTATGGAATAAAGTGTATTTCTATACTAGTTTGTGTCATTCTTATGTGTTATTGAGATGGCAACACGGCTGTCTCTTATGGAACAAAGTGCATTTCTATCTGTCATTGTAGATTTCAACACGGCTGTTTCTATACTAGTATATGTGTCATTCAGACGGCAACATGGCTGTCTCTTATGGAATAAAGTGCATTTCTATACTAGTATACAAATGACGCACAGGTCTGAGTGCGTCAGTCGGAATTGTGTGCATAAGGTAACTATGGAATGCTTAATCCACGAGTCGAAGCCGAGTGGGTTTAGGCTAAATTCCATAGTTACCGCATGCACACTATATTCCGACTGACGCACGAAAAGAATGTGTCATTGAGATGGCAACACGGCTGTCTCTTATGGAATAAAGTGCATTTTTATCTGTCACCATAGATGGCAACACGGCTGTCTCTTATGGAATAAAGTTCATTTCTATCTGTCATTGTAGATGGCAACACGGCTGTTTCTATGCTAGTATATGTGTCATTCAGATGGCGGCAACACGGCTGTCTCTTTTTAAGAACATTTCTATCTGACATTGTAGATGGCAACACGGCTGTCTCTTATGAAATAAAGTGCATTTCTATGCTTCTGTATGTGTCATTGAGATGGCAACACGACTGCCTCTTATGGAATAAAGTGCATTTCTATCTGTCATTGTAGATATCAACACGGCTGTTTCTATACTAGTATATGTGTCATTCAGATGGCAACATGGCTGTCTCTTATGGAATAAAGTGCATTTCTATACTAGTATGTGTCAGATGGCAACACGGCTGTCTCTTATGAAATAAAGTGCATTTCTATGCTTCTGTATGTGTCATTGAGATGGCAACACGACTGCCTCTTATGGAATAAAGTGCATTTCTATCTGTCATTGTAGATGGCAACACGGCTGTTTCTATACTAGTATATGTGTCATTCAGATGGCAACACGGCTGTCTCTTATGGAATAAAGTGCATTTCTATACTAGTATGTGTCATTGAGATGACAACACGACTGTCTCTTATGGAAAAAAGTGCATTTTTATCTGTCACTATAGATGGCAACACGGCTGTCTCTTATGAAGTAAAGTGCATTTCTATACTAGTATGTGTCATTGAGATGGCAACACGGCTGTCTCTTATGGAATAAAGTGCATTTCTATACTAGTTTGTGTCATTCAGATGGCGGCAACACGGCTGTCTCTTTTTAAGAACATTTCTATCTGACATTGTAGATGGCAACACGGCTGTCTCTTATGAAGTAAAGTGCATTTCTATGCTTCTTTATGTGTTATTGAGATGGCAACACAGCTGTCTCTTATGGAATAAAGTGCATTTCTATGCTTCTTTATGTGTTATTGAGATGGCAACACGGCTGTTTCTATACTAGTATATGTGTCATTCAGATGGCAACATGGCTGTCTCTTATGGAATAAAGTGCATTTCTATACTAGTATGTGTCATTGAGATGGCAACACGGCTGTCTCTTATGGAATAAAGTGCATTTTTATCTGTCACTATAGATGGCAACACGGCTGTCTCTTATGAAGTAAAGTGCATTTCTATGCTTCTGTATGTGTCATTGAGATGGCAACACGACTGCCTCTTATGTAATAAAGTGCATTTCTGTCTGTCATTGCAGATGGCAACACGGCTATTTCTATACTAGTATATGTGTCATTGAGATGGCAACACGGCTGTCTCTTATGGAATAAAGTGCATTTCTATACTAGTATGTGTCATTGAGATGGCAACACGGCTGCCTCTTATGGAATAAAGTGCATTTTTATCTGTCACTATAGATGGCAACACGGCTGTCTCTTATGAAGTAAAGTGCATTTCTATGCTTCTTTATGTGTTATTGAGATGGCAACACGGCTGTCTCTTATGGAACAAAGTGCATTTCTATCTGTCATTGTAGATTTCAACACGGCTGTTTCTATACTAGTATATGTGTCATTCAGACGGCAACATGGCTGTCTCTTATGGAATAAAGTGCATTTCTATACTAGTATACAAATGACGCACAGGTCTGAGTGCGTCAGTCGGAATTGTGTGCATAAGGTAACTATGGAATGCTTAATCCACGAGGCGAAGCCGAGTGGGTTTAGGCTAAATTCCATAGTTACCGCATGCACACTATATTCCGACTGACGCACGAAAAGAATGTGTCATTGAGATGGCAACACAGCTGTCTCTTATGGAATAAAGTGCATTTTATCTGTCACCATCGATGGCAACACGGCTGTCTCTTATGGAATAAAGTTCATTTCTATCTGTCATTGTAGATGGCAACACGGCTGTTTCTATGCTAGTATATGTGTCATTCAGATGGCGGCAACACGGCTGTCTCTTTTTAAGAACATTTCTATCTGACATTGTAGATGGCAACACGGCTGTCTCTTATGAAATAAAGTGCATTTCTATGCTTCTGTATGTGTCATTGAGATGGCAACACGACTGCCTCTTATGGAATAAAGTGCATTTCTATCTGTCATTGTAGATGGCAACACGGCTGTTTCTATGCTAGTATATGTGTCATTCAGATGGCAACACAGCTGTCTCTTATGGAATAAAGTGCATTTCTATACTAGTATGTGTCATTGAGATGGCAACACGGCTGTCTCTTATGGAATAAAGTGCATTTTTATCTGTCACTATAGATGGCAACACGGCTGTCTCTTATGAAGTAAAGTGCATTTCTATACTAGTATGTGTCATAGAGATGGCAACACGGCTGTCTCTTATGGAATAAAGTGTATTTCTATACTAGTTTGTGTCATTCAGATGGCGGCAACACGGCTGTCTCTTTTTAAGAACATTTCTATCTGACATTGTAGATGGCAACACGGCTGTCTCTTATGAAGTAAAGTGCATTTCTATGCTTCTTTATGTGTTATTGAGATGGCAACACGGCTGTCTCTTATGGAATAAATTGCATTTCTGTCAGTCATTGCAGATGGCAACACGGCTGTTTCTATACTAGTATATGTGTCATTGAGATGGCAACAACGGCTGTCTCTTATGGAATAAAGTGCATTTCTATACTAGTATGTGTCATTGAGATGGCAACATGGCTGCCTCTTATGGAATAAAGTGCATTTTTATCTGTCACTATAGATGGCAACACGGCTGTCTCTTATGAAGTAAAGTGCATTTCTATGCTTCTGTATGTGTCATTGAGATGGCAACACGACTGCCTCTTATGGAATAAAGTGCATTTCTATCTGTCATTGTAGATGGCAACACGACTGTCTCTTATGGAATAAAGTGCATTTTTATCCGTCACTATAGATGGGAACACGGCTGTCTCTTATGAATCTTATGAAGTAAAGTGCATTTCTATGCTTCTGTATGTGTCATTGAGATCGCAACACGGCTGCCTCTTATGGAATAAATTGCATTTCTATCTGTCATTGTAGATGGCAACACGGCTATCTTATGAAGTAAAGTGCATTTCTATTTATGTGTCATTGAGATGGCAACACGGATGTCTCTTATGGAATGAAGTGCATTTCTGTGTGTCATTCTCAATGGCAACACGGCTGTCTGTTACGGAGAAAAGTGCATTTCTATACTAGTATGTGTCATTGAGATGGCAACACGGCTGTCTCTTATGGAATAAAGTGTATTTCTATACTATTTTGTGTCATTCAGATGGCGGCAACACGGCTGTCTCTTTTTAAGGAAATTTCTATCTGACATTGTAGATGGCAACACGGCTGTCTCTTATGAAGTAAAGTGCATTTCTATGCTTCTTTATGTGTTATTGAGATGGCAACACGGCTGTCTCTTATGGAACAAAGTGCATTTCTATCTGTCATTGTAGATTTCAACACGGCTGTTTCTATACTAGTATATGTGTCATTGAGATGGCAACACGGCTGTCTCTTATGGAATAAAGTGCATTTTTATCTGTCACCATAGATGGCAACACGGCTGACTCTTATGAAATAAAGTGCATTTCTATGCTTCTGTATGTGTCATTGAGATAGCAACACGACTGCCTCTTATGGAATAAAGTGCATTTCTATCTGTCATTGTAGATGGCAACACGGCTGTTTCTCTACTAGTATATGTGTCATTCAGATGGCAACACGGCTGTCTCTTATGGAATAAAGTGCATTTCTATACTAGTATGTGTCATTGAGATGGCAACACGGCTGTCTCTTATGGGATAAAGTGCATTTTTATCTGTCACTATAGATGGCAACACGGCTGTCTCTTATGAAGTAAAGTGCATTTCTATACTAGTATGTGTCATTGAGATGGCAACACGGCTGTCTCTTATGGAATAAAGTGCATTTCTATACTAGTTTGTGTCATTCAGATGGCGGCAACACGGCTGTCTCTTTTTAAGAACATTTCTATCTGACATTGTAGATGGCAACACGGCTGTCTCTTATGAAGTAAAGTGCATTTCTATGCTTCTTTATGTGTTATTGAGATGGCAACACGGCTGTCTCTTATGGAACAAAGTGCATTTCTATCTGTCGTAGATTTCAACACGGCTGTTTCTATACTAGTATATGTGTCATTCAGATGGCAACATGGCTGTCTCTTATGGAATAAAGTGCATTTCTATACTAGTATGTGTCAATGAGATGGCAACACGGCTGTCTCTTATGGAATAAAGTGCATTTTTATCTGTCACCATAGATGGCAACACGGCTGTCTGTTATGGAATAAAGTGCATTTCTATCTGTGATTGTAGATGGCAACACGGCTGTTTCTATGCTAGTATATATGTCATTCAGATGGCGGCAGCACGGCTGTCTCTTTTTAAGAACATTTCTATCTGACATTGTAGATGGCAACACGGCTGTCTCTTATGAAGTAAAGTGCATTTCTATGCTTGTTTATGTGTTATTGAGATGGCAACACGGCTGTCTCTTATGGAACAAAGTGCATTTCTATCTGTCATTGTAGATTTCAACACGGCTGTTTCTATACTAGTATATGTGTCATTGAGATGGCAACACGGCTGTCTCTTATGGAATAAAGTGCATTTTTATCTGTCACCATAGATGGCAACACGGCTGACTCTTATGAAATAAAGTGCATTTCTATGCTTCTGTATGTGTCATTGAGATAGCAACACGACTGCCTCTTATGGAATAAAGTGCATTTCTATCTGTCATTGTAGATGGCAACACGGCTGTTTCTCTACTAGTATATGTGTCATTCAGATGGCAACACGGCTGTCTCTTATGGAATAAAGTGCATTTCTATACTAGTATGTGTCATTGAGATGGCAACACGGCTGTCTCTTATGGGATAAAGTGCATTTTTATCTGTCACTATAGATGGCAACACGGCTGTCTCTTATGAAGTAAAGTGCATTTCTATACTAGTATGTGTCATTGAGATGGCAACACGGCTGTCTCTTATGGAATAAAGTGCATTTCTATACTAGTTTGTGTCATTCAGATGGCGGCAACACGGCTGTCTCTTTTTAAGAACATTTCTATCTGACATTGTAGATGGCAACACGGCTGTCTCTTATGAAGTAAAGTGCATTTCTATGCTTCTTTATGTGTTATTGAGATGGCAACACGGCTGTCTCTTATGGAACAAAGTGCATTTCTATCTGTCGTAGATTTCAACACGGCTGTTTCTATACTAGTATATGTGTCATTCAGATGGCAACATGGCTGTCTCTTATGGAATAAAGTGCATTTCTATACTAGTATGTGTCATTGAGATGGCAACACGGCTGTCTCTTATGGAATAAAGTGCATTTTTATCTGTCACCATAGATGGCAACACGGCTGTCTGTTATGGAATAAAGTGCATTTCTATCTGTCATTGTAGATGGCAACACGGCTGTTTCTATGCTAGTATATGTGTCATTCAGATGGCGGCAACACGGCTGTCTCTTTTTAAGAACATTTCTATCTGACATTGTAGATGGCAACACGGCTGTCTCTTATGAAATAAAGTGCATTTCTATGCTTCTGTATGTGTCATTGAGATGGCAACACGACTGCCTCTTATGGAATAAAGTGCATTTCTATCTGTCATTGTAGATGGCAACACGGCTGTTTCTATACTAGTATATGTGTCATTCAGATGGCAACATGGCTGTCTCTTATGGAATAAAGTGCATTTCTATACTAGTATGTGTCATTGAGATGGCAACACGGCTGTCTTTTATGGAATAAAGTGCATTTTTATCTGTCACCATAGATGGCAACACGGCTGTCTCTTATGAAATAAAGTGCATTTCTATGCTTCTGTATGTGTCATTGAGATGGCAACACGACTGCCTCTTATAGAATAAAGTGCACTTCTATCTGTCATTGTAGATGGCAACACGGCTGTTTCTATACTAGTATATGTGTCATTCAGATGGCAACACGGCTGTCTCTTATGGAATAAAGTGCATTTCTATACTAGTATGTGTCATTGAGATGACAACACGACTGTCTCTTATGGAAAAAAGTGCATTTTTATCTGTCACTATAGATGGCAACACGGCTGTCTCTTATGAAGTAAAGTGCATTTCTATACTAGTATGTGTCATTGAGATGGCAACACGGCTGTCTCTTATGGAATAAAGTGTATTTCTATACTAGTTTGTGTCATTCAGATGGCGGCAACACGGCTGTCTCTTTTTAAGAACATTTCTATCTGACATTGTAGATGGCAACACGGCTGTCTCTTATGAAGTAAAGTGCATTTCTATGCTTCTTTATGTGTTATTGAGATGGCAACACGGCTGTTTCTATACTAGTATATGTGTCATTCAGATGGCAACATGGCTGTCTCTTATGGAATAAAGTGCATTTCTATACTAGTATGTGTTATTGAGATGGCAACACGGCTGTCTCTTATGGAATAAAGTGCATTTTTATCTGTCACTATAGATGGCAACACGGCTGTCTCTTATGAAGTAAAGTGCATTTCTATGCTTCTGTATGTGTCATTGAGATGGCAACACGACTGCCTCTTATGGAATAAAGTGCATTTCTGTCTGTCATTGCAGATGGCAACACGGCTATTTTTATACTAGTATATGTGTCATTGAGATGGCAACACGGCTGTCTCTTATGGAATAAAGTGCATTTCTATACTAGTATGTGTCATTGAGATGGCAACACGGCTGCCTCTTATGGAATAAAGTGCATTTTTATCTGTCACTATAGATGGCAAAACGGCTGTCTCTTATGAAGTAAAGTGCATTTCTATGCTTCTTTATGTGTTATTGAGATGGCAACACGGCTGTCTCTTATGGAACAAAGTGCATTTCTATCTGTCATTGTAGATTTCAACACGGCTGTTTCTATACTAGTATATGTGTCATTCAGACGGCAACACAGCTGTCTCTTATGGAATAAAGTGCATTTCTATGCTTCTTTATGTGTTATTGAGATGGCAACACGGCTGTTTCTATACTAGTATATGTGTCATTCAGATGGCAACATGGCTGTCTCTTATGGAATAAAGTGCATTTCTATACTAGTATGTGTCATTGAGATGGCAACACGGCTGTCTCTTATGAAGTAAAGTGCATTTCTATGCTTCTGTATGTGTCATGGAGATGGCAACACGACTGCCTCTTATGGAATAAAGTGCATTTCTATCCGTCATTGTAGATGGCAACACGACTGTCTCTTATGGAATAAAGTGCATTTTTATCCGTCACTATAGATGGGAACACGGCTGTCTCTTATGAATCTTATGAAGTAAAGTGCATTTCTATGCTTCTGTATGTGTCATTGAGATCGCAACACGACTGCCTCTTATGGAATAAAGTGCATTTCTATCTGTCATTGTAGATGGCAACACGACTGCCTCTTATGGAATAAAGTGCATTTTTATCTGTCACTATAGATGGCAACACGGCTGTCTCTTATGAAGTAAAGTGCATTTCTATGCTTCTGTATGTGTCATTGAGATGGCAACACGACTGCCTCTTATGGAATAAAGTGCATTTCTATCTGTCATTGTAGATGGCAACACGACTGCCTCTTGGCCCATTCTCAGTAAAAGCGTTCAAATACGGAATTTTGGTGTCGCCGACATTCCATGACAGTTTGCGGTTCCCTGAAACCTATTAGATACTATTTAAATGTTTATAATATATCACGAGGACTTTATTTGTTAAAAATAAACACGATCAAATGCGGTTGTCTGCCTTATTGTATAAAATTTTGCTGTTAAACTTCGTTAAGACCCCCAAAATGCAGTGTCGCCGGCTATTTCAGAATTATGTTTTATTGCTCCTCTCCGTCCACAAACACACTTTCCAAATATCATTTTCATGGACGATGAGCATATCATATGTGCTAATCACAATACTCAAAAAGTACCAAAATTGTTATTGACTTCTTTTTTTATAGCCTTTTGAAACCTGTCGCCAAGTTCACCGCCAGATACGTTACCAGTTTTTTTAGTGTTACAGCATTGCGAAAATAACAAGACTATGCAATGACCCTGTGTATATGAAACCCTGAGGATATACTTCATACATTGCAAGTACTTAGATTTTTTGTGCAACAGCTCTTTTTTGAGAATACGGTACAATGTTTGAAATATCGGTTTTCTACACTTTTATTTGGACAGATACGTGACATACTTTTCACGCCACCCACTGCGACAGATATTGCAATGTCAGACAAATTGTATATTATACATTACTCCTCGGAATGACGCATCGATTCAACATTAAAGTTTAGTACAAGTGAGAAATATTTGGTAGATATCGCTCTCATAATAATATGATCGACCATATACGTTACCACAGATACGTTACCCCAGATACGTGACCGAATTTTGCTCATTGGTCTTGTGCTTTCTGGGGATCAAATCTGGTCAAAATTCATCCCTACACATTACATGCTTCGTTTTGTTGGACCTCAGGATTATATTCTTACACCAAAAGGACAGAGAGGTGAAAAAGATCAACACTTCCACATGATTTTTTTTTCTGCGTCAGTGTCTCACAACTTAATGCCAAGTTTTCCGACAGATACGTTACCACATAATCAAAATGCTGAAAAGAAATTGTAAATGTTTTTACAAACAAATCGTTGTGTGCTCATAAACTCCAAAGTTCTATTTTATAAAACCCAGCCACTTTCATATTCTATGCAACAACTTTGAACGTTTATTTTACAAGACGAAGCTAAGATTCAGCATATCAGTTTTTTGCTTTTCAGATTTAGCAGATACGTTAGGTATAATTCAGGGCACCCACGGTGACAAATAATGTTATGTAAAACAAAGTGTTCATAAAACAATTCTGCATAGAATGACGCTTCCATAAAAAATTAAAGTTATGTTCAAATGAAGAATATTCAGTAGAAATTGCTCTGTAACTTCACCGACAGATTCATTTACGGAACGCCAGATACGTTACCAAACTTTAAAAGAGTAAAAAGTAGTTTATGAAACGCTTCCGAGAAAAGTTTCAGTGTTCTGTTGCATATTTATTCTAGTGTTTTTCAACATATGAAGAACTACTCAAGATTCATTGATAAGTTGAACAATTATTTATTCATTTTGATTAAAAGGGATGAGCCACATACGTTACCATAGGTCAAACAACTGTTTAGCATATCGAGTTCATAGAGACTGTTCCTACTTCCTTCTAAGTGCCTGCAAAAATATATTTTTTAAACCTTGTTTGCATTATCCATCAAAACTTAATGAGTATTTATAGTCAGATGGATAAATACATTCAGACGTAAGATGAGAATATTCTGTGAATGAAGAACTCAGCTTTCACATTTAGGGCTCTTTTCCACTACATTTCATAGTTTAAATATTACGTACAATGTTTAAAATGGTTAATTTGGGCTTACATCATTCATTTTTACATCAATTCATGAGGTATTAATTAAACAGGTGATATTTATTAATTCATACACAACTAAAATTATTACTTATATTTTACCAGATGCGTTACCAAGGGTGATTCGATGTTTTTCAATAGTTATTTCCCCAGGAAAGCAATTCATATTTGTTTCCTGTGAAATTCCAGATCGGATCGTTCCCTTTGCATGATTTGTGGGATTCGAAACTTTATTTGTAAGCGAAATTTGCTAAAAATACAAAGTGAATTTTAAGGTTATGTTTCATTTCAGCAAAAAGCATATTTCAACCTACCACACAGAAATAATTTCTACCAATTAGCAAGGGATGACAACATTTTTACCTCTTGAAAAACCCCAATATCTTTAGGGGGGACAGATGTCTTTTCCTGAACAGAAATTGGATCAAAACAATAAATTTAATTCAGAGTTAGGAGTCCATTACAACATGTAAATTTGTGGTAACGTATCTGATTGGTGATCAAAAATCATATATGATGCTCTATTTCAATTCATTTTTACTCAATGAATGGCCATCATTTAGAATGTTCCACTTTTTGTTTCGTATTTGACCGGTTTTGAAGTTTCCGAAAACACATCTTTGAATGTATTACTTTGTGGTTGATTTTTCGGTTTTACTCACATGGAATTGAACACTTAATCTGAGAATGGCCCTCTTATGGAATAAAGTGCATAATCTGTCATTGTAGATGGCAACATGGCTATCTTATGAAGTAAAGTGCATTTCTATTTATGTGTCATTGAGATGGCAACACGGATGTCTCTTATGGAATGAAGTGCATTTCTGTGTGTCATTCTCAATGGCAACACGGCTGTCTGTTACGGAGAAAAGTGCATTTCTATACTAGTATGTGTCATTGAGATGGCAACATGGCTGTCTCTTATGGACTAAAGTGTATTTCCATACTATTTTGTGTCATTCAGATGGCGGCAACACGGCTGTCTCTTTTTAAGAAAATTTCTATCTGACATTGTAGATGGCAACACGGCTGTCTCTTATGAAGTAAAGTGCATTTCTATGCTTCTTTATGTGTTATTGAGATGGCAACACGGCTGTCTCTTATTGAATAAAGTGAATTTCTATCTGTCATTGTAGATATCAACACGGCTGTTTCTATACTAGTATATGTGTCATTCAGATGGCAACATGGCTGTCTCTTATGGAACAAAGTGCATTTCTGTACTAGTATGTGTCATTGAGATGGCAACACGGCTGTCTTTTATGGAATAAAGTGCATTTTTATCTGTCACCATAGATGGCAACACGGCTGTCTCGTATGAAATAAAGTGCATTTCTATGCTTCTGTATGTGTCATTGAGATGGCAACACGACTGCCTCTTATAGAATAAAGTGCACTTCTATCTGTCATTGTAGATGGCAACACGGCTGTTTCTATACTAGTATATGTGTCATTCAGATGGCAACACGGCTGTCTCTTATGGAATAAAGTGCATTTCTATACTATTATGTGTCATTGAGATGACAACACGACTGTCTCTTATGGAATAAAGTGCATTTTTATCTGTCACTATAGATGGCAACATGGCCGTCTCTTATGAAGTAAAGTGCATTTCTATACTAGTATGTGTCATTGAGATGGCAACACGGCTGTCTCTTATGGAATAAAGTGTATTTCTATACTAGTTTGTGTCATTCGTATGTGTTATTGAGATGGCAACACGGCTGTCTCTTATGGAACAAAGTGCATTTCTATCTGTCATTGTAGATTTCAACACGGCTGTTTCTATACTAGTATATGTGTCATTCAGACGGCAACATGGCTGTCTCTTATGGAATAAAGTGCATTTCTATACTAGTATACAAATGACGCACAGGTCTGAGTGCGTCAGTCGGAATTGTGTGCATAAGGTAACTATGGAATGCTTAATCCACGAGTCGAAGCCGAGTGGGTTTAGGCTAAATTCCATAGTTACCGCATGCACACTATATTCCGACTGACGCACGAAAAGAATGTGTCATTGAGATGGCAACACGGCTGTCTCTTATGGAATAAAGTGCATTTTTATCTGTCACCATAGATGGCAACACGGCTGTCTCTTATGGAATAAAGTTCATTTCTATCTGTCATTGTAGATGGCAACACGGCTGTTTCTATGCTAGTATATGTGTCATTCAGATGGCGGCAACACGGCTGTCTCTTTTTAAGAACATTTCTATCTGACATTGTAGATGGCAACACGGCTGTCTCTTATGAAATAAAGTGCATTTCTATGCTTCTGTATGTGTCATTGAGATGGCAACACGACTGCCTCTTATGGAATAAAGTGCATTTCTATCTGTCATTGTAGATATCAACACGGCTGTTTCTATACTAGTATATGTGTCATTCAGATGGCAACATGGCTGTCTCTTATGGAATAAAGTGCATTTCTATACTAGTATGTGTCATTGAGATGGCAACACGGCTGTCTTTTATGGAATAAAGTGCATTTTTATCTGTCACCATAGATGGCAACACGGCTGTCTCTTATGAAATAAAGTGCATTTCTATGCTTCTGTATGTGTCATTGAGATGGCAACACGACTGCCTCTTATAGAATAAAGTGCACTTCTATCTGTCATTGTAGATGGCAACACGGCTGTTTCTATACTAGTATATGTGTCATTCAGATGGCAACACGGCTGTCTCTTATGGAATAAAGTCCATTTCTATACTAGTATGTGTCATTGAGATGACAACACGACTGTCTCTTATGGAAAAAAGTGCATTTTTATCTGTCACTATAGATGGCAACACGGCTGTCTCTTATGAAGTAAAGTGCATTTCTATACTAGTATGTGTCATTGAGATGGCAACACGGCTGTCTCTTATGGAATAAAGTGTATTTCTATACTAGTTTGTGTCATTCAGATGGCGGCAACACGGCTGTCTCTTTTTAAGAACATTTCTATCTGACATTGTAGATGGCAACACGGCTGTCTCTTATGAAGTAAAGTGCATTTCTATGCTTCTTTATGTGTTATTGAGATGGCAACACGGCTGTCTCTTATGGAATAAAGTGCATTTCTATGCTTCTTTATGTGTTATTGAGATGGCAACACGGCTGTTTCTATACTAGTATATGTGTCATTCAGATGGCAACATGGCTGTCTCTTATGGAATAAAGTGCATTTCTATACTAGTATGTGTCATTGAGATGGCAACACGGCTGTCTCTTATGGAATAAAGTGCATTTTTATCTGTCACTATAGATGGCAACACGGCTGTCTCTTATGAAGTAAAGTGCATTTCTATACTAGTATGTGTCATAGAGATGGCAACACGGCTGTCTCTTATGGAATAAAGTGTATTTCTATACTAGTTTGTGTCATTCAGATGGCGGCAACACGGCTGTCTCTTTTTAAGAACATTTCTATCTGACATTGTAGATGGCAACACGGCTGTCTCTTATGAAGTAAAGTGCATTTCTATGCTTCTTTATGTGTTATTGAGATGGCAACACGGCTGTCTCTTATGGAATAAAGTGCATTTCTATGCTTCTTTATGTGTTATTGAGATGGCAACACGGCTGTTTCTATACTAGTATATGTGTCATTCAGATGGCAACATGGCTGTCTCTTATGGAATAAAGTGCATTTCTATACTAGTATGTGTCATTGAGATGGCAACACGGCTGTCTCTTATGGAATAAAGTGCATTTTTATCTGTCACTATAGATGGCAACACGGCTGTCTCTTATGAAGTAAAGTGCATTTCTATACTAGTATGTGTCATAGAGATGGCAACACGGCTGTCTCTTATGGAATAAAGTGTATTTCTATACTAGTTTGTGTCATTCAGATGGCGGCAACACGGCTGTCTCTTTTTAAGAACATTTCTATCTGACATTGTAGATGGCAACACGGCTGTCTCTTATGAAGTAAAGTGCATTTCTATGCTTCTTTATGTGTTATTGAGATGGCAACACGGCTGTCTCTTATGGAATAAATTGCATTTCTGTCTGTCATTGCAGATGGCAACACGGCTATTTCTATACTAGTATATGTGTCATTGAGATGGCAACACGGCTCTCTCTTATGGAATAAAGTGTATTTCTATACTAGTTTGAGTCATTCAGATGGCGGCAACACGGCTGTCTCTTTTTAAGAACATTTCTATCTGACATTGTAGATGGCAACACGGCTGTCTCTTGTGAAGTAAAGTGCATTTCTATGCTTCTTTATGTGTTATTGAGATGGCAATACGGCTGTTTCTATACTAGTATATGTGTCATTCAGATGGCAACATGGCTGTCTCCTATGGAATAAAGTGCATTTCTATACTAGTATGTGTCATTGAGATGGCAACACGGCTGTCTCTTATGGAATAAAGTGCATTTTTATCTGTCACTATAGATGGCAACACGGCTGTCTCTTATGAAGTAAAGTGCATTTCTATGCTTCTGTATGTGTCATTGAGATGGTAACACGACTCCCTCTTATGGAATAAAGTGCATTTCTATCTGTCATTGTAGATGTCAACACGACTGCCTCTTATGGAATAAAGTGCATTTCTATCTGTCATTGTAGATGGCAACACGGCTGTTTCTATGCTAGTATATGTGTCATTCAGATGGCAACACGGCTGTCTCTTATGGAATAAAGTGCATTTCTATACTAGTATGTGTCATTGAGATGGCAACACGGCTGTCTCTTATGGAATAAAGTGCATTTTTATCTGTCACTATAGATGGCAACACGGCTGTCTCTTATGAAGTAAAGTGCATTTCTATACTAGTATGTGTCATAGAGATGGCAACACGGCTGTCTCTTATGGAATAAAGTGTATTTCTATACTAGTTTGTGTCATTCAGATGGCGGCAACACGGCTGTCTCTTTTTAAGAACATTTCTATCTGACATATTAGACGGCAACACGGCTGTCTCTTATGAAGTAAAGTGCATTTCTATGCTTCTTTATGTGTTATTGAGATGGCAACACGGCTGTCTCTTATGGAATAAAGTGCATTTCTGTCTGTCATTGCAGATGGCAACACGGCTATTTCTATACTAGTATATGTGTCATTGAGATGGCAATACGGCTGTCTCTTATGGAATAAAGTGCATTTCTATACTAGTATGTGTCATTGAGATGGCAACACGGCTGCCTCTTATGGAATAAAGTGCATTTTTATCTGTCACTATAGATGGCAACACGGCTGTCTCTTATGAAGTAAAGTGCATTTCTATGCTTCTGTATGTGTCATTGAGATGGCAACACGACTGCCTCTTATGGAATAAAGTGCATTTCTATCTGTCATTGTAGATGGCAACACGACTGTCTCTTATGGAATAAAGTGCATTTTTATCCGTCACTATAGATGGGAACACGGCTGTCTCTTATGAATCTTATGAAGTAAAGTGCATTTCTATGCTTCTGTATGTGTCATTGAGATCGCAACACGACTGCCTCTTATGGAATAAAGTGCATTTCTATCTGTCATTGTAGATGGCAACACGACTGCCTCTTATGGAATAAAGTGCATTTTTATCTGTCACTATAGATGGCAACACGGCTGTCTCTTATGAAGTAAAGTGCATTTCTATGCTTCTGTATGTGTCATTGAGATGGCAACACGACTGCCTCTAATGGAATAAAGTGCATTTCTATCTGTCATTGTAGATGGCAACACGACTGCCTCTTATGGAATAAAGTGCATTTCTATCTGTCATTGTAGATGGCAACACGACTGCCTCTTATGGAATAAAGTGCATTTCTATCTGTCATTGTAGATGGCAACACGGCTATCTTATGAAATAAAGTGCATTTCTATTTATGTGTCATTGAGATGGCAACACGGATGTCTCTTATGGAATGAAGTGCATTTCTGTGTGTCATTCTCAATGGCAACACGGCTGTCTGTTACGGAGAAAAGTGCATTTCTATACTAGTATGTGTCATTGAGATGGCAACATGGCTGTCTCTTATGGAATAAAGTGTATTTCCATACTATTTTGTGTCATTCAGATGGCGGCAACACGGCTGTCTCATTTTAAGAAAATTTCTATCTGACATTGTAGATGGCAACACGGCTGTCTCTTATGAAGTAAAGTGCATTTCTATGCTTCTTTATGTGTTATTGAGATGGCAACACGGCTGTCTCTTATTGAATAAAGTGCGTTTCTATCTGTCATTGTAGATATCAACATGGCTGTTTCTATACTAGTATATGTGTCATTCAGATGGCAACATGGCTGTCTCTTATGGAATAAAGTGCATTTCTATACTAGTATGTGTCATTGAGATGGCAACACGGCTGTCTTTTATGGAATAAAGTGCATTTTTATCTGTCACCATAGATGGCAACACGGCTGTCTCTTATGAAATAAAGTGCATTTCTATGCTTCTGTATGTGTCATTGAGATGGCAACACGACTGCCTCTTATAGAATAAAGTGCACTTCTATCTGTCATTGTAGATGGCAACACGGCTGTTTCTATACTACTATATGTGTCATTCAGATGGCAACACGGCTGTCTCTTATGGAATAAAGTGCATTTCTATACTAGTATGTGTCATTGAGATGACAACACGACTGTCTCTTATGGAAAAAAGTGCATTTTTATCTGTCACTATAGATGGCAACACGGCTGTCTCTTATGAAGTTAAGTGCATTTCTATACTATTATGTGTCATTGAGATGGCAACACGGCTGTCTCTTATGGAATAAAGTGTATTTCTATACTAGTTTGTGTCATCAAGTGGTTTTAACTAGTTTCAAGTAGTTTCAACATGTTTCAACTGATCTCATCTGGTTTCAACTGATTTTAACTGGTTTCAACTGGTTTTAACTAGTTTCAAATGGTCTCAAATGGTTTCAACTGTTCTTGACAAGTTTCAACTGGTTTTAAATCGTTTCAACTGGTTTTAACTTTTTTTGAACTGGTCTCAACTGGTTAGAACTGGTCTCAACCGATATGGACTAGTTTGAACTGATCTCAACTTATTTCAACTGGTCTCAACTGGTTTCAACTGGTTTGATCCGTTCTCAACTGGTTTTAACTGGTTTCAACTGGTTTGAACTAGTCTCAACTGGTTTTAGCTGGTTTCAACTGCTTTGAACTGGTCTCAACTGGTTTTATCTGGTTTTAACTGGTTCAATGTATCTCAACTGGGTTCAACTAGTCTCAACTGGTTTTCACTGGTTTCAAGTACGTAGTTTCAACTGATTTCAAGTGGTTTCAACTTGTTTGAAATGTCTAAACTGGTTTTAACAGGTTTTCACTGGTTTTCAACTGGTCTCTGTTTCTAACTAACTGATTTCAAGTAGGTTTAACTTTTTTCAACTGGTTTACACTGGTTTAAACTAGTTTCAAGTAATTTTAACAGGTTTCGATTGATCTAAACTGGTTTCAACTGATTTTGACTGGTTTCAACTGGTTTTAACTAGTTTCAAATGGTCTCAACTGGTTTCACGTATTCTTGACTAGTTTCAAATGGTTTTATCTCGTTTCAACTGGTTTCAACTTTTTTTGAACTGGTCTCAACTGGTTAGAACTGGTTTCAACCGGTATGGACTAGTTTCAACTGATCTCAAGTCATTTCAACTGGTCTCAACTAGTTTCAACTGGTTTGATCTGTTCTCAACTGATTTTAACTGGTTTCAACTGGTTTGAACTGGTCTCAACTGGTTTTAGCTGGTTTCAACTGCTTTGAACTGGTCTCAACTGGTTTTAACAGGTTTTAACTGGTTTTAACTGGTTCAATGTATGTCAACTGGGTTCAACTAGTCTCAACTGGTTTTCACTGGTTTCAAGTACGTAGTTTCAACTGATCTCAAGTGGTTTCATTTGGTTTCAACTGGTTTTAACAGGTTTTCACTGGTTTTCAACTGGTCTCTGTTTCTAACTAACTGATTTCAAATAGGTTTAACTTTTTTCAACTGGTTTCAACTGGTTTTAACTAGTTTCAAATAATTTTAACAGGTTTCGACTGATCTAAACTGGTTTCAACTGATTTTGACTGGTTTCAATTGGTTTCAACTGGTTTTAACTAGTTTCAAATGGTCTCAACTGGTTTCAACTATTCTTGACTAGTTTCAACTGGTTTTAACTCGTTTCAACTGGTTCCAACTTTTTTTGAACTGGTCTCAACTGGTTAGAACTGGTCTCAACCGGTATGGTCTAGTTTCCACTGATCTCAAGTTATTTCAACTGGTCTCAACTGGTTTCAACTGGTTTGATCTGTTCTCAACTGGTTTTAACTGGTTTCAACTGGTTTGAACTGGTCTCAACTGGTTTTAGCTGGTTTCAACTGCTTTGAACTGGTCTCAACTGGTTTTAACTGGTTCAATGTATCTCAACTGGGTTCAACTAGTCTCAACTGGTTTTCACTGGTTTCAAGTACGTAGTTTCAACTGATCTCAAGTGGTTTCATTTGGTTTCAACTGGTTTCAACTTGTTTGAAATGTCTAAACTGGTTTTAGCAGGTTTTCACTGGTTATCAACTGGTCTCTGTTTCTAACTAACGGGTTTCAAGTAGTTTTAACTTTTTTCAACTGGTTTCAACTGGTTTTAACTAGTTTCAAGTAATTTTAACAGGTTTCGACTGATCTAAACTGGTTTCAACTGATTTTGACTGGTTTCAACTGGTTTTAACTGATTTTAACTAGTTTCCACTGGTCTCATCTGGTTTCAACTGTTCTCGATTTTTTTCAACTTTTTTTACACGGTTTAAACTGGTCTCAACTGGTTTTAACTGGTTTCAACTTCTTTCCTTGATATTAATCTTTGCATTCATCCAGGTTTGATTTATCTTTTTTTTTTCAATTTGCATTTCTTTATAGTAGTTGCTTTCATCATTTCTTTTCAAACTTATCCATCTCTCCCTTGCTTTCCTTTATAATACAAGTTTCTCTTCTTCCCTTCCATTGTCTTTTAATGAACGCTCTATTTTGTAAACCTTTTGTTTTTGTGGGTTGAACTTTTTGAATACTTGAGATCAGTTGAAACTAGTTGACACCAGTTGAACCCAGTTAAAACCAGTTTAACTAGATGAAACCAGTTAAAACCAGTTGAGATCAGTTCAATTCAGTTGAAACCAGATGAAACCAGTTAAAACCAGTTGAGACTAGTTCAAACCAGTTGAAACCAGTTGAGAAATTAGTGTGCGTAATGAGTCTCGGCATTATAACGGTGATGAAATCAAATTAGTCCATACTGAAAGTTTCATTGAATTCCCAGTAAATTGGGTATTTGGCAGTAACAACGCAAAGTAAAGAAACATCGGGAAGTATATTCGATGTGTTGTACAAGGAGAGAAAATTCCTTGTATTTGTTATGTCGATTTTTGTTACTCGCTAGAAATCCGGGGAAGGTTCGACGAAATAAAGAATCTGTTATTGGGGAAATCGTACATTACATTGCCAACGGGATTGAAACCATTTCCAAAGTAAAACCGTCAAATTTTCGTGCAAGGGAAACGAAATCATTGGTTTTCAAAAAAACAGGATGTTATGAATTCAAGTGAATGATAAATGACCAATTTAAGATGCTTGATAGTCTAGTTACTCGCAGCTTGCCACAAGTACCAAAGTATTTAAAAGTAATAGAACGAATGAAATGCCTTTTTCCTTCTAACTCTTTAATTGCGCGTCCTATGGTTTCTTATTTTTGCGTCATTTGCGTCATTAGTAAATGACGCAATGTATTGAAAATTATTCGTAACAAAGCCGTCAATTTTGTCAATCTGATTACAAAGCTACTTTGTTCAAAAGAAACAAAACTTTCATTTCTTATTATGACGGAATTGAGAAGTTTAAAAGAAACTTGAAGAAACTTCAGGAACTTCAAGAAAGAGTATGTTACGGAATTAAGTGACTGATAAATGACCGTTTTAAGATGCCTGATAGTCTAATTACTGGCAGTTTAAAACAAGTACCAAAGTATTTGAAAGCAGCAGAAGGAATGAAATGTCTTTTTTCTTCTTGATCTTTAATCTCGTGTGCTATGGTTTCTTATCTTTGCGTCATTACTAGAAATGACGCAATGTATTGAAAATGATTTGTAACAAACCCGTCAATTTTGTCAATCTGATTCCAAAGCTATTTTGTTCGTTATTGGTTAAATCGTACCATTACATTGCAAACGGGTGGGAGTTCGTTTACAACGTAAAACCGTCAAATTTTCCTGCAAGGTTAAACGAAATCATTGGTTTTCAAGAAACAGTATGTAATGAGACCAAGTCACTGATAAATGACCAATTTAGGATGCTTGATAGTCTAATCATTTGACGTTTGAAACAAGTACCAAAGTATTTGAAAGTAGCAGAAGGAATGAAATGTCTTTTTCTTCTTAATCTTTAATCGCTTGTCTTTGCGTCATTACTACTAATGACGCAATGTATTGAAAATGATTTCTAACAAACCCGTCAATTTTGTCAATCTGATTACAAAGCTATTTTGTTCAAAAGAAACAAAAACTTTCATTTCTTGTTATGGCGGAAATCAGAAATTAAAAAAAAACTTAAGAAACTTCAGGAACTTCAAGAAAGAGTATGTTATGAAATCAAATGACTGATAAATGACCAATTTAAGATGCTTGATAGTCTAATTAATTGCAGTTTGAAACGAGTACCAAACTCCTTGAGAGTAGAAGAATGAATAAAATGTCTTTTTTCTTGTGATCTTTAATCGCGTGTGCTATGGTTTCTATTTTGTAAACCTTTTGTTTTTGTGGGTTGAACTTTTTGAATCCTTGAGATCAGTTGAAACTAGTTGACACCAGTTGAACCCAGTTAAAACCAGTTTAACTAGATGAAACCAGTTAAAACCAGTTGAGATCAGTTCAATTCAGTTGAAACCAGATGAAACCAGTTAAAACCAGTTGAGACTAGTTCAAACCAGTTGAAACCAGTTGAGAAATTAGTGTGTGTAATGAGTCTCGGCATTACAACGGTGATGAAATCAAATTAGTCCATACTGAAAGTTTCATTGAATTCCCAGTAAATTGGGTATTTGGCAGTAACAACGCAAAGTAAAGAAACATCGGGAAGTATATTCGATGTGTTGTACAAGGAGAGAAAATTCCTTGTATTTGTTATGTCGATTTTTGTTACTCGCTAGAAATCCGGGGAAGGTTCGACGAAATAAAGAATCTGTTATTGGGGAAATCGTACATTACATTGCCAACGGGATTGAAACCATTTCCAAAGTAAAACCGTCAAATTTTCGTGCAAGGGAAACGAAATCATTGGTTTTCAAAAAAACAGGATGTTATGAATTCAAGTGAATGATAAATGACCAATTTAAGATGCTTGATAGTCTAGTTACTCGCAGCTTGCCACAAGTACCAAAGTATTTAAAAGTAATAGAACGAATGAAATGCCTTTTTCCTTCTAACTCTTTAATTGCGCGTCCTATGGTTTCTTATTTTTGCGTCATTTGCGTCATTAGTAAATGACGCAATGTATTGAAAATTATTCGTAACAAAGCCGTCAATTTTGTCAATCTGATTACAAAGCTATTTTGTTCAAAAGAAACAAAAACTTTCATTTCTTGTTATGGCGGAAATCAGAAATTAAAAAAAAAAACTTAAGAAACTTCAGGAACTTCAAGAAAGAGTATGTTATGAAATCAAATGACTGATAAATGACCAATTTAAGATGCTTGATAGTCTAATTAATTGCAGTTTGAAACGAGTACCAAACTACTTGAGAGTAGAAGAATGAATATAATGTCTTTTTTCTTGTGATCTTTAATCGCGTGTGCTATGGTTTCTTATTTTTGCGTCATTACTACTAATGACGCCAATGTATTGAAAATGATTTGTAACACACCCGTCAATTTTGTCAATCTGATTGCAAAGCTATTTTGTTCAAAAGAAACAAAACTTTCATTTTTTATTATGACGGAATTCAGAAGTTTAAAATAAACTTGAATTTCAAAAAAGAGTGTATTATGAAATCAAGTGACTGACAACTGAGCAATTTAAGATGCTTGACAGTCTAATTACTTTAATTTGAAACAAGTACCAAAGTATTTGAAAATAGCAGAATGAATAAAATGTCTTTTTTCTTCTTGACCTTTAATGGCGTGTGCTATGGTTTCTTATCTTTGCGACATTACTACTAATGTATGACGCAATGTATTGAAAACGATTTGTAACAAACCCGTCCATTTTGTCAATCTGGTTCCAAAGCTATTTTGTTCGTTATTGGTTAAATCGTACATTACATTGCAAACGGGTGGGAGTTCGTTTGCAACGTAAAACCATCAAATTTTCGTGCAAGGTAAGCGAATCATTGGTTTTCAAGAAAGAGTATGTTATGAAATCAAGTGACTGATTAATGACCAATTTAAGATGCTTGATAGTCTAATCATTTGCAGTTTGAAACAAGTACCAAACTATTTGAAAGTAGCAGAAGGAATGAAATGTCTTTTTTCTTCTTAATATTTAATCGCGAGTGCTATGGTTTCTTATATTTGCGTCATTACTACTAATGACGCAATGTATTGAAAATGATTTTTACCAAACCCGTCAATATTGTCAAACTAATTAGAAAGCTATTTTGTTCAAAAGAAACAAAATTGTCATTTCTTATAATGACGTAATTCAGAAGTTGAAAAGAAACTAAGAAACTTCAGGAACTTCAAGAAAGCGTATGTTAGGAAATCAAGTGACACAATGTATTGAAATGTAATGTATCAGTATAAATGACCAGTATAAATCGGTATAAATATATAGCTTGGGATGTTAACAACGTCATCTGACCACTCACATAGTGGCCCAGGCCGTAAGGGCCTGACAGTTAAAGTGACAATATAGGTTTTCTTGCACTTTACAAACGTTATGATATATCAAATGCTACATATCCTTGTATTTTCGTTATTTTGAGACATTGAAACGGCCTGGGCCATATTGGGGTGGGTATAAATGTGTAGCTTAAAATGATACCAACCTCATCTGACCACTCACATAGTGGCCCAGTCTGTAGGAGCCTGACAGTTAAAGTGGCAATGTAGGTGCTTCTTGCCATTTACAAAGGTCGCATATATAAAATGCTACATTACTTTGTAATGCCTTTATTTAAAAAAAGAAATACTAAAACGGCCTAGCCACATTTGCGTCTTTATAACTGTGTAGCTTTTACAAAGATCGCATATAAAATGATATATACATAACCTTATGCTGCCTTTATTTCAAACAAACACTGAAACGGCCTGGGCCACATTGGGGTCGCTGTAAATGTGTAGCGTAGGATGTTAGCAACCTCATCTGACCACTCACATAGTGGCCCAGGCTGTAAAAGGGCCTGACAGTTAAAGTGACAATGTAGGTGTTTCCTGCCATTTACAAACGTTATATATAAAATGCTACATATCCTTGTATTTTCGTTATTTTCAGAGATCGAAACGGCGTGGGCCACACTGGGGTCGGTATAAATGTGTAGCTTAGGAGGTTAGCAACCTCATCTGACCACTCACATAGTGGCCCAGGCCTTAGGGGCCTGACATTTAAAGTGGGGGTGGGGTAAGCAATTTCAACTGGTTTCAACTGGTCTCTATTTGTAACTGGTTTCAACTGGTTTTAACTAGTTTCAAGTAGTTTCAACATGTTTCAACTGATCTCAACTGGTTTCAACTGATTTTAACTGGTTTCAACTGGTTTTAACTAGTTTCAAATGGTCTCAACTGGTTTCAACTGTTCTTGACTAGTTTCAACTGGTTTTAACTCGTTTCAACTGGTTTCAGCTTTTTTTGAACTGGTCTCAACTGGTTAGAACTGGTCTCAACCGGTATGGACTAGTTTGAACTGATCTCAAGTTATTTCAACTGATTTCAACTGGTTTGATCTGTTCTCAACTGGTTTTAACTGGTTTCAAGTGGTTTTAACTAGTTTCAAGTAGTTTCAACATGTTTCAACTGATCTCATCTGGTTTCAACTGATTTTAACTGGTTTGAACTGGTTTTAACTAGTTTCAAATGGTCTCACCTGGTTTCAACTGTTCTTGACTAGTTTCAACTGGTTTTAAATCGTTTCAACTGGTTTCAACTTTTTTTGAACTGGTCTCAACTGGTTAGAACTGGTCTCAACCGGTATGGACTAGTTTGAACTGATCTCAACTTATTTTAACTGGTCTCAACTGGTTTCAACTGGTTTGATCCGTTCTGAACTGGTTTTAACTGGTTTCAACTGGTTTGAACTGGTCTCAACTGGTTTTATCTGGTTTTAACTGGTTCAATGTATATCAACTGGGTTCAACTAGTCTCAACTGGTTTTCACTGGTTTCAAGTACGTAGTTTCAACTGATTTCAAGTGGTTTCAACTTGTTTGAAATGTCTAAACTGGTTTTAACAGGTTTTCACTGGTTTTCAACTGGTCTCTGTTTCTAACTAACTGATTTCAAGTAGGTTTAACTTTTTTCAACTGGTTTACACTGGTTTTAACTAGTTTCAAGTAATTTTAACAGCTTTCGATTGATCTAAACTGGTTTCAACTGATTTTGACTGGTTTCAACTGGTTTTAACTAGTTTCAACTGGTTCCAACTTTTTTTGAACTGGTCTCAACTGGTTAGAACTGGTTTCAACCGGTATGGACTAGTTTCAACTGATCTCAAGTCATTTCAACTGGTCCCAACTAGTTTCAACTGGTTTGATCTGTTCTCAACTGGTTTTAACTGGTTTCAACTGGTTTGAACTGGTCTCAACTGGTTTTAACTGGTTTTAACTGGTTCAATGTATCTCAACTGGGTTCAACTAGTCTCAACTGGTTTTCACTGGTTTCAAGTACGTAGTTTCAACTGATCTCAAGTGGTTTCATTTGGTTTCAACTGGTTTTAACAGGTTTTCACTGGTTTTCAACTGGTCTCTGTTTCTAACTAACTGATTTCAAGTAGGTTTAACTTTTTTCAACTGGTTTACACTGGTTTTAACTAGTTTCAAGTAATTTTAACAGGTTTCGATTGATCTAAACTGGTTTCAACTGATTTTGACTGGTTTCAACTGGTTTTAACTAGTTTCAAATGGTCTCAACTGGTTTCACGTATTCTTGACTAGTTTCAAATGGTTTTAACTCGTTTCAACTGGTTTCAACTTTTTTTGAACTGGTGTCAACTGGTTAGAACTGGTTTCAACCGGTATGGACTAGTTTCAACTGATCTCAAGTCATTTCAACTGGTCCCAACTAGTTTCAACTGGTTTGATCTGTTCTCAACTGGTTTTAACTGGTTTCAACTGGTTTGAACTGGTCTCAACTGGTTTTAGCTGGTTTCAACTGCTTTGAACTGGTCTCAACTGGTTTTAACTGGTTTTAACTGGTTCAATGTATCTCAACTGGGTTCAACTAGTCTCAACTGGTTTTCACTGGTTTCAAGTACGTAGTTTCAACTGATCTCAAGTGGTTTCATTTGGTTTCAACTGGTTTTAACAGGTTTTCACTGGTTTTCAACTGGTCTCTGTTTCTAACTAACTGATTTCAAATAGGTTTAACTTTTTCAACTGGTTTCAACTGGTTTTAACTAGTTTCAAGTAATTTTAACAGGTTTCGACTGATCTAAACTGGTTTCAACTGATTTTGACTGGTTTCAACTGGTTTCAACTGGTTTTAACTAGTTTCAAATGGTCTCAACTGGTTTCAACTATTCTTGACTAGTTTCAACTGGTTTTAACTCGTTTCAACTGGTTCCAACTTTTTTTGAACTGGTCTCAACTGGTTAGAACTGGTCTCAACGGGTATGGTCTAGTTTCAACTGATCTCAAGTTATTTCAACTGGTCTCAACTGGTTTCAACTGGTTTGATCTGTTCTCAACTGGTTTTAGCTGGTTTCAACTGCTTTGAACTGGTCTCAACTGGTTTTAACTGGTTCAATGTATCTCAACTGGGTTCAACTAGTCTCAACTGGTTTTCACTGGTTTCAAGTACGTAGTTTCAACTGATCTCAAGTGGTTTCATTTGGTTTCAACTGGTTTCAACTTGTTTGAAATGTCTAAACTGGTTTTAACAGGTTTTCACTGGTTTTCTACTGGTCTCTGTTTCTAACTAACTGGTTTCAAGTAGTTTTAACTTTTTTCAACTGGTTTCAACTGGTTTTAACTAGTTTCAAGTAATTTTAACAGGTTTCGACTGATCTAAACTGGTTTCAACTGATTTTGACTGGTTTCAACTGGTTTGAACTGATTTTAACTAGTTTCCACTGGTCTCATCTGGTTTCAACTGTTCTCGATTTTTTTCAACTTTTTTTACACGGTTTAAACTGGTCTCAACTGGTTTTAACTGGTTTCAACTTCTTTCCTTGATATTCATCTTTGCATTCATCCAGGTTTGATTTATCTTTTTTTCAATTTGCATTTCTTTATAGTAGTTGCTTTCATCATTTCTTTTCAAACTTATCCATCTCTCCCCTGCTTTCCTTTATAATACAAGTTTCTCTTCTTCCCTTCCATTGTCTTTTAATGAACGCTCTATTTTGTAAACCTTTTGTTTTTGTGGGTTGAACTTTTTGAATACTTGAGATCAGTTGAAACTAGTTGACACCAGTTGAACCCAGTTAAAACCAGTTTAACTAGATGAAACCAGTTAAAACCAGTTGAGATCAGTTCAATTCAGTTGAAACCAGATGAAACCAGTTAAAACCAGTTGAGACTAGTTCAAACCAGTTGAAACCAGTTGAGAAATTAGTGTGCGTAATGAGTCTCGGCATTATAACGGTGATGAAATCAAATTAGTCCATACTGAAAGTTTCATTGAATTCCCAGTAAATTGGGTATTTGGCAGTAACAACGCAAAGTAAAGAAACATCGGGCAGTATATTCGATGTGTTGTACAAGGAGAGAAAATTCCTTGTATTTGTTATGTCGATTTTTGTTACTCGCTAGAAATCCGGGGAAGGTTCGACGAAATAAAGAATCTGTTATTGGGGAAATCGTACATTACATTGCCAACGGGATTGAAACCATTTCCAAAGTAAAACCGTCAAATTTTCGTGCAAGGGAAACGAAATCATTGGTTTTCAAAAAACAGGATGTTATGAATTCAAGTGAATGATAAATGACCAATTTAAGATGCTTGATAGTCTAGTTACTCGCAGCTTGCCACAAGTACCAAAGTATTTAAAAGTAATAGAACGAATGAAATGCCTTTTTCCTTCTAACTCTTTAATTGCGTCATTTATTTTTGCGTCATTTGCGTCATGAGTAAATGACGCAATGTATTGAAAATTATTCGTAACAAAGCCGTCAATTTTGTCAATCTGATTACAAAGCTATTTTGTTCAAAAGAAACAAAACTTTCATTTCTTATTATGACGGAATTGAGAAGTTTAAAAGAAACTTTAAGAAACTTCAGGAACTTCAAGAAAGAGTATGTTACGGAATTAAGTGACTGATAAATGACCGTTTTAAGATGCTTGATAGTCTAATTACTGGCAGTTTAAAACAAGTACCAAAGTATTTGAAAGCAGCAGAAGGAATGAAATGTCTTTTTTCTTCTTGATCTTTAATCTCGTGTGCTATGGTTTCTTATCTTTGCGTCATTACTACAAATGACGCAATGTATTGAAAATGATTTGTAACAAACCCGTCAATTTTGTCAATCTGATTCCAAAGCTATTTTGTTCGTTATTGGTTAAATCGTACCATTACATTGCAAACGGGTGGGAGTTCGTTTACAACGTAAAACCGTCAAATTTTCATGCAAGGTTAAACGAAATCATTGGTTTTCAAGAAACAGTATGTAATGAGACCAAGTCACTGATAAATGACCAATTTAGGATGCTTGATAGTCTAATCATTTGAAGTTTGAAACAAGTACCAAAGTATTTGAAAGTAGCAGAAGGAATGAAATGTCTTTTTCTTCTTAATCTTTAATCGCTTGTCTTTGCGTCATTACTACTAATGACGCAATGTATTGACAATGATTTCTAACAAACTTTTGTCAATATGATTACAAAGCTATTTTGTTCAAAAGAAACAAAAACTTTCATTTCTTGTTATGGCGGAAATCAGAAATTTAAAAAAAAACTTAAGAAACTTCAGGAACTTCAAGAAAGAGTATGTTATGAAATCAAATGACTGATAAATGACCAATTTAAGATGCTTGATAGTCTAATTAATTGAAGTTTGAAACGAGTACCAAACTACTTGAGAGTAGAAGAATGAATAAAATGTCTTTTTTCTTGTGATCTTTAATCGCGTGTGCTATGGTGTCTTATCTTTGCGTCATTACTACTAATGACGCAATGCGTCATTACTACTAATGACGCAATGTATTGAAAATGATTTGTAACACACCCGTCAATTTTGTCAATCTGATTGCAAAGCTATTTTGTTCAAAAGAAACAAAACTTTCATTTTTTTATTATGACGGAATTCAGAAGTTTAAAAGAAACTTGAATTTCAAAAAAGAGTGTATTATGAAATCAAGTGACTGACAACTGAGCAATTTAAGATGCTTGACAGTCTAATTACTTTAATTTGAAACAAGTACCAAAGTATTTGAAAATAGCAGAATGAATAAAATGTCTTTTTTTCTTCTTGATCTTTAATGGCGTGTGCTATGGTTTCTTATCTTTGCGACATTACTACTAATGTATGACGCAATGTATTTAAAACGATTTGTAACAAACCCGTCAATTTTGTCAATCTGGTTCCAAAGCTATTTTGTTCGTTATTGGTTAAATCGTACATTACATTGCAAACGGGTGGGAGTTCGTTTACAACGTAAAACCGTCAAATTTTCGTGCAAGGTAAGCGAAATCATTGGTTTTCAAGAAAGAGTATGTTATGAAATCAAGTGACTGATTCCTTGTATTTGTTATGTCGATTTTTGTTACTCGCTAGAAATCCGGGGAAGGTTCGACCAAATAAAGAATCTGTTATTGGGGAAATCGTACATTACATTGCCAACGGGATTGAAACCATTTCCAAAGTAAAACCGTCAAATTTTCGTGCAAGGGAAACGAAATCATTGGTTTTCAAAAAACAGGATGTTATGAATTCAAGTGAATGATAAATGACCAATTTAAGATGCTTGATAGTCTAGTTACTCGCAGCTTGCCACAAGTACCAAAGTATTTAAAAGTAATAGAACGAATGAAATGCCTTTTTCCTTCTAACTCTTTAATTGCGCGTCCTATGGTTTCTTATTTTTGCGTCATTTGCGTCATGAGTAAATGACGCAATGTATTCTTCTTCTTGCTTATGAGGCAGCAGCATCTAAGTAATGTCCTTCAGTTGTTGTAGCCAAATTACAGTCTGTGGAGTAGGGTGTGTCAGGTCCATGTTGTCAGGAGGTCGGAGATCAGGGCACTCACTCAAGATGTGTTGAGCAGTCTGTTCTGGTGCACCACACTGGCAAGCTGCTGACGGGCGTAGCCCCCAACGATGCATGGCTGCATTGAAACGCCCAACTCCCGTTCGAATCCGATTTAGAGACACCCACTCACTCCTTGGGAGGTTTGCTCCTGGGGGGACAGATGTATCGGGCGTGACAACGAGTTGGGCAGGTCGTTGGGTGTCTTCCCAGCTTGTTCTCCATGTCTGACAGATGTTGAAGTCTGATCCTCTCAGCGTTGCTGCATGGCGGGAGAAAGGGCGGCGAGACTTCAGTCGCTGATGCCGCTGACCCAGAGTTACAGAGCCCTCAACTACGTCGTGGAGGAGGTCGTCCGGGTTGCTGGAGGCCTTGGTTACCAGCCTATGTGTGTGATGTTCTCGGCGCATGGGGGCAGGAGCGATGCCTGAGAGAACAGGTAGGAATTCTGTTGGTGTAGGCCGGAGACATCCTGTTATTAATCTCATGGTGTCATTCAGAACTGAGTCAAGTTTCTTGGTGTGAGAGCTCCTACACCATGCAGGGGAGGCGTATTCCGCGGCACTGTATACCAGTGCTAGCGCACTAGTGCGGAGAGTGGTTGCACTGGCACCCCATTTTGAGCCTGCAAGTCGGTGAAGGAGGTTGTTCCTTGAAGACACTTTTGCACTTATGGCCTTGAGTTGTTCCTTGTAGGTCAGCTGCCTATCCAACTTCACTCCAAGGTAGGTTGGTGTAGCATTGTATGGAAGAGGTGTATTGAAAATGTATTGAAAATTATTCGTAACAAAGCCGTCAATTTTGTCAATCTGATTACAAAGCTATTTTGTTCAAAAGAAACAAAACTTTCATTTCTTATTATGACGGAATTGAGAAGTTTAAAAGAAACTTGAAGAAACTTCGGGAACTTCAAGAAAGAGTATGTTACGGAATTAAGTGACTGATAAATGACCGTTTTAAGATGCTTGATAGTCTAATTACTGGCAGTTTAAAACAAGTACCAAAGTATTTGAAAGCAGCAGAAGGAATGAAATGTCTTTTTTCTTCTTGATCTTTAATCTCGTGTGCTATGGTTTCTTATCTTTGCGTCATTACTACAAATGACGCAATGTATTGAAAATGATTTGTAACAAACCCGTCAATTTTGTCAATCTGATTCCAAAGCTATTTTGTTCGTTATTGGTTAAATCGTACCATTACATTGCAAACGGGTGGGAGTTCGTTTACAACGTAAAACCGTCAAATTTTCCTGCAAGGTTAAACGAAATCATTGGTTTTCAAGAAACAGTATGTAATGAGACCAAGTCACTGATAAATGACCAATTTAGGATGCTTGATAGTCTAATCATTTGCAGTTTGAAACAAGTACCAAATTATTTGAAAGTAGCAGAAGGAATGAAATGTCTTTTTCTTCTTAATCTTTAATCGCTTGTCTTTGCGTCATTACTACTAATGACGCAATGTATTGAAAATGATTTCTAACAAACCCGTCAATTTTGTCAATCTGATTACAAAGCTATTTTGTTCAAAAGAAGCAAAAACTTTCATTTCTTGTTATGGCGGAAATCAGAAATTTAAAAAAAAAAAACTTAAGAAACTTCAGGAACTTCAAGAAAGAGTATGTTATGAAATCAAATGACTGATAAATGACCAATTTAAGATGCTTGATAGTCTAATTAATTGCAGTTTGAAACGAGTACCAAACTACTTGAGAGTAGAAGAATGAATAAAATGTCTTTTTTCTTGTGATCTTTAATCGCGTTTGCTATGATTTCTTATTTTTGCGTCATTACTACTAATGACGCCAATGTATTGAAAATGATTTGTAACACACCCGTCAATTTTGTCAATCTGATTGCAAAGCTATTTTGTTCAAAAGAAACAAAACTTTCATTTTTTATTATGACGGAATTCAGAAGTTTAAAATAAACTTGAATTTCAAAAAAGAGTGTATTATGAAATCAAGTGACTGACCACTGAGCAATTTAAGATGCTTGACAGTCTAATTACTTTAATTTGAAACAAGTACCAAAGTATTTGAAAATAGCAGAATGAATAAAATGTCTTTTTTCTTCTTGACCTTTAATGGCGTGTGCTATGGTTTCTTATCTTTGCGACATTACTACTAATGTATGACGCAATGTATTGAAAACGATTTGTAACAAACCCGTCCATTTTGTCAATCTGGTTCCAAAGCTATTTTGTTCGTTATTGGTTAAATCGTACATTACATTGCAAACGGGTGGGAGTTCGTTTGCAACGTAAAACCGTCAAATTTTCGTGCAAGGTAAGCGAATCATTAGTTTTCAAGAAAGAGTATGTTATGAAATCAAGTGACTGATTAATGACCAATTTAAGATGCTTGATAGTCTAATCATTTGCAGTTTGAAACAAGTACCAAACTATTTGAAAGTAGCAGAAGGAATGAAATGTCTTTTTTCTTCTTAATATTTAATCGCGAATGCTATGATTTCTTATATTTGCGTCATTACTACTAATGACGCAATGTATTGAAAATGATTTTTACCAAACCCGTCAATATTGTCAAACTAATTAGAAAGCTATTTTGTTCAAAAGAAACAAAATTGTCATTTCTTATAATGACGTAATTCAGAAGTTGAAAAGAAACTAAGAAACTTCAGGAACTTCAAGAAAGCGTATGTTAGGAAATCAAGTGACACAATGTATTGAAATGTAATGTATCAGTATAAATGACCAGTATAAATCGGTATAAATATATAGCTTGGGATGTTAACAACGTCATCTGACCACTCACATAGTGGCCCAGGCCGTAAGGGCCTGACAGTTAAAGTGACAATATAGGTTTTCTTGCACTTTACAAACGTTATGATATATCAAATGCTACATATCCTTGTATTTTCGTTATTTTGAGACATTGAAACGGCCTGGGCCATATTGGGGTGGGTATAAATGTGTAGCTTAAAATGATACCAACCTCATCTGACCACTCACATAGTGGCCCAGTCTGTAGGAGCCTGACAGTTAAAGTGGCAATGTAGGTGCTTCTTGCCATTTACAAAGGTCGCATATATAAAATGCTACATAACTTTGTAATGCCTTTATTTAAAAAGAAGAAATACTAAAACGGCCTAGCCACATTTGCGTCTTTATAACTGTGTAGCTTTTACAAAGATCGCATATAAAATGATATATACATAACCTTATACTGCCTTTATTTCAAACAAACACTGAAACGGCCTGGGCCACATTGGGGTCGCTGTAAATGTGTAGCGTAGGATGTTAGCAACCTCATCTGACCACTCACATAGTGGCTCAGGCTGTAAAAGGGCCTGACAGTTAAAGTGACAATGTAGGTGTTTCCTGCCATTTACAAACGTTATATATAAAATGCTACATATCCTTGTATTTTCGTTATTTTCAGACATCGAAACGGCGTGGGCCACACTGGGGTCGGTATAAATGTGTAGCTTAGGAGGTTAGCAACCTCATCTGACCACTCACATAGTGGCCCAGGCCTTAGGGGCCTGACATTTAAAGTGGGGGTGGGGTAAGCAATTTCAACTGGTTTCAACTGGTCTCTATTTGTAACTGGTTTCAACTGGTTTTAACTAGTTTCAAGTAGTTTCAACATGTTTCAACTGATCTCAACTGGTTTCAACTGATTTTAACTGGTTTCAACTGGTTTTAACTAGTTTCAAATGGTCTCGACTGGTTTCAACTGTTCTTGACTAGTTTCAACTGGTTTTAACTCGTTTCAACTGGTTTCAGCTTTTTTTGAACTGGTCTCAACTGGTTAGAACTGGTCTCAACCGGTATGGACTAGTTTCAACTGATCTCAAGTTATTTCAACTGGTCTCAACTGGTTTCAACTGGTTTGATCTGTTCTCAACTGGTTTTAACTGGTTTCAACTGGTTTGAACTGGTCTCAACTGTTTTTAGCTGGTTTCAACTGCTTTGAACTGGTCTCAACTGGTTTTAACTGGTTTTAACTGGTTCAATGTATCTCAACTGGGTTCAACTAGTCTCAACTGGTTTTCACTGGTTTCAAGTACGTAGTTTCAACTGATCTCAAGTGGTTCCATTTGGTTTCAACTGGTTTCAACTTGTTTGAAATGTCTAAACTGGTTTTAACAGGTTTTCACTGGTTTTCAACTGGTCTGTGTTTCTAACTAACTGGTTTCAAGTAGTTTTAACTTTTTTCAACTGGTTTCAACTGGTTTTAACTAGTTTCAAGTAATTTTAAGAGGTTTCGACTGATCTAAACTGGTTTCAACTGATTTTGACTGGTTTCAACTGGTTTTAACTGATTTTAACTAGTTTCCACTGGTCTCATCTGGTTTCAACTGTTCTCGATTTTTTTCAACTTTTTTTACACGGTTTAAACTGGTCTCAACTGGTTTTAACTGGTTTCAACTTCTTTCCTTGATATTCATCTTTGCATTCATCCAGGTTTGATTTATCTATTTTTTTCAATTTGCATTTCTTTATAGTAATTGCTTTCATCATTTCTTTTCAAACTTATCCATCTCTCCCTTGCTTTCCTTTATAATACAAGTTTCTCTTCTTCCCTTCCATTGTCTTTTAATGAACGCTCTATTTTGTAAACCTTTTGCTTTTGTGGGTTGAACTTTTTGAATACTTGAGATCAGTTGAAACTAGTTGACACCAGTTTAACTAGATGAAACCAGTTAAAACCAGTTGAGATCAGTTCAATTCAGTTGAAACCAGATGAAACCAGTTAAAACCAGTTGAGACTAGTTCAAACCAGTTGAAACCAGTTGAGAAATTAGTGTGCGTAATGAGTCTCGGCATTATAACGGTGATGAAATCAAATTAGTCCATACTGAAAGTTTCATTGAATTCCAGTAAATTGGGTATTTGGCAGTAACAACGCAAAGTAAAGAAACATCGGGAAGTGTATTCGATGTGTTGTACAAGGAGAGAAAATTCCTTGTATTTGTTATGTCGATTTTTGTTACTCGCTAGAAATCCGGGGAAGGTTCGACGAAATAAAGAATCTGTTATTGGGGAAATCGTACATTACATTGCCAACGGGATTGAAACCATTTCCAAAGTAAAACCGTCAAATTTTCGTGCAAGGGAAACGAAATCATTGGTTTTCAAAAAAACAGGATGTTATGAATTCAAGTGAATGATAAATGACCAATTTAAGATGCTTGATAGTCTAGTTACTCGCAGCTTGCCACAAGTACCAAAGTATTTGAAAATAGCAGAATGAATAAAATGTCTTTTTTCTTCTTGACCTTTAATGGCGTGTGCTATGGTTTCTTATCTTTGCGACATTACCACTAATGTATGACGCAATGTATTGAAAACGATTTGTAACAAACCCGTCCATTTTGTCAATCTGGTTCCAAAGCTATTTTGTTCGTTGTTGGTTAAATCGTACATTACATTGCAAACGGGTGGGAGTTCGTTTGCAACGTAAAACCATCAAATTTTCGTGCTAGGTAAGCGAATCATTGGTTTTCAAGAAAGAGTATGTTATGAAATCAAGTGACTGATTAATGACCAATTTAAGATGCTTGATAGTCTAATCATTTCCAGTTTGAAACAAGTACCAAACTATTTGAAAGTAGCAGAAGGAATGAAATGTCTTTTTTCTTCTTAATATTTAATCGCGAGTGCTATGGTTTCTTATATTTGCGTCATTACTACTAATGACGCAATGTATTGAAAATGATATTTAACAAACCCGTCAATATTGTCAAACTAATTAGAAAGCTATTTTGTTCAAAAGAAACAAAATTGTCATTTCTTATAATGACGTAATTCAGAAGTTGAAAAGAAACCAAGAAACTTCAGGAACTTCAAGAAAGCGTATGTTAGGAAATCAAGTGACACAATGTATTGAAATGTAATGTATCAGTATAAATGACCAGTATAAATCGGTATAAATATATAGCTTGGGATGTTAACAACGTCATCTGACCACTCACAGGCCGTAAGGGCCTGACAGTTAAAGTGACAATATAGGTTTTCTTGCACTTTACAAACGTTATGATATATCAAATGCTACATATCCTTGTATTTTCGTTATTTTGAGACATTGAAACGGCCTGGGCCATATTGGGGTGGGTATAAATGTGTAGCTTAAAATGATACCAACCTCATCTGACCACTCACATAGTGGCCCAGTCTGTAGGAGCCTGACAGTTAAAGTGGCAATGTAGGTGCTTCTTGCCATTTACAAAGGTCGCATATATAAAATGCTACATAAATTTGTAATGCCTTTATTTAAAAAAAGAAATACTAAAACGGCCTAGCCACATTTGCGTCTTTATAGCTGTGTAGCTTTTACAAAGATCGCATATAAAATGATATATACATAACCTTATGCTGCCTTTATTTCAAACAAACACTGAAACGGCCTGGGCCACATTGGGGTCGCTGTAAATGTGTAGCGTAGGATGTTAGCAACCTCATCTGACCACTCACATAGTGGCCCAGGCTGTAAAAGGGCCTGACAGTTAAAGTGACAATGTAGGTGTTTCCTGCCATTTACAAACGTTATATATAAAATGCTACATATCCTTGTATTTTCGTTATTTTCAGACATTGAAACGGCGTGGGCCACACTGGGGTCGGTATAAATGTGTAGCTTAGGAGGTTAGCAACCTCATCTGACCACTCACATAGTGGCCCAGGCCTTAGGGGCCTGACATTTAAAGTGGGGGTGGGTAAGCAATTTCAACTGGTTTCAACTAGTTTTAACTAGTTTCAAGTAGTTTCAACAGGTTTCAACTGATCTCAACTGGTTTCAACTGATTTTAACTGGTTTCAACTGGTTTTAACTAGTTTCAAATGGTCTCAACTGGTTTCAACTGTTCTTGACTAGGTTCAACTGGTTTTAACTCGTTTCAACTGGTTTCAACTTTTTTTGAACTGGTCTCAACCGGTATGGACTAGTTTCAACTGATCTCAAGTTATTTCAACTGGTCTCAACTGGTTTCAACTGGTTTGATCTGTTCTCAACTGGTTTTAACTGGTTTCAACTGGTTTGAACTGGTCTCAACTGTTTTTAGCTGGTTTCAACTGCTTTGAACTGGTCTCAACTGGTTTTAACTGGTTTTAACTGGTTCAATGTATCTCAACTGGGTTCAACTAGTCTCAACTGGTTTTCACTGGTTTCAAGTACGTAGTTTCAACTGATCTCAAGTGGTTTCATTTGGTTTCAACTGGTTTCAACTTGTTTGAAATGTCTAAACTGGTTTTAACAGGTTTTCACTGGTTTTCAACTGGTCTGTGTTTCTAACTAACTGGTTTCAAGTAGTTTTAACTTTTTTCAACTGGTTTCAACTGGTTTTAACTAGTTTCAAGTAATTTTAAGAGGTTTCGACTGATCTAAACTGGTTTCAACTGATTTTGACTGGTTTCAACTGGTTTTAACTGATTTTAACTAGTTTCCACTGGTCTCATCTGGTTTCAACTGTTCTCGATTTTTTTCAACTTTTTTACACGGTTTAAACTGGTCTCAACTTGTTTTAACTGGTTTCAACTTCTTTCCTTGATATTCATCTTTGCATTCATCCAGGTTTGATTTATCTATTTTTTTCAATTTGCATTTCTTTATAGTAATTGCTTTCATCATTTCTTTTCAAACTTATCCATCTCTCCCTTGCTTTCCTTTATAATACAAGTTTCTCTTCTTCCCTTCCATTGTCTTTTAATGAACGCTCTATTTTGTAAACCTTTTGTTTTTGTGGGTTGAACTTTTTGAATACTTGAGATCAGTTGAAACTAGTTGACACCAGTTTAACTAGATGAAACCAGTTAAAACCAGTTGAGATCAGTTCAATTCAGTTGAAACCAGATGAAACCAGTTAAAACCAGTTGAGACTAGTTCAAACTAGTTGAAACCAGTTGAGAAATTAGTGTGCGTAATGAGTCTCGGCATTATAACGGTGATGAAATCAAATTAGTCCATACTGAAAGTTTCATTGAATTCCCAGTAAATTGGGTATTTGGCAGTAACAACGCAAAGTAAAGAAACATCGGGCAGTATATTCGATGTGTTGTACAAGGAGAGAAAATTCCTTGTATTTGTTATGTCGATTTTTGTTACTCGCTAGAAATCCGGGGAAGGTTCGACGAAATAAAGAATCTGTTATTGGGGAAATCGTACATTACATTGCCAACGGGATTGAAACCATTTCCAAAGTAAAACCGTCAAATTTTCGTGCAAGGGAAACGAAATCATTGGTTTTCAAAAAACAGGATGTTATGAATTCAAGTGAATGATAAATGACCAATTTAAGATGTTTGATAGTCTAGTTACTCGCAGCTTGCCACAAGTACCAAAGTATTTAAAAGTAATAGAACGAATGAAATGCCTTTTTCCTTCTAACTCTTTAATTGCGTCATTTATTTTTGCGTCATTTGCGTCATGAGTAAATGACGCAATGTATTGAAAATTATTCGTAACAAAGCCGTCAATTTTGTCAATCTGATTACAAAGCTATTTTGTTCAAAAGAAACAAAACTTTCATTTCTTATTATGACGGAATTGAGAAGTTTAAAAGAAACTTGAAGAAACTTCAGGAACTTCAAGAAAGAGTATGTTACGGAATTAAGTGACTGATAAATGACCGTTTTAAGATGCTTGATAGTCTAATTACTGGCAGTTTAAAACAAGTACCAAAGTATTTGAAAGCAGCAGAAGGAATGAAATGTCTTTTTTCTTCTTGATCTTTAATCTCGTGTGCTATGGTTTCTTATCTTTGCGTCATTACTACAAATGACGCAATGTATTGAAAATCATTTGTAACAAACCCGTCAATTTTGTCAATCTGATTCCAAAGCTATTTTGTTCGTTATTGGTTAAATCGTACCATTACATTGCAAACGGGTGGGAGTTCGTTTACAACGTAAAACCGTCAAATTTTCCTGCAAGGTTAAACGAAATCATTGATTTTCAAGAAACAGTATGTAATGAGGCCAAGTCACTGATAAATGACCAATTTAGGATGCTTGATAGTCTAATCATTTGAAGTTTGAAACAAGTACCAAAGTATTTGAAAGTAGCAGAAGGAATGAAATGTCTTTTTCTTCTTAATCTTTAATCGCTTGTCTTTGCGTCATTACTACTAATGACGCAATGTATTGAAAATGATTTCTAACAAACTCGTCAATTTTGTCAATATGATTACAAAGCTATTTTGTTCAAAAGAAACAAAAACTTTCATTTCTTGTTATGGCGGAAATCAGAAATTAAAAAAAAACTTAAGAAACTTCAGGAACTTCAAGAAAGAGTATGTTATGAAATCAAATGACTGATAAATGACCAATTTAAGATGCTTGATAGTCTAATTAATTGCAGTTTGAAACGAGTACCAAACTACTTGAGAGTAGAAGAATGAATAAAATGTCTTTTTTCTTGTGATCTTTAATCGCGTGTGCTATGGTGTCTTATCTTTGCGTCATTACTACTAATGACGCAATGCGTCATTACTACTAATGACGCAATGTATTGAAAATGATTTGTAACACACCCGTCAATTTTGTCAATCTGATTGCAAAGCTATTTTGTTCAAAAGAAACAAAACTTTCATTTTTTATTATGACGGAATTCAGAAGTTTAAAAGAAACTTGAATTTCAAAAAAGAGTGTATTATGAAATCAAGTGACTGACAACTGAGCAATTTAAGATGCTTGACAGTCTAATTACTTTAATTTGAAACAAGTACCAAAGTATTTGAAAATAGCAGAATGAATAAAATGTCTTTTTTTCTTCTTGATCTTTAATGGCGTCTGCTATGGTTTCTTATCTTTGCGACATTACTACTAATGTATGACGCAATGTATTGAAAACGATTTGTAACAAACCCGTCAATTTTGTCAATCTGGTTCCAAAGCTATTTTGTTCGTTATTGGTTAAATCGTACATTACATTGCAAACGGGTGGGAGTTCGTTTACAACGTAAAACCGTCAAATTTTCGTGCAAGGTAAGCGAAATCATTGGTTTTCAAGAAAGAGTATGTTATGAAATCAAGTGACTGATTAATGACCAATTTAAGATGCTTGATAGTCTAATCATTTGCAGTTTGAAACAAGTACCAAACTATTTGAAAGTAGCAGAAGGAATGAAATGTCTTTTTTCTTCTTAATATTTAATCGCGTGTGCTATGGTTTCTTATATTTGCGTCATTACTACTAATGACGCAATGTATTGAAAATGATTTTTAACAAACCCGTCAATATTGTCAAACTAATTAGAAAGCTATTTTGTTCAAAAGAAACAAAATTGTCATTTCTTATAATGACGTAATTCAGAAGTTGAAAAGAAACTAAGAAACTTCAGGAACTTCAAGAAAGCGTATGTTAGGAAATCAAGTGACACAATGTATTGAAATGTAATGTATCAGTATAAATGACCAGTATAAATCGGTATAAATATATAGCTTGGGATGTTAACAACGTCATCTGACCACTCACATAGTGGCCCAGGCCGTAAGGGCCTGACAGTTAAAGTGACAATATAAGTTTTCTTGCACTTTACAAACGTTATGATATATCAAATGCTACATATCCTTGTATTTTCGTTATTTTGAGACATTGAAACGGCCTGGGCCATATTGGGGTGGGTATAAATGTGTAGCTTAAAATGATACCAACCTCATCTGACCACTCACATAGTGGCCCAGTCTGTAGGAGCCTGACAGTTAAAGTGGCAATGTAGGTGCTTCTTGCCATTTACAAAGGTCGCATATATAAAATGCTACATAACTTTGTAATGCCTTTATTTAAAAAAAGAAATACTAAAACGGCCTAGCCACATTTGCGTCTTTATAACTGTGTAGCTTTTACAAAGATCGCATATAAAATGATATATACATAACCTTATGCTGCCTTTATTTCAAACAAACACTGAAACGGCCTGGGCCACATTGGGGTCGCTGTAAATGTGTAGCGTAGGATGTTAGCAACCTCATCTGACCACTCACATAGTGGCCCAGGCTGTAAAAGGGCCTGACAGTTAAAGTGACAATGTAGGTGTTTCCTGCCATTTACAAACGTTATATATAAAATGCTACATATCCTTGTATTTTCGTTATTTTCAGACATCGAAACGGCGTGGGCCACACTGGGGTCGGTATAAATGTGTAGCTTAGGAGGTTAGCAACCTCATCTGACCACTCACATAGTGGCCCAGGCCTTAGGGGCCTGACATTTAAAGTGGGGGTGGGTAAGCAATTTCAACTTGTTTCAACTGGTCTCTATTTGTAACTGGTTTCAACTGGTTTTAACTAGTTTCAAGTAGTTTCAACATGTTTCAACTGATCTCAACTGGTTTCAACTGATTTTAACTGGTTTCAACTGGTTTTAACTAGTTTCAAATGGTCTCAACTGGTTTCAACTGTTCTTGACTAGGTTCAACTGGTTTTAACTCGTTTCAACTGGTTTCAACTTTTTTTGAACTGGTCTCAACTGGTTAGAACTGGTCTCAACCGGTATGGGCTAGTTTCAACTGATCTCAAGTTATTTCAACTGGTCTCAACTGGTTTCAACTGGTTTGATCTGTTCTCAACTGGTTTTAACTGGTTTCAACTGGTTTGAACTGGTCTCAACTGTTTTTAGCTGGTTTCAACTGCTTTGAACTGGTCTCAACTGGTTTTAACTGGTTTTAACTGGTTCAATGTATCTCAACTGGGTTCAACTAGTCTCAACTGGTTTTCACTGGTTTCAAGTACGTAGTTTCAACTGATCTCAAGTGGTTTCATTTGGTTTCAACTGGTTTCAACTTGTTTGAAATGTCTAAACTGGTTTTAACAGGTTTTCACTGGTTTTCAACTGGTCTGTGTTTCTAACTAACTGGTTTCAAGTAGTTTTAACTTTTTTCAACTGGTTTCAACTGGTTTTAACTAGTTTCAAGTAATTTTAAGAGGTTTCGACTGATCTAAACTGGTTTCAACTGATTTTGACTGGTTTCAACTGGTTTTAACTGATTTTAACTAGTTTCCACTGGTCTCATCTGGTGTCAACTGTTCTCGATTTTTTTCAACTTTTTTTACACGGTTTAAACTGGTCTCAACTGGTTTTAACTGGTTTCAACTTCTTTCCTTGATATTCATCTTTGCATTCATCCAGGTTTGATTTATCTATTTTTTTCAATTTGCATTTCTTTGTAGTAATTGCTTTCATCATTTCTTTTCAAACTTATCCATCTCTCCCTTGCTTTCCTTTATAATACAAGTTTCTCTTCTTCCCTTCCATTGTCTTTTAATGAACGCTCTATTTTGTAAACCTTTTGTTTTTGTGGGTGAACTTTTTGAATACTTGAGATCATTTGAAACTAGTTGACACCAGTTTAACTAGATGAAACCAGTTAAAACCAGTTGAGATCAGTTCAATTCAGTTGAAACCAGATGAAACCAGTTAAAACCAGTTGAGACTAGTTCAAACCAGTTGAAACCAGTTGAGAAATTAGTGTGCGTAATGAGTCTCGGCATTATAACGGTGATGAAATCAAATTAGTCCATACTGAAAGTTTCATTGAATTCCCAGTAAATTGGGTATTTGGCAGTAACAACGCAAAGTAAAGAAACATCGGGCAGTATATTCGATGTGTTGTACAAGGAGAGAAAATTCCTTGTATTTGTTATGTCGATTTTTGTTACTCGCTAGAAATCCGGGGAAGGTTCGACGAAATAAAGAATCTGTTATTGGGGAAATCGTACATTACATTGCCAACGGGATTGAAACCATTTCCAAAGTAAAACCGTCAAATTTTCGTGCAAGGGAAACGAAATCATTGGTTTTCAAAAAACAGGATGTTATGAATTCAAGTGAATGATAAATGACCAATTTAAGATGCTTGATAGTCTAGTTACTCGCAGCTTGCCACAAGTACCAAAGTATTTAAAAGTAATAGAACGAATGAAATGCCTTTTTCCTTCTAACTCTTTAATTGCGTCATTTATTTTTGCGTCATTTGCGTCATGAGTAAATGACGCAATGTATTGAAAATTATTCGTAACAAAGCCGTCAATTTTGTCAATCTGATTACAAAGCTATTTTGTTCAAAAGAAACAAAACTTTCATTTCTTATTATGACGGAATTGAGAAGTTTAAAAGAAACTTTAAGAAACTTCAGGAACTTCAAGAAAGAGTATGTTACGGAATTAAGTGACTGATAAATGACCGTTTTAAGATGCTTGATAGTCTAATTACTGGCAGTTTAAAACAAGTACCAAAGTATTTGAAAGCAGCAGAAGGAATGAAATGTCTTTTTTCTTCTTGATCTTTAATCTCGTGTGCTATGGTTTCTTATCTTTGCGTCATTACTACAAATGACGCAATGTATTGAAAATGATTTGTAACAAACCCGTCAATTTTGTCAATCTGATTCCAAAGCTATTTTGTTCGTTATTGGTTAAATCGTACCATTACATTGCAAACGGGTGGGAGTTCGTTTACAACGTAAAACCGTCAAATTTTCCTGCAAGGTTAAACGAAATCATTGATTTTCAAGAAACAGTATGTAATGAGGCCAAGTCACTGATAAATGACCAATTTAGGATGCTTGATAGTCTAATCATTTGAAGTTTGAAACAAGTACCAAAGTATTTGAAAGTAGCAGAAGGAATGAAATGTCTTTTTCTTCTTAATCTTTAATCGCTTGTCTTTGCGTCATTACTACTAATGACGCAATGTATTGAAAATGATTTCTAACAAACTCGTCAATTTTGTCAATATGATTACAAAGCTATTTTGTTCAAAAGAAACAAAAACTTTCATTTCTTGTTATGGCGGAAATCAGAAATTAAAAAAAAAAACTTAAGAAACTTCAGGAACTTCAAGAAAGAGTATGTTATGAAATCAAATGACTGATAAATGACCAATTTAAGATGCTTGATAGTCTAATTAATTGCAGTTTGAAACGAGTACCAAACTACTTGAGAGTAGAAGAATGAATAAAATGTCTTTTTTCTTGTGATCTTTAATCGCGTGTGCTATGGTGTCTTATCTTTGCGTCATTACTACTAATGACGCAATGTATTGAAAATGATTTGTAACACACCCGTCAATTTTGTCAATCTGATTGCAAAGCTATTTTGTTCAAAAGAAACAAAACTTTCATTTTTTATTATGACGGAATTCAGAAGTTTAAAAGAAACTTGAATTTCAAAAAAGAGTGTATTATGAAATCAAGTGACTGACAACTGAGCAATTTAAGATGCTTGACAGTCTAATTACTTTAATTTGAAACAAGTACCAAAGTATTTGAAAATAGCAGAATGAATAAAATGTCTTTTTTTCTTCTTGATCTTTAATGGCGTGTGCTATGGTTTCTTATCTTTGCGACATTACTACTAATGTATGACGCAATGTATTTAAAACGATTTGTAACAAACCTGTCAATTTTGTCAATCTGGTTCCAAAGCTATTTTGTTCGTTATTGGTTAAATCGTACATTACATTGCAAACGGGTGGGAGTTCGTTTACAACGTAAAACCGTCAAATTTTCGTGCAAGGTAAGCGAAATCATTGGTTTTCAAGAAAGAGTATGTTATGAAATCAAGTGACTGATTCCTTGTATTTGTTATGTCGATTTTTGTTACTCGCTAGAAATCCGGGGAAGGTTCGACCAAATAAAGAATCTGTTATTGGGGAAATCGTGCATTACATTGCCAACGGGATTGAAACCATTTCCAAAGTAAAACCGTCAAATTTTCGTGCAAGGGAAACGAAATCATTGGTTTTCAAAAAAACAGGATGTTATGAATTCAAGTGAATGATAAATGACCAATTTAAGATGCTTGATAGTCTAGTTACTCGCAGCTTGCCACAAGTACCAAAGTATTTAAAAGTAATAGAACGAATGAAATGCCTTTTTCCTTCTAACTCTTTAATTGCGCGTCCTATGGTTTCTTATTTTTGCGTCATTTGCGTCATAAGTAAATGACGCAATGTATTCTTCTTCTTCTTGCTTATGAGGCAGCAGCATCTAAGTAATGTCCTTCAGTTGTTGTAGCCAAATTACAGTCTGTGGAGTAGAGTGTGTCAGGTCCATGTTGTCAGGAGGTCGGAGATCAGGGCACTCACTCAAGATGTGTTGAGCAGTCTGTTCTGGTGCACCACACTGGCAAGCTGCTGACGGGCGTAGCCCCCAACGATGCATGGCTGCATTGAAACGCCCAACTCCCGTTCGAATCCGATTTAGAGACACCCACTCACTCCTTGGGAGGTTTGCTCCTGGGGGGACAGATGTATCGGGCGTGACAACGAGTTGGGCAGGTCGTTGGGTGTCTTCCCAGCTTGTTCTCCATGTCTGACAGATGTTGAAGTCTGATCCTCTCAGCGTTGCTGCATGGCGGGAGAAAGGGCGGCGAGACTTCAGTCGCTGATGCCGCTGACCCAGAGTTACAGAGCCCTCAACTACGTCGTGGAGGAGGTCGTCCGGGTTGCTGGAGGCCTTGGTTACCAGCCTATGTGTGTGATGTTCTCGGCGCATGGGGCAGGAGCGATGCCTGAGAGAACAGGTAGGAATTCTGTTGGTGTAGGCCGGAGACATCCTGTTATTAATCTCATGGTGTCATTCAGAACTGAGTCAAGTTTCTTGGTGTGAGAGCTCCTACACCACGCAGGGGAGGCGTATTCCGCGGCACTGTATACCAGTGCTAGCGCACTAGTGCGGAGAGTGGTTGCACTGGCACCCCATTTTGAGCCTGCAAGTCGGTGAAGGAGGTTGTTCCTTGAAGACACTTTTGCACTTATGGCCTTGAGTTGTTCCTTGTGTTACGGTCAAGTTCACACAAATGAATGCAAGGCGGTCACAGTGAATTGAAATGAACAAATCTTCCGGAGCTTTATTAGGAATTTACTTAACAATCAGTTTCCAACCGGAATAATGATAATTGTTCAAAACATTACAGCGAAATTAACCATAACAATTGAATGTTAGACCGGATCGTTTCAACAAAAGATAACTCAAAAGGCAGATTATGTGATACCTGGCCAGGGTTTTACCCTAACAGAACCAACGTCGGGGCCCAACTCATCTGCGACGTGGCGGGGAGGCGACGCAAGACGCTATCACGTCGAGAGCGCGTCGATGCACGGGGACGTCGTCGAATCAGCGGGCGACGCTATCTCGGTACAGCTTGCCGCTCCGCGACTACGCCGGGTAAAAGGGCGTTGGCTGCCAGGTGCGCGTTGCCACTCACACAGTCTCGACGCCCTGGATCGACCTCGGCGTGGCTCCCACTAGTTGCCGTGTAGCAATCACAGGAATCACAGGTGGGCGTTGGCTCCAGACCGCCTGGTGGTTCGCCTGGCCAAGTCAACGAAAACTTATCGACGCCGTCGTTGTCGAAGGAAAACGGGCAAGAAGCAGGTTGACTTCTCCTGGATTACCCTGCTGTTTAGCACTTTAACTCAGTCTGCAGAACACTTAGCTTAGGGAAAGCAATTTCTCCCAAGACCGTGGACGGGACGTTGAGAAAGTTATAACGGTCCTCTCTAACCGGAGTCTGATTGTCGACTGACGCGACCAATGCATTTTTAACATGAGCATTATTACATACATGGAAAATTCCGTCAGGCACGCCCAGCTTAATATATTCATAACATTAAACTCAACCTGGGCGAAGTGTGTAAGGCTGCGGTTCAAAACGACTGACTCAAAAGGAGATTATGTAACTGGTGGTGTTTATAAACATTCGCGATCGTGCACGTGTGATCGCATACACATGATCATAAAACATGAAGACCACATTGTTTGGTGATTACATGGGCAAATTCGTAACACTTGTAGGTCAGCTGCCTATCCAACTTCACTCCAAGGTAGGTTGGTGTAGCATTGTATGGAAGAGGTGTATTGAAAATGTATTGAAAATGTATTGAAAATTATTCGTAACAAAGCCGTCAATTTTGTCAATCTGATTACAAAGCTATTTTGTTCAAAAGAAACAAAACTTTCATTTCTTATTATGACGGAATTGAGAAGTTTAAAAGAAACTTGAAGAAACTTCAGGAACTTCAAGAAAGAGTATGTTACGGAATTAAGTGACTGATAAATGACCGTTTTAAGATGCTTGATAGTCTAATTACTGGCAGTTTAAAACAAGTACCAAAGTATTTGAAAGCAGCAGAAGGAATGAAATGTCTTTTTTCTTCTTGATCTTTAATCTCGTGTGCTATGGTTTCTTATCTTTGCGTCATTACTACAAATGACGCAATGTATTGAAAATGATTTGTAACAAACCCGTCAATTTTGTCAATCTGATTCCAAAGCTATTTTGTTCGTTATTGGTTAAATCGTACCATTACATTGCAAACGGGTGGGAGTTCGTTTACAACGTAAAACCGTCAAATTTTTGTGCAAGGTTAAACGAAATCATTGGTTTTCAAGAAACAGTATGTAATGAGACCAAGTCACTGATAAATGACCAATTTAGGATGCTTGATAGTCTAATCATTTGAAGTTTGAAACAAGTACCAAATTATTTGAAAGTAGCAGAAGGAATGAAATGTCTTTTTCTTCTTAATCTTTAATCGCTTGTCTTTGCGTCATGACTACTAATGACGCAATGTATTGAAAATGATTTCTAACAAACCCGTCAATTTTGTCAATCTGATTACAAAGCTATTTTGTTCAAAAGAAACAAAAACTTTCATTTCTTGTTATGGCGGAAATCAGAAATTTAAAAAAAAAACTTAAGAAACTTCAGGAACTTCAAGAAAGAGTATGTTATGAAATCAAATGACTGATAAATGACCAATTTAAGATGCTTGATAGTCTAATTAATTGCAGTTTGAAACGAGTACCAAACTACTTGAGAGTAGAAGAATGAATAAAATGTCTTTTTTCTTGTGATCTTTAATCGCGTGTGCTATGGTTTCTTATTTTTGCGTCATTACTACTAATGACGCCAATGTATTGAAAATGATTTGTAACACACCCGTCAATTTTGTCAATCTGATTGCAAAGCTATTTTGTTCAAAAGAAACAAAACTTTCATTTTTTATTATGACGGAATTCAGAAGTTTAGAATAAACTTGAATTTCAAAAAAGAGTGTATTATGAAATCAAGTGACTGACAACTGAGCAATTTAAGATGCTTGACAGTCTAATTACTTTAATTTGAAACAAGTACCAAAGTATTTGAAAATAGCAGAATGAATAAAATGTCTTTTTTCTTCTTGACCTTTAATGGCGTGTGCTATGGTTTCTTATCTTTGCGACATTACTACTAATGTATGACGCAATGTATTGAAAACGATTTGTAACAAACCCGTCCATTTTGTCAATCTGGTTCCAAAGCTATTTTGTTCGTTATTGGTTAAATCGTACATTACATTGCAAACGGGTGGGAGTTCGTTTGCAACGTAAAACCATCAAATTTTCGTGCAAGGTAAGCGAATCATTGGTTTTCAAGAAAGAGTATGTTATGAAATCAAGTGACTGATTAATGACCAATTTAAGATGCTTGATAGTCTAATCATTTGCAGTTTGAAACAAGTACCAAACTATTTGAAAGTAGCAGAAGGAATGAAATGTCTTTTTTCTTCTTAATATTTAATCGCGAGTGCTATGGTTTCTTATATTTGCGTCATTACTACTAATGACGCAATGTATTGAAAATGATTTTTAACAAACCCGTCAATATTGTCAAACTAATTAGAAAGCTATTTTGTTCAAAAGAAACAAAATTGTCATTTCTTATAATGACGTAATTCAGAAGTTGAAAAGAAACTAAGAAACTTCAGGAACTTCAAGAAAGCGTATGTTAGGAAATCAAGTGACACAATGTATTGAAATGTAATGTATCAGTATAAATGACCAGTATAAATCGGTATAAATATATAGCTTGGGATGTTAACAACGTCATCTGACCACTCACATAGTGACCCAGGCCGTAAGGGCCTGACAGTTAAAGTGACAATATAAGTTTTCTTGCACTTTACAAACGTTATGATATATCAAATGCTACATATCCTTGTATTTTCGTTATTTTGAGACATTGAAACGGCCTGGGCCATATTGGGGTGGGTATAAATGTGTAGCTTAAAATGATACCAACCTCATCTGACCACTCACATAGTGGCCCAGTCTGTAGGAGCCTGACAGTTAAAGTGGCAATGTAGGTGCTTCTTGCCATTTACAAAGGTCGCAAATATAAAATGCTACATAACTTTGTAATGCCTTTATTTAAAAAAGAAATACTAAAACGGCCTAGCCACATTTGCGTCGGAATAACTGTGTAGCTTTTACAAAGATCGCATATAAAATGATATATACATAACCTTATACTGCCTTTATTTCAAACAAACGCTGAAACGGCCTGGGCCACATTGGGGTCGCTGTAAATGTGTAGCGTAGGATGTTAGCAACCTCATCTGACCACTCACATAGTGGCCCAGGCTGTAAAAGGGCCTGACAGTTAAAGTGACAATGTAGGTGTTTCCTGCCATTTACAAACGTTATATATAGAATGCTACATATCCTTGTATTTTCGTTATTTTCAGACATCGAAACGGCGTGGGCCACACTGGGGTCGGTATAATTGTGTAGCTTAGGAGGTTAGCAACCTCATCTGACCACTCACATAGTGGCCCAGGCCTTAGGGGCCTGACATTTAAAGTGGGGGTGGGGTAAACAATTTCAACTGGTTTCAACTGGTCTCTATTTGTAACTGGTTTCAACTGGTTTTAAGTAGTAGTTTCAACATGTTTGAACTGAACTCAACTGGTTTCAACTGATTTTAACTGGTTTCAACTGGTTTTAACTAGTTTCAAATGGTCTCAACTGGTTTCAACTGTTCTTGACTAGTTTCAACTGGTTTTAACTCGTTTCAACTGGTTTCAGCTTTTTTGAACTGGTCTCAACTGGTTAGAACTGGTCTCAACCGGTATGGACTAGTTTTAACTGATCTCAAGTTATTTCAACTGGTCTCAACTGGTTTCAACTGGTTTGATCTGTTCTCAACTGGTTTTAACTGGTTTCAAGTGGTTTTAACTAGTTTCAAGTAGTTTCAACATGTTTCAACTGATCTCATCTGGTTTCAACTGATTTTAACTGGTTTCAACTGGATTTAACTAGTTTCAAATGGTCTCAACTGGTTTCAACTGTTCTTGACTAGTTTCAACTGGTTTTAAATCGTTTCAACTGGTTTCAACTTTTTTTGAACTGGTCTCAACTGGTTAGAACTGGTCTCAACCGGTATGGACTAGTTTGAACTGATCTCACCTTATTTCAACTGGTCTCAACTGGTTTCAAGTGGTTTGATCCGTTCTCAACTGGTTTTAACTGGTTTCAACTGGTTTGAACTGGTCTCAACTGGTTTTAGCTGGTTTCAACTGCTTTGAACTGGTCTCAACTGGTTTTATCTGGTTTTAACTGGTTCAACGTATCTCAACTGGGTTCAACTAGTCTCAACTGGTTTTGACTGGTTTCAAGTACGTAGTTTCAACTGATTTCAAGTGGTTTCAGCTTGTTTGAAATGTCTAAACTGGTTTTAACAGGTTTTCACTGGTTTTCAACTGGTCTCTGTTTCTAACTAACTGATTTCAAGTAGGTTTAACTTTTTTCAACTTGTTCACACTGGTTTTAACTAGTTTCAAGTAATTTTAACAGGTTTCGATTGATCTAAACTGGTTTCAACTGATTTTGACTGGTTTCAACTGGTTTTAACTAGTTTCAAATGGTCTCAACTGGTTTCACGTATTCTTGACTAGTTTCAAATGGTTTTAACTCGTTTCAACTGGTTTCAACTTTTTTTGAACTGGTCTCAACTGGTTGAACTGGTTTCCACCGGTATGGACTAGTTTCAACTGATCTCAAGTCATTTCAACTGGTCTCAACTAGTTTCAACTGGTTTGATCTGTTCTCAACTGGTTTTAACTGGTCTCAACTGGTTTTAGCTGGTTTCAACTGCTTTGAACTGGTCTCAACTGGTTTTAACTGGTTTTAACTGGTTCAATGTATCTCAACTGGGTTCAACTAGTCTCAACTGGTTTTCACTGGTTTCAAGTACGTAGTTTCAACTGATCTCAAGTGGTTTCATTTGGTTTCAACTGGTTTTAACAGGTTTTCACTGGTTTTCAACTGGTCTCTGTTTCTAACTAACTGATTTCAAATAGGTTAAACTTTTTTCAACTGGTTTCAACTGGATTTAACTAGTTTCTAATAATTTTAACAGCTTTCGACTGATCTAAACTGGTTTCAACTGATTTTTACTGGTTTCAACTGGTTTCAACTGGTTTTAACTAGTTTCAAATGGTCTCAACTGGTTTCAACTATTCTTGACTAGTTTCAACTGGTTTTAACTCGTTTCAACTGGTTCCAACTTTTTTTTGAACTGGTCTCAACTGGTTAGAACTGGTCTCAACCGGTATGGACTAGTTTCAACTGATCTCAAGTTATTTCAACTGGTCTCAACTGGTTTCAACTGGTTTGATCTGTTCTCAACTGGTTTTAACTGGTTTCAACTGGTTTGAACTGGTCTCAACTGGTTTTAGCTGGTTTCAACTGCTTTGAACTGGTCTCAACTGGTTTTAACTGGTTCAATGTATCTCAACTGGGTTCAACTAGTCTCAACTGGTTTTCACTGGTTTCAAGTACGTAGTTTCAACTGATCTCAAGTGGTTTCATTTCTTTTCAACTGGTTTCAACTTGTTTGAAATGTCTAAACTGATTTTAACAGGTTTTCACTGGTTTTCAACTGGTCTCTGTTTCTAACTAACTGCTTTCAAGTAGTTTTAACTTTTTTCAACTGGTTTCAACTGGTTTTAACTAGTTTCAAGTAATTTTAAGAGGTTTCGACTGATCTAAACTGGTTTCAACTGATTTTGACTGGTTTCAACTGGTTTTAACTGATTTTAACTAGTTTCCACTGGTCTCATCTGGTTTCAACTGTTCTCGACTAGTTTCAACTGGTTTTAACTCGTTTCAACTGGTTCCAACTTTTTTTTGAACTGGTCTCAACTGGTTAGAACTGGTCTCAACCGGTATGGTCTAGTTTCAACTGATCTCAAGTTATTTCAACTGGTCTCAACTGGTTTCAACTGCTTTGATCTGTTCTCAACTGGTTTTAACTGGTTTCAACTGGTTTGAACTGGTCTCAACTGGTTTTAGCTGGTTTCAACTGCTTTGAACTGGTCTCAACTGGTTTTAACTGGTTTTAACTGGTTCAATGTATCTCAACTGGGTTCAACTAGTCTCAACTGGTTTTCACTGGTTTCAAGTACGTAGTTTCAACTGATCTCAAGTGGTTTCATTTGGTTTCAACTGGTTTCAACTTGTTTGAAATGTCTAAACTGGTTTTAACAGGTTTTCACTGGTTTTCAACTGGTCTCTGTTTCTAACTAACTGGTTTCAAGTAGTTTTAACTTTTTTTCAACTGGTTTCAACTGGTTTTAACTAGTTTCAAGTAATTTTATCAGGTTTCGACTGATCTAAACTGGTTTCAACTGATTTTGACTGGTTTCAACTGGTTTTAACTGATTTTAACTAGTTTCCACTGGTCTCATCTGGTTTCAACTGTTCTCGATTTTTTTCAACTTTTTTACACGGTTTAAACTGGTCTCAACTGGTTTTAACTGGTTTCAACTTCTTTCCTTGATATTCATCTTTGAATTCATCCAGGTTTCATTTATCTTTTTTTTTCAATTTGCATTTCTTTATAGTAGTTGCTTTCATCATTTCTTTTCAAACTTATCCATCTCTCCCTTGCTTTCCTTTATAATACAAGTTTCTCTTCTTCCCTTCCATTGTCTTTTAATGAACGCTCTATTTTGTAAACCTTTTGTTTTTGTGGGTTGAACTTTTTGAATCCTTGAGATCAGTTGAAACTAGTTGACACCAGTTGAACCCAGTTAAAACCAGTTTAACTAGATGAAACCAGTTAAAACCAGTTGAGATCAGTTCAATTCAGTTGAAACCAGATGAAACCAGTTAAAACCAGTTGAGACTAGTTCAAACCAGTTGAAACCAGTTGAGAAATTAGTGTGTGTAATGAGTCTCGGCATTATAACGGTGATGAAATCAAATTAGTCCATACTGAAAGTTTCATTGAATTCCCAGTAAATTGGGTATTTGGCAGTAACAACGCAAAGTAAAGAAACATCGGGCAGTATATTCGATGTGTTGTACAAGGAGAGAAAATTCCTTGTATTTGTTATGTCGATTTTTGTTACTCGCTAGAAATCCGGGGAAGGTTCGACGAAATAAAGAATCTGTTATTGGGGAAATCGTACATTACATTGCCAACGGGATTGAAACCATTTCCAAAGTAAAACCGTCAAATTTTCGTGCAAGGGAAACGAAATCATTGGTTTTCAAAAAAACAGGATGTTATGAATTCAAGTGAATGATAAATGACCAATTTAAGATGCTTGATAGTCTAGTTACTCGCAGCTTGCCACAAGTACCAAAGTATTTAAAAGTAATAGAACGAATGAAATGCCTTTTTCCTTCTAACTCTTTAATTGCGCGTCCTATGGTTTCTTATTTTTGCGTCATTTGCGTCATTAGTGAATGACGCAATGTATTGAAAATTATTCGTAACAAAGCCGTCAATTTTGTCAATCTGATTACAAAGCTATTTTGTTCAAAAGAAACAAAACTTTCATTTCTTATTATGACGGAATTGAGAAGTTTAAAAGAAACTTGAAGAAACTTCAGGAACTTCAAGAAAGAGTATGTTACGGAATTAAGTGACTGATAAATGACCGTTTTAAGATGCTTGATAGTCTAATTACTGGCAGTTTAAAACAAGTACCAAAGTATTTGAAAGCAGCAGAAGGAATGAAATGTCTTTTTTCTTCTTGATCTTTAATCTCGTGTGCTATGGTTTCTTATCTTTGCGTCATTACTACAAATGACGCAATGTATTGAAAATGATTTGTAACAAACCCGTCAATTTTGTCAATCTGATTCCAAAGCTATTTTGTTCGTTATTGGTTAAATCGTACCATTACATTGCAAACGGGTGGGAGTTCGTTTACAACGTAAAACCGTCAAATTTTCCTGCAAGGTTAAACGAAATCATTGGTTTTCAAGAAACAGTATGTAATGAGACCAAGTCACTGATAAATGACCAATTTAGGATGCTTGATAGTCTAATCATTTGAAGTTTGAAACAAGTACCAAATTATTTGAAAGTAGCAGAAGGAATGAAATGTCTTTTTCTTCTTAATCTTTAATCGCTTGTCTTTGCGTCATTACTACTAATGACGCAATGTATTGAAAATGATTTCTAACAAACCCGTCAATTTTGTCAATCTGATTACAAAGCTATTTTGTTCAAAAGAAGCAAAAACTTTCATTTCTTGTTATGGCGGAAATCAGAAATTAAAAAAAAAAAACTTAAGAAACTTCAGGAACTTCAAGAAAGAGTATGTTATGAAATCAAATGACTGATAAATGACCAATTTAAGATGCTTGATAGTCTAATTAATTGCAGTTTGAAACGAGTACCAAACTACTTGAGAGTAGAAGAATGAATAAAATGTCTTTTTTCTTGTGATCTTTAATCGCGTGTGCTATGATTTCTTATTTTTGCGTCATTACTACTAATGACGCCAATGTATTGAAAATGATTTGTAACACACCCGTCAATTTTGTCAATCTGATTGCAAAGCTATTTTGTTCAAAAGAAACAAAACTTTCATTTTTTATTATGACGGAATTCAGAAGTTTAAAATAAACTTGAATTTCAAAAAAGAGTTTATTATGAAATCAAGTGACTGACAACTGAGCAATTTAAGATGCTTGACAGTCTAATTACTTTAATTTGAAACAAGTACCAAAGTATTTGAAAATAGCAGAATGAATAAAATGTCTTTTTTCTTCTTGACCTTTAATGGCGTGTGCTATGGTTTCTTATCTTTGCGACATTACTACTAATGTATGACGCAATGTATTTAAAACGATTTGTAACAAACCCGTCAATTTTGTCAATCTGGTTCCAAAGCTATATTGTTCGTTATTGGTTAAATCGTACATTACATTGGCAAACGGGTGGGAGTTCGTTTACAACGTAAAACCATCAAATTTTCGTGCAAGGTAAGCGAATCATTGGTTTTCAAGAAAGAGTATGTTATGAAATCAAGTGACTGATTAATGACCAATTTAAGATGCTTGATAGTCTAATCATTTGCAGTTTGAAACAAGTACCAAACTATTTGAAAGTAGCAGAAGGAATGAAATGTCTTTTTTCTTCTTAATATTTAATCGCGAGTGCTATGGTTTCTTATATTTGCGTCATTACTACTAATGACGCAATGTATTGAAAATGATTTTTACCAAACCCGTCAATATTGTCAAACTAATTAGAAAGCTATTTTGTTCAAAAGAAACAAAATTGTCATTTCTTATAATGACGTAATTCAGAAGTTGAAAAGAAACTAAGAAACTTCAGGAACTTCAAGAAAGCGTATGTTAGGAAATCAAGTGACACAATGTATTGAAATGTAATGTATCAGTATAAATGACCAGTATAAATCGGTATAAATATATAGCTTGGGATGTTAACAACGTCATCTGACCACTCACATAGTGGCCCAGGCCGTAAGGGCCTGACAGTTAAAGTGACAATATAGGTTTTCTTGCACTTTACAAACGTTATGATATATCAAATGCTACATATCCTTGTATTTTCGTTATTTTGAGACATTGAAACGGCCTGGGCCATATTGGGGTGGGTATAAATGTGTAGCTTAAAATGATACCAACCTCATCTGACCACTCACATAGTGGCCCATTCTGTAGGAGCCTGACAGTTAAAGTGGCAATGTAGGTGCTTCTTGCCATTTACAAAGGTCGCATATATAAAATGCTACATAACTTTGTAATGCCTTTATTTAAAAAAAGAAATACTAAAACGGCCTAGCCACATTTGCGTCTTTATAACTGTGTAGCTTTTACAAAGATCGCATATAAAATGATATATACATAACCTTATACTGCCTTTATTTCAAACAAACACTGAAACGGCCTGGGCCACATTGGGGTCGCTGTAAATGTGTAGTGTAGGATGTTAGCAACCTCATCTGACCACTCACATAGTGGCCCAGGCTGTAAAAGGGCCTGACAGTTAAAGTGACAATGTAGGTGTTTCCTGCCATTTACAAACGTTATATATAAAATGCTACATATCCTTGTATTTTCGTTATTTTCAGACATCGAAACGGCGTGGGCCACACTGGGGTCGGTATAAATGTGTAGCTTAGGAGGTTAGCAACCTCATCTGACCACTCACATAGTGGCCCAGGCCTTAGGGGCCTGACATTTAAAGTGGGGGTGGGGTAAGCAATTTCAACTGGTCTCTATTTGTAACTGGTTTCAACTGGTTTTAACTAGTTTCAAGTAGTTTCAACATGTTTCAACTGATCTCAACTAGTTTCAACTGATTTTAACTGGTTTCAACTGGTTTTAACTAGTTTCAAATGGTCTCAACTGCTTTCAACTGTTCTTGACTAGTTTCAGCTGGTTTTAACTCGTTTCAACTGGTTTCGGCTTTTTTTGAACTGGTCTCAACTGGTTAGAACTGGTCTCAACCGGTATGGACTAGTTTTAACTGATCTCAAGTTATTTCAACTGGTCTCAACTGGTTTCAACTGGTTTGATCTGTTCTCAACTGGCTTTAACTGGTTTCAAGTGGTTTTAACTAGTTTCAAGTAGTTTCAACATGTTTCAACTGATCTCAACTGGTTTCAACTGATTTTAACTGGTTTCAACTGGTTTTAACTAGTTTCAAATGGTCTCAACTGGTTTCAACTGTTCTTGACTAGTTTCAACTGGTTTTAACTCGTTTCAACAGGTTTCGGCTTTTTTTGAACTGGTCTCAACTGGTTAGAACTGGTCTCAACCGGTATGGACTAGTTTGAACTGATCTCAACTTATTTCAACTGGTCTCAACTGGTTTCAACTGGTTTGATCCGTTCTGAACAGGTTTTAACTGGTTTCAACTGGTTTGAACTGGTCTCAACTGGTTTTAGCTGGTTTCAACTGCTTTGAACTGGTCTCAACTGGTTTTATCTGGTTTTAACTGGTTCAATGTATCTCAAGTGGGTTCAACTAGTCTCAACTGGTTTTCACTGGTTTCAAGTACGTAGTTTCAACTGATTTCAAGTGGTTTCAACTTGTTTGAAATGTCTAAACTGGTTTTAACAGGTTTTCACTCGTGTTCAACTGGTCTCTGTTTCTAACTAACTGATTTCAAGTAGGTTTAACTTTTTTCAACTGGTTTACACTGGTTTTAACTAGTTTCAAGTAATTTTAACAGGTTTCGATTGATCTAAACTGGTTTCAACTGATTTTGACTGCTTTCAACTGGTTTTAACTAGTTTCAAATGGTCTCAACTGGTTTCACGTATTCTTGACTAGTTTCAAATGGTTTTAACTCGTTTCAACTGGTTTCAACTTTTTTTGAACTGGTCTCAACTGGTTAGAACTGGTTTCCACCGGTATGGACTAGTTTCAACTGATCTCAAGTCATTTCAACTGGTCTCAACTAGTTTCAACTGGTTTGATCTGTTCTCAACTGGTTTTACTGGTTTCAACTGGTTTGAACTGGTCTCAACTGGTTTTAGGTGGTTTCAACTGCTTTCAACTGGTCTCAACTGGTTTTAACTGGTTTTAACTGGTTCAATGTATCTCAACTGGGATCAACTAGTCTCAACTGGTTTTCACTGGTTTCAAGTACGTAGTTTCAACTGATCTCAAGTGGTTTCATTTGGTTTCAACTGTTTTTAACAGGTTTTCACTGGTTTTCAACTGGTCTCTGTTTCTAACTAACTGATTTCAAATAGGTTAAACTTTTTTCAACTGGTTTCAACTGGTTTTAACTAGTTTCAAATAATTTTAACAGGTTTCGACTGATCTAAACTGGTTTCAACTGATTTTTACTGGTTTCAACTGGTTTCAACTGGTTTTAACTAGTTTCAAATGGTCTCAACTTGTTTCAACTATTCTTGACTAGTTTCAACTGGTTTTAACTCGTTTCAACTGGTTCCAACTTTTTTTGAACTGGTCTCAACTGGTTAGAACTGGTCTCAACCGGTATGGTCTAGTTTCAACTGATCTCAAGTTATTTCAACTGCTCTCAACTGGTTTCAACTGATTTGATCTGTTCTCAACTGGTTTTAACTGGTTTCAACTGGTTTGAACTGGTCTCAACTGGTTTTAGCTGGTTTCAACTGCTTTGAACTGGTCTCAACTCGTTTTAACTGGTTCAATGTATCTCAACTGGGTTCAACTAGTCTCAACTGGTTTTCAGTGGTTTCAAGTACGTAGTTTAAACTGATCTCAAGTGGTTTCATTTGGTTTCAACTGGTTTCAACTTGTTTGAAATGTCTGAACTGGTTTTAACAGGTTTTCACTGGTTTTCAACTGGTCTCTGTTTCTAACTAACTGGTTTCAAGTAGTTTTAACTTTTTTCAACTGGTTTCAACTGGTTTTAACTAGTTTCAAGTAATATGAACAGGTTTCGACTGATCTAAACTGGTTTCAACTGATTTTGACTGGTTTCAACTGGTTTGAACTGATTTTAACTAGTTTCCACTGGTCTCATCTGGTTTCAACTGTTCTCGATTTTTTTCAACTTTTTTTACACGGTTTAAACTGGTCTCAACTGGTTTTAACTGGTTTCAACTTCTTTCCTTGATATTAATCTTTGCATTCATCCAGGTTTGATTTATCTTTTTTTTCAATTTGCATTTCTTTATAGTAGTTGCTTTCATCATTTCTTTTCAAACTTATCCATCTCTCCCTTCCTTTCCTTTATAATACAAGTTTCTCTTCTTCCCTTCCATTGTCTTTTAATTAACGCTCTATTTTGTAAACCTTTTGTTTTTGTGGGTTGAACTTTTTGAATCCTTGAGATCAGTTGAAACTAGTTGACACCAGTTGAACCCAGTTAAAACCAGTTTAACTAGATGAAACCAGTTAAAACCAGTTGAGATCAGTTCAATTCAGTTGAAACCAGATGAAACCAGTTAAAACCAGTTGAGACTAGTTCAAACCAGTTGAAACCAGTTGAGAAATTAGTGTGCGTAATGAGTCTCGGCATTATAACGGTGATGAAATCAAATTAGTCCATACTGAAAGTTTCATTGAATTCCCAGTAAATTGGGTATTTGGCAGTAACAACGCAAAGTAAAGAAACATCGGGCAGTATATTCGATGTGTTGTACAAGGAGAGAAAATTCCTTGTATTTGTTATGTCGATTTTTGTTACTCGCTAGAAATCCGGGGAAGGTTCGACCAAATAAAGAATCTGTTATTGGGGAAATCGTACATTACATTGCCAACGGGATTGAAACCATTTCCAAAGTAAAACCGTCAAATTTTCGTGCAAGGGAAACGAAATCATTGGTTTTCAAAAAAACAGGATGTTATGAATTCAAGTGAATGATAAATGACCAATTTAAGATGCTTGATAGTCTAGTTACTCGCAGCTTGCCACAAGTACCAAAGTATTTAAAAGTAACAGAACGAATGAAATGCCTTTTTCCTTCTAACTCTTTAATTCCGCGTCCTATGGTTTCTTATTTTTGCGTCATTTGCGTCATTAGTAAATGACGCAATGTATTGAAAACGATTCGTAACAAAGCCGTCAATTTTGTCAATCTGATTACAAAGCTATTTTGTTCAAAAGAAACCAAACTTTCATTTCTTATTATGACGGAATTGAGAAGTTTAAAAGAAACTTGAAGAAACTTCAGGAACTTCAAGAAAGAGTATGTTACGGAATTAAGTGACTGATAAATGACCGTTTTAAGATGCTTGATAGCCTAATTACTGGCAGTTTAAAACAAGTACCAACGTATTTGAAAACAGCAGAAGGAATGAAATGTCTTTTTTCTTCTTGATCTTTAATCTCGTGTGCTATGGTTTCTTATCTTTGCGTCATTACTACAAATGACGCAATGTATTGAAAATGATTTGTAACAAACCCGTCAATTTTGTCAATCTGATTCCAAAGCTATTTTGTTCGTTATTGGTTAAATCGTACCATTACATTGCAAACGGGTGGGAGTTCGTTTACAACGTAAGACCGTCAAATTTTCCTGCAAGGTTAAACGAAATCATTGGTTTTCAAGAAACAGTATGTAATGAGACCAAGTCACTGATAAATGACCAATTTAGGATGCTTGATAGTCTAATCATTTGAAGTTTGAAACAAGTACCAAAGTATTTGAAAGTAGCAGAAGGAATGAAATGTCTTTTTCTTCTTAATCTTTAATCGCTTGTCTTTCCGTCATTACTACTAATGACGCAATGTATTGAAAATGATTTCTAACAAACCCGTCAATTTTGTCAATCTGATTACAAAGCTATTTTGTTCAAAAGAAACAAAAACTTTCATTTCTTGTTATGGCGGAAATCAGAAATTTAAAAAAGAACTTAAGAAACTTCAGGAACTTCAAGAAAGAGTATGTTATGAAATCAAATGACTGATAAATGACCAATTTAAGATGCTTGGTAGTCTAATTAATTGCAGTTTGAAACGAGTACCAAACTACTTGAGAGTAGAAGAATGAATAAAATGTCTTTTTTCTTGTGATCTTTAATAATGTAAGCTATGGTGTCTTATCTTTTCGTCATTACTACTAATGACGCAATGCGTCATTACTACTAATGACGCAATGTATTTGAAAATGATTTGTAACACACCCGTCAATTTTGTCAATCTGATTGCAAAGCTATTTTCTTCAAAAGAAACAAAACTTTCATTTTTTATTATGACGGAATTCAGAAGTTTAAAAGAAACTTGAATTTCAAAAAAGAGTGTATTATGAAATCAAGTGACTGACAACTGAGCAATTTAAGATGCTTGACAGTCTAATTACTTTAATTTGAAACAAGTACCAAAGTATTTGAAAATAGCAGAATGAATAAAATGTCTTTTTTTCTTCTTGATCTTTAATGGCGTGTGCTATGGTTTCTTATCTTTGCGACATTACTACTAATGTATGACGCAATGTATTGAAAACGATTTGTAACAAACCCGTCAATTTTGTCAATCTGGTTCCAAAGCTATTTTGTTCGTTATTGGTTAAATCGTACATTACATTGCCAACGGGATTGAAAGGATTTCCAAAGTAAAACCGTCAAGTTTTCGTGCAAGGGAAACGAAATCATTGGTTTTCAAAAAAACAGGATGTTATGAATTCAAGTGAATGATGAATGACCAATTTAAGATGCTTGATAGTCTAGTTACTCGCAGCTTGCCACAAGTACCAAAGTATTTAAAAGTAATAGAAGGAATGAAATGCCTTTTTCCTTCTAACTCTTTAATTGCGCGTCCTATGGTTTCTTATTTTTGCGTCATTTGCGTCATGAGTAAATGACGCAATGTATTGAAAATTATTCGAAATAAAGCCGTCAATTTTGTCATTCTGATTACAAAGCTATTTTGTTCAAAAGAAACAAAACTTTCATTTCTTATTATGACGGAATTGAGAAGTTTAAAAGAAACTTTAAGAAACTTCAGGAACTTCAAGAAAGAGTATGTTACGGAATTAAGTGACTGATAAATGACCTTTTTAAGATGCTTGATAGTCTAATTACTGGCAGTTTAAAACAAGAACCAAAGTATTTGAAAGCAGCAGAAGGAATGAAATGTCTTTTTTCTTCTTGATCTTTAATCTCGTGTGCTATGGTTTCTTATCTTTGCGTCATTACTACAAATGACGCAATGTATTGAAAATGATTTGTAACAAACCCGTCAATTTTGTCAATCTGATTCCAAAGCTATTTTGTTCGTTATTGGTTAAATCATACCATTACATTGCAAACGGGTGGGAGTTCGTTTACAACGTAAAACCGTCAAATTTTCCTGCAAGGTTAAACGAAATCTTTGGTTTTCAAGAAACAATATGTAATGAGACCACGTCACTGATAAATTTAGGATGCTTGATAGTCTAATCATTTGAAGTTTGAAACAAGTACCAAAGTATTTGAAAGTAACAGAAGGAATGAAATGTCTTTTTCTTCTTAATCTTTAATCGCTTGTCTTTGCGTCATTACTACTAATGACGCAATGCGTCATTACTACTAATGACGCAATGTATTGAAAATGATTTTTAACACACCCGTCAATTTTGTCAATCTGATTGCAAAGCTATTTTGTTCAAAAGAAAGAAAACTTTCATTTTTTATTATGACGGAATTCAGAAGTTTAAAAGAAACTTGAATTTCAAAAAAGAGTGTATTATGAAATCAAGTGACTGACAACTGAGCAATTTAAGATGCTTGACAGTCTAATTACTTTAATTTGAAACAAGTACCAAAGTATTTGAAAATAGCAGAATGAATAAAATGTCTTTTTTTCTTCTTGATCTTTAATGGCGTGTGCTATGGTTTCTTATCTTTGCGACATTACTACTAATGTATGACGCAATGTATTTAAAACGATTTGTAACAAACCCGTCAATTTTGTCAATCTGGTTCCAAAGCTATTTTGTTCGTTATTGGTTAAATCGTACATTACATTGCAAACGGGTGGGAGTTCGTTTGCAACGTAAAACCGTCAAATTTTCGTGCAAGGTAAGCGAAATCATTGGTTTTCAAGAAAGAGTATGTTATGAAATCAAGTGACTGATTCCTTGTATTTGTTATGTCGATTTTTGTTACTCGCTAGAAATCCGGGGAAGGTTCGACCAAATAAAGAATCTGTTATTGGGGAAATCGTACATTACATTGCCAACGGGATTGAAACCATTTCCAAAGTAAAACCGTCAAATTTTCGTGCAAGGGAAACGAAATCATTGGTTTTCAAAAAAACAGGATGTTATGAATTCAAGTGAATGATAAATGACCAATTTAAGATGCTTGATAGTCTAGTTACTCGCAGCTTGCCACAAGTACCAAAGTATTTAAAAGTAACAGAACGAATGAAATGCCTTTTTCCTTCTAACTCTTTAATTCCGCGTCCTATGGTTTCTTATTTTTGCGTCATTTGCGTCATTAGTAAATGACGCAATGTATTGAAAATTATTCGTAACAAAGCCGTCAATTTTGTCAATCTGATTACAAAGCTATTTTGTTCAAAAGAAACAAAACTTTCATTTCTTATTATGACGGAATTGAGAAGTTTAAAAGAAACTTGAAGAAACTTCAGGAACTTCAAGAAAGAGTATGTTACGGAATTAAGTGACTGATAAATGACCGTTTTAAGATGCTTGATAGTCTAATTACTGGCAGTTTAAAACAAGTACCAAAGTATTTGAAAACAGCAGAAGGAATGAAATGTCTTTTTTCTTCTTGATCTTTAATCTCGTGTGCTATGGTTTCTTATCTTTGCGTCATTACTACAAATGACGCAATGTATTGAAAATGATTTGTAACAAACCCGTCAATTTTGTCAATCTGATTCCAAAGCTATTTTGTTCGTTATTGGTTAAATCGTACCATTACATTGCAAACGGGTGGGAGTTCGTTTACAACGTAAAACCGTCAAATTTTCCTGCAAGGTTAAACGAAATCATTGGTTTTCAAGAAACAGTATGTAATGAGACCAAGTCACTGATAAATGACCAATTTAGGATGCTTGATAGTCTAATCATTTGAAGTTTGAAACAAGTACCAAAGTATTTGAAAGTAGCAGAAGGAATAAAATGTCTTTTTCTTCTTAATCTTTAATCGCTTGTCTTTGCGTCATTACTACTAATGACGCAATGTATTGAAAATGATTTCTAACAAACTCGTCAATTTTGTCAATATGATTACAAAGCTATTTTGTTCAAAAGAAACAAAAACTTTCATTTCTTGTTATGGCGGAAATCAGAAATTTAAAAAAAAACTTAAGAAACTGCAGGAACTTCAAGAAAGAGTATGTTATGAAATCAAATGACTGATAAATGACCAATTTAAGATGCTTGATAGTCTAATTAATTGCAGTTTGAAACGAGTACCAAACTACTTGAGAGTAGAAGAATGAATAAAATGTCTTTTTTCTTGTGATCTTTAATCGCGTGTGCTATGGTGTCTTATCTTTGCGTCATTACTACTAATGACGCAATGCGTCATTACTACTAATGACGCAATGTATTGAAAATGATTTGTAACACACCCGTCAATTTTGTCAATCTGATTGCAAAGCTATTTTGTTCAAAAGAAACAAAACTTTCATTTTTTATTATGACGGAATTCAGAAGTTTAAAAGAAACTTGAATTTTAAAAAAGAGTGTATTATGAAATCAAGTGACTGACTGAGCAATTTAAGATGCTTGACAGTCTAATTACTTTAATTTGAAACAAGTACCAAAGTATTTGAAAATAGCAGAATGAATAAAATGTCTTTTTTCTTTTTGATCTTTAATGGCATGTGCTATGGTTTCTTATCTTTGCGACATTACTACTAATGTATGACGCAATGTATTGAAAACGATTTGTAACAAACCCGTCAATTTTGTCAATCTGGTTCCAAAGCTATTTTGTTCGTTATTGGTTAAATCGTACATTACATTGCCAACGGGATTGAAACCATTTCCAAAGTAAAACCGTCAAGTTTTCGTGCAAGGGAAACGAAATTATTGGTTTTCAAAAAAACAGGATGTTATGAATTCAAGTGAATGATAAATGACCAATTTAAGATGCTTGATAGTCTAGTTACTCGCAGCTTGCCACAAGTACCAAAGTATTTAAAAGTAATAGAAGGAATGAAATGCCTTTTTCCTTCTAACTCTTTAATTGCGCGTCCTATGGTTTCTTATTTTTGCGTCATTTGCGTCATGAGTAAATGACGCAATGTATTGAAAATTATTCGTAACAAAGCCGTCAATTTTGTCATTCTGATTACAAAGCTATTTTGTTCAAAAGAAACAAAACTTTCATTTCTTATTATGACGGAATTGAGAAGTTTAAAAGAAACTTTAAGAAACTTCAGGAACTTCAAGAAAGAGTATGTTACGGAATTAAGTGACTGATAAATGACCGTTTTAAGATGCTTGATAGTCTAATTACTGGCAGTTTAAAACAAGAACCAAAGTATTTGAAAGCAGCAGAAGGAATGAAATGTCTTTTTTCTTCTTGATCTTTAATCTCGTGTGCTATGGTTTCTTATCTTTGCGTCATTACTACAAATGACGCAATGTATTGAAAATGATTTGTAACAAACCCGTCAATTTTGTCAATCTCATTCCAAAGCTATTTTGTTCGTTATTGGTTAAATCATACCATTACATTGCAAACGGGTGGGAGTTCGTTTACAACGTAAAACCGTCAAATTTTCCTGCAAGGTTAAACGAAATCATTGGTTTTCAAGAAACAATATGTAATGAGACCACGTCACTGATAAATTTAGGATGCTTGATAGTCTAATCATTTGAAGTTTGAAACAAGTACCAAAGTATTTGAAAGTAGCAGTAGGAATGAAATGTCTTTTTCTTCTTAATCTTTAATCGCTTGTCTTTGCGTCATTACTACTAATGACGCAATGTATTGAAAATGATTTTTAACACACCCGTCAATTTTGTCAATCTGATTGCAAAGCTATTTTGTTCAAAAGAAAGAAAACTTTCATTTTTTATTATGACGGAATTCAGAAGTTTAAAAGAAACTTGAATTTCAAAAAAGAGTGTATTATGAAATCAAGTGACTGACAACTGAGCAATTTAAGATGCTTGACAGTCTAATTACTTTAATTTGAAACAAGTACCAAAGTATTTGAAAATAGCAGAATGAATAAAATGTCTTTTTTTCTTCTTGATCTTTAATGGCGTGTGCTATGGTTTCTTATCTTTGCGACATTACTACTAATGTATGACGCAATGTATTTAAAACGATTTGTAACAAACCCGTCAATTTTGTCAATCTGGTTCCAAAGCTATTTTGTTCGTTATTGGTTAAATCGTACATTACATTGCAAACGGGTGGGAGTTCGTTTGCAACGTAAAACCGTCAAATTTTCGTGCAAGGTAAGCGAAATCATTGGTTTTCAAGAAAGAGTATGTTATGAAATCAAGTGACTGATTCCTTGTATTTGTTATGTCGATTTTTGTTACTCGCTAGAAATCCGGGGAAGGTTCGACCAAATAAAGAATCTGTTATTGGGGAAATCGTACATTACATTGCCAACGGGATTGAAACCATTTCCAAAGTAAAACCGTCAAATTTTCGTGCAAGGGAAACGAAATCATTGGTTTTCAAAAAAACAGGATGTTATGAATTCAAGTGAATGATAAATGACCAATTTAAGATGCTTGATAGTCTAGTTACTCGCAGCTTGCCACAAGTACCAAAGTATTTAAAAGTAACAGAACGAATGAAATGCCTTTTTCCTTCTAACTCTTTAATTCCGCGTCCTATGGTTTCTTATTTTTGCGTCATTTGCGTCATTAGTAAATGACGCAATGTATTGAAAATTATTCGTAACAAAGCCGTCAATTTTGTCAATCTGATTACAAAGCTATTTTGTTCAAAAGAAACAAAACTTTCATTTCTTATTATGACGGAATTGAGAAGTTTAAAAGAAACTTGAAGAAACTTCAGGAACTTCAAGAAAGAGTATGTTACGGAATTAAGTGACTGATAAATGACCGTTTTAAGATGCTTGATAGTCTAATTACTGGCAGTTTAAAACAAGTACCAAAGTATTTGAAAACAGCAGAAGGAATGAAATGTCTTTTTTCTTCTTGATCTTTAATCTCGTGTGCTATGGTTTCTTATCTTTGCGTCATTACTACAAATGACGCAATGTATTGAAAATGATTTGTAACAAACCCGTCAATTTTGTCAATCTGATTCCAAAGCTATTTTGTTCGTTATTGGTTAAATCGTACCATTACATTGCAAACGGGTGGGAGTTCGTTTACAACGTAAAACCGTCAAATTTTCCTGCAAGGTTAAACGAAATCATTGGTTTTCAAGAAACAGTATGTAATGAGACCAAGTCACTGATAAATGACCAATTTAGGATGCTTGATAGTCTAATCATTTGAAGTTTGAAACAAGTACCAAAGTATTTGAAAGTAGCAGAAGGAATAAAATGTCTTTTTCTTCTTAATCTTTAATCGCTTGTCTTTGCGTCATTACTACTAATGACGCAATGTATTGAAAATGATTTCTAACAAACTCGTCAATTTTGTCAATATGATTACAAAGCTATTTTGTTCAAAAGAAACAAAAACTTTCATTTCTTGTTATGGCGGAAATCAGAAATTTAAAAAAAACCTTAAGAAACTTCAGGAACTTCAAGAAAGAGTATGTTATGAAATCAAATGACTGATAAATGACCAATTTAAGATGCTTGATAGTCTAATTAATTGAAGTTTGAAACGAGTACCAAACTACTTGAGAGTAGAAGAATGAATAAAATGTCTTTTTTCTTGTGATCTTTAATCGCGTGTGCTATGGTGTCTTATCTTTGCGTCATTACTACTAATGACGCAATGCGTCATTACTACTAATGACGCAATGTATTGAAAATGATTTGTAACACACCCGTCAATTTTGTCAATCTGATTGCAAAGCTATTTTGTTCAAAAGAAACAAAACTTTCATTTTTTATTATGACGGAATTCAGAAGTTTAAAAGAAACTTGAATTTCAAAAAAGAGTGTATTATGAAATCAAGTGACTGACAACTGAGCAATTTAAGATGCTTGACAGTCTAATTACTTTAATTTGAAACAAATACCAAAGTATTTGAAAATAGCAGAATGAATAAAATGTCTTTTTTTCTTCTTGATCTTTAATGGCGTGTGCTATGGTTTCTTATCTTTGCGACATTACTACTAATGTATGACGCAATGTATTTAAAACGATTTGTAACAAACCCGTCAATTTTGTCAATCTGGTTCCAAAGCTTTTTTGTTCGTTATTGGTTAAATCGTACATTACATTGCAAACGGGTGGGAGTTCGTTTGCAACGTAAAACCGTCAAATTTTCGTGCAAGGTAAGCGAAATCATTGGTTTTCAAGAAAGAGTATGTTATGAAATCAAGTGACTGATTCCTTGTATTTGTTATGTCGATTTTTGTTACTCGCTAGAAATCCGGGGAAGGTTCGACCAAATAAAGAATCTGTTATTGGGGAAATCGTACATTACATTGCCAACGGGATTGAAACCATTTCCAAAGTAAAACCGTCAAATTTTCGTGCAAGGGAAACGAAATCATTGGTTTTCAAAAAAACAGGATGTTATGAATTCAAGTGAATGATAAATGACCAATTTAAGATGCTTGATAGTCTAGTTACTCGCAGCTTGCCACAAGTACCAAAGTATTTAAAAGTAACAGATCGAATGAAATGCCTTTTTCCTTCTAACTCTTTAATTCCGCGTCCTATGGTTTCTTATTTTTGCGTCATTTGCGTCATTAGTAAATGACGCAATGTATTGAAAATTATTCGTAACAAAGCCGTCAATTTTGTAAATCTGATTACAAAGCTATTTTGTTCAAAAGAAACAAAACTTTCATTTCTTATTATGACGGAATTGAGAAGTTTAAAAGAAACTTGAAGAAACTTCAGGAACTTCAAGAAAGAGTATGTTACGGAATTAAGTGACTGATAAATGACCGTTTTAAGATGCTTGATAGTCTAATTACTGGCAGTTTAAAACAAGTACCAAAGTATTTGAAAACAGCAGAAGGAATGAAATGTCTTTTTTCTTCTTGATCTTTAATCTCGTGTGCTATGGTTTCTTATCTTTGCGTCATTACTACAAATGACGCAATGTATTGAAAATGATTTGTAACAAACCCGTCAATTTTGTCAATCTGATTCCAAAGCTATTTTGTTCGTTATTGGTTAAATCGTACCATTACATTGCAAACGGGTGGGAGTTCGTTTACAACGTAAAACCGTCAAATTTTCCTGCAAGGTTAAAAGAAATCATTGGTTTTCAAGAAACAGTATGTAATGAGACCAAGTCACTGACAAATGACCAATTTAGGATGCTTGATAGTCTAATCATTTGAAGTTTGAAACAAGTACCAAAGTATTTGAAAGTAGCAGAAGGAATGAAATGTCTTTTTCTTCTTAATCTTTAATCGCTTGTCTTTGCGTCATTACTACTAATGACGCAATGTATTGAAAATGATTTCTAACAAACTCGTCAATTTTGTCAATATGATTACAAAGCTATTTTGTTCAAAAGAAACAAAAACTTTCATTTCTTGTTATGGCGGAAATCAGAAATTTAAAAAAAACTTAAGAAACTTCAGGAACTTCAAGAAGGAGTATGTTATGAAATCAAATGACTGATAAATGACCAATTTAAGATGCTTGATAGTCTAATTAATTGCAGTTTGAAACGAGGACCAAACTACTTGAGAGTAGAAGAATGAATAAAATGTCTTTTTTCTTGTGATCTTTAATCGCGTGTGCTATGGTTTCTTATTTTTGCGTCATTACTACTAATGACGCAATGTATTGAAAATGATTTGTAACACACCCGTCAATTTTGTCAATCTGATTGCAAAGCTATTTTGTTCAAAAGAAAGAAAACTTTCATTTTTTATTATGACGGAATTCAGAAGTTTAAAAGAAACTTGAATTTCAAAAAAGAGTGTATTATGAAATCAAGTGACTGACAACTGAGCAATTTAAGATGCTTGACAGTCTAATTACTTTAATTTGAAACAAGTTCCAAAGTATTTGAAAATAGCAGAATGAATAAAATGTCTTTTTTTCTTCTTGATCTTTAATGGCGTGTGCTATGGTTTCTTATCTTTGCGACATTACTACTAATGTATGACGCAATGTATTTAAAACGATTTGTAACAAACCCGTCAATTTTGTCAATCTGGTTCCAAAGCTATTTTGTTCGTTATTGGTTAAATCGTACATTACATTGGCAAACGGGTGGGAGTTCGTTTGCAACGTAAAACCGTCAAATTTTCGTGCAAGGTAAGCGAAATCATTTTTTTTCAAGAAAGAGTATGTTATGAAATCAAGTGACTGATTCCTTGTATTTGTTATGTCGATTTTTGTTACTCGCTAGAAATCCGGGGAAGGTTCGACCAAATAAAGAATCTGTTATTGGGGAAATCGTACATTACATTGCCAACGGGATTGAAACCATTTCCAAAGTAAAACCGTCAAATTTTCGTGCAAGGGAAACGAAATCATTGGTTTTCAAAAAAACAGGATGTTATGAATTCATGTGAATGATAAATGACCAATTTAAGATGCTTGATAGTCTAGTTACTCGCAGCTTGCCACAAGTACCAAAGTATTTAAAAGTAATAGAACGAATGAAATGCCTTTTTCCTTCTAACTCTTTAATTGCGCGTCCTATGGTTTCTTATTTTTGCGTCATTTGCGTCATTAGTAAATGACGCAATGTATTGAAAATTATTCGTAACAAAGCCGTCAATTTTGTCAATCTGATTACAAAGCTATTTTGTTCAAAAGAAACAAAACTTTCATTTCTTATTATGACGGAATTGAGAAATTTAAAAGAAACTTGAAGAAACTTCAGGAACTTCAAGAAAGAGTATGTTACGGAATTAAGTGACTGATAAATGACCGTTTTAAGATGCTTGATAGTCTAATTACTGGCAGTTTAAAACAAGTACCAAAGTATTTGAAAGCAGCAGAAGGAATGAAATGTCTTTTTTCTTCTTGATCTTTAATCTCGTGTGCTATGGTTTCTTATCTTTGCGTCATTACTACAAATGACGCAATGTATTGAAAATGATTTGTAACAAACCCGTCAATTTTGTCAATCTGATTAAAAAGCTATTTTGTTCAAAAGAAACAAAAACTTTCATTTCTTGTTATGGCAGAAATCAGAAATTAAAAAAAAAAAAACTTAAGAAACTTGAGGAACTTCAAGAAAGAGTATGTTATGAAATCAAATGACTGATAAATGACCAATTTAAGATGCTTGATAGTCTAATTAATTGCAGTTTGAAACGAGTACCAAACTACTTGAGAGTAGAAGAATGAATAAAATGTCTTTTTTCTTGTGATCTTTAATCGCGTGTGCTATGGTGTCTTATCTTTGCGTCATTACTACTAATGACGCAATGCGTCATTACTACTAATGACGCAATGTATTGAAAATGATTTGTAACACACCCGTCAATTTTGTCAATCTGATTGCAAAGCTATTTTGTTCAAAAGAAACAAAACTTTCATTTTTTATTATGACGGAATTCAGAAGTTTAAAAGAAACTTGAATTTCAAAAAAGAGTGTATTATGAAATCAAGTGACTGACAACTGAGCAATTTAAGATGCTTGACAGTCTAATTACTTTAATTTGGAAAAAGTACCAAAGTATTTGAAAATAGCAGAATGAATAAAATGTCTTTTTTCTTCTTGATCTTTAATGGCGTGTGCTATAGTTTCTTATCTTTGCGACATTACTACTAATGTATGACGCAATGTATTGAAAACGATTTGTAACAAACCCGTCAATTTTGTCAATCTGGTTCCAAAGCTATTTTGTTCGTTATTGGTTAAATCGTACATTACATTGCCAACGGGATTGAAACCATTTCCAAAGTAAAACCGTCAAATTTTCGTGCAAGGGAAACGAAATCATTGGTTTTCAAAAAAACAGGATGTTATGAATTCAAGTGAATGATAAATGACCAATTTAAGATGCTTGATAGTCTAGTTACTCGCAGCTTGCCACAAGTACCAAAGTATTTAAAAGTAATAGAACGAATGAAATGCCTTTTTCCTTCTAACTCTTTAATTGCGCGTCCTATGGTTTCTTATTTTTGCGTCATTTGCGTCATGAGTAAATGACGCAATGTATTGAAAATTATTCGTAACAAAGCCGTCAATTTTGTCATTCTGATTACAAAGCTATTTTGTTCAAAAGAAACAAAACTTTCATTTCTTATTATGACGGAATTGAGAAGTTTAAAAGAAACTTGAAGAAACTTCAGGAACTTCAAGAAAGAGTATGTTACGGAATTAAGTGACTGATAAATGACCGTTTTAAGATGCTTGATAGTCTAATTACTGGCAGTTTAAAACAAGAACCAAAGTATTTGAAAGCAGCAGAAGGAATGAAATGTCTTTTTTCTTCTTGATCTTTAATCTCGTGTGCTATGGTTTCTTATCTTTGCGTCATTACTACAAATGACGCAATGTATTGAAAATGATTTGTAACAAACTCGTCAATTTTGTCAATCTGATTCCAAAGCTATTTTGTTCGTTATTGGTTAAATCGTACCATTACATTGCAAACGGGTGGGAGTTCGTTTACAACGTAAAACCGTCAAATTTTCCTGCAAGGTTAAACGAAATCATTGGTTTTCAAGAAACAGTATGTAATGAGACCAAGTCACTGATAAATTTAGGATGCTTGATAGTCTAATCATTTGAAGTTTGAAACAAGTACCAAAGTATTTGAAAGTAGCAGAAGGAATGAAATGTCTTTTTCTTCTTAATCTTTAATCGCTTGTCTTTGCGTCATTACTACTAATGACGCAATGCGTTATTACTACTAATGACGCAATGTATTGAAAATGATTTGTAACACACCCGTCAATTTTGTCAATCTGATTACAAAGCTATTTTGTTCAAAAGAAAGAAAACTTTCATTTTTTATTATGACGGAATTCAGAAGTTTAAAAGAAACTTGAATTTCAAAAAAGAGTGTATTATGAAATCAAGTGACTGACAACTGAGCAATTTAAGATGCTTGACAGTCTAATTACTTTAATTTGAAACAAGTACCAAAGTATTTGAAAATAGCAGAATGAATAAAATGTCTTTTTTTCTTCTTGATCTTTAATGGCGTGTGCTATGGTTTCTTATCTTTGCGACATTACTACTAATGTATGACGCAATGTATTTAAAACGATTTGTAACAAACCCGTCAATTTTTTCAATCTGGTTCCAAAGCTATTTTGTTCGTTATTGGTTAAATCGTACATTACATTGCAAACGGGTGGGAGTTCGTTTGCAACGTAAAACCGTCAAATTTTCGTGCAAGGTAAGCGAAATCATTGGTTTTCAAGAAAGAGTATGTTATGAAATCAAGTGACTGATTCCTTGTATTTGTTATGTCGATTTTTGTTACTCGCTAGAAATCCGGGGAAGGTTCGACCAAATAAAGAATCTGTTATTGGGGAAATCGTACATTACATTGCCAACGGGATTGAAACCATTTCCAAAGTAAAACCGTCAAATTTTCGTGCAAGGGAAACGAAATCATTGGTTTTCAAAAAAACAGGATGTTATGAATTCAAGTGAATGATAAATGACCAATTTAAGATGCTTGATAGTCTAGTTACTCGCAGCTTGCCACAAGTACCAAAGTATTTAAAAGTAACAGAACGAATGAAATGCCTTTTTCCTTCTAACTCTTTAATTCCGCGTCCTATGGTTTCTTATTTTTGCGTCATTTGCGTCATTAGTAAATGACGCAATGTATTGAAAATTATTCGTAACAAAGCCGTCAATTTTGTCAATCTGATTACAAAGCTATTTTGTTCAAAAGAAACAAAACTTTCATTTCTTATTATGACGGAATTGAGAAGTTTAAAAGAAACTTGAAGAAACTTCAGGAACTTCAAGAAAGAGTATGTTACGGAATTAAGTGACTGATAAATGACCGTTTTAAGATGCTTGATAGTCTAATTACTGGCAGTTTAAAACAAGTACCAAAGTATTTGAAAACAGCAGAAGGAATGAAATGTCTTTTTTCTTCTTGATCTTTAATCTCGTGTGCTATGGTTTCTTATCTTTGCGTCATTACTACAAATGACGCAATGTATTGAAAATGATTTGTAACAAACCCGTCAATTTTGTCAATCTGATTCCAAAGCTATTTTGTTCGTTATTGGTTAAATCGTACCATTACATTGCAAACGGGTGGGAGTTCGTTTACAACGTAAAACCGTCAAATTTTCCTGCAAGGTTAAACGAAATCATTGGTTTTCAAGAAACAGTATGTAATGAGACCAAGTCACTGATAAATGACCAATTTAGGATGGTTGATAGTCTAATCATTTGAAGTTTGAAACAAGTACCAAAGTATTTGAAAGTAGCAGAAGGAATGAAATGTCTTTTTCTTCTTAATCTTTAATCGCTTGTCTTTGCGTCATTACTACTAATGACGCAATGTATTGAAAATGATTTCTAACAAACCCGTCAATTTTGTCAATCTGATTACAAAGCTATTTTGTTCAAAAGAAACAAAAACTTTCATTTCTTGTTATGGCGGAAATCAGAAATTTAAAATAAAACTTAAGAAACTTCAGGAACTTCAAGAAAGAGTATGTTATGAAATCAAATGACTGATAAATGACCAATTTAAGATGCTTGATAGTCTAATTAATTGCAGTTTGAAACGAGTACCAAACTACTTGAGAGTAGAAGAATGAATAAAATGTCTTTTTTCTTGTGATCTTTAATCGCGTGTGCTATGGTGTCTTATCTTTGCGTCATTACTACTAATGACGCAATGCGTCATTACTACAAATGACGCAATGTATTGAAAATGATTTGTAACAAACCCGTCAATTTTGTCAATCTGATTCCAAAGCTATTTTGTTCGTTATTGGTTAAATCGTACCATTACATTGCAAACGGGTGGGAGTTCGTTTGCAACGTAAAACCGTCAAATTTTCGTGCAAGGTAAGCGAAATCATTGGTTTTCAAGAAAGAGTATGTTATGAAATCAAGTGACTGATTCCTTGTATTTGTTATGTCGATTTTTGTTACTCGCTAGAAATCCGGGGAAGGTTCGACCAAATAAAGAATCTGTTATTGGGGAAATCGTACATTACATTGCCAACGGGATTGAAACCATTTCCAAAGTAAAACCGTCAAATTTTCGTGCAAGGGAAACGAAATCATTGGTTTTCAAAAAAACAGGATGTTATGAATTCAAGTGAATGATAAATGACCAATTTAAGATGCTTGATAGTCTAATCATTTGCAGTTTGAAACAAGTACCAAACTATTTGAAAGTAGCAGAAGGAATGAAATGTCTTTTTTCTTCTTAATATTTAATCGCGAGTGCTATGGTACCTTATATTTGCGTCATTACTACTAATGACGCAATGTATTGAAAATGATTTTTAACAAACCCGTCAATATTGTCAAACTAATTAGAAAGCTATTTTGTTCAAAAGAAACAAAATTGTCATTTCTTATAATGACGTAATTCAGAAGTTGAAAAGAAACTAAGAAACTTCAGGAACTTCAAGAAAGCGTATGTTAGGAAATCAAGTGACACAACGTATTGAAATGTAATGTATCAGTATAAATGACCAGTATAAATCGGTATAAATATATAGCTTGGGATGTTAACAACGTCATCTGACCACTCACATAGTGGCCCAGGCCGTAAGGGCCTGACAGTTAAAGTGACAATATAGGTTTTCTTGCACTTTACAAACGTTATGATATATCAAATGCTACATATCCTTGTATTTTCGTTATTTTGAGACATTGAAACGGCCTGGGCCATATTGGGGTGGGTATAAATGTGTAGCTTAAAATGATACCAACCTCATCTGACCACTCACATAGTGGCCCAGTCTGTAGGAGCCTGACAGTTAAAGTGGCAATGTAGGTGCTTCTTGCCATTTACAAAGGTCGCATATATAAAATGCTACATAACTTTGTAATGCCTTTATTTAAAAAATGAAATACTAAAACGGCCTAGCCACATTTGCGTCTTTATAACTGTGTAGCTTTTACAAAGATCGCATATAAAATGATATATACATAACCTTATACTGCCTTTATTTCAAACAAACACTGAAACGGCCTGGGCCACATTGGGGTCGCTGTAAATGTGTAGCGTAGGATGTTAGCAACCTCATCTGACCACTCACATAGTGGCCCAGGCTGTAAAAGGGCCTGACTGTTAAAGTGACAATGTAGGTGTTTCCTGCCATTTACAAACGTTATATATAAAATGCTACATATCCTTGTATTTTCGTTATTTTCAGACATCGAAACGGCGTGGGCCACACTGGGGTCGGTATAAATGTGTAGCTTAGGAGGTTAGCAACCTCATCTGACCACTCACATAGTGGCCCAGGCCTTAGGGGCCTGACATTTAAAGTGGGGGTGGGGTAAGCAATTTCAACTGGTCTCTATTTGTAACTGGTTTCAACTGGTTTTAACTAGTTTCAAGTAGTTTCAACATGTTTCAACTGATCTCAACTAGTTTCAACTGATTTTAACTGGTTTCAACTGGTTTTAACTAGTTTCAAATGGTCTCAACTGGTTTCAACTGTTCTTGACTAGTTTTAACTGGTTTTAACTCGTTTCAACTGGTTTCGGCTTTTTTTGAACTGGTCTCAACTGGTTAGAACTGGTCTCAACCGGTATGGACTAGTTTTAACTGATCTCAAGTTATTTCAACTGGTCTCAACTGGTTTCAACTGGTTTGATCCGTTCTCAACTGGTTTTAACTGGTTTCAAGTGGTTTTAACTAGTTTCAAGTAGTTTCAACATGTTTCAACTGATCTCATCTGGTTTCAACTGATTTTAACTGGTTTCAACTGGTTTTAACTAGTTTGAAATGGTCTCAACTGGTTTCAACTGTTCTTGACTAGTTTCAACTGGTTTTAAATCGTTTCAACTGGTTTCAACTTTTTTTGAACTGGTCTCAACTGGTTAGAACTGGTCTCAACCGGTATGGACTAGTTTGAACTGATCTCAACTTATTTCAACTGGTCTCAACTGGTTTCAACTGGTTTGATCCGTTCTCAACTGGTTTTAACTGGTTTGAACTGGTTTGAACTGGTTTTAGCTGGTTTCAACTGCTTTGAACTGGTCTCAACTGGTTTTATCTGGTTTTAACTGGTTCAATGTATCTCAACTGGGTTCAACTAGTCTCAACTGGTTTTCACTGGTTTCAAGTACGTAGTTTCAACTGATTTCAAGTGGTTTCAACTTGTTTGAAATGTCTTAACTGGTTTTAACAGGTTTTCACTGGTTTTCAACTGGTCTCTGTTTCTAACTAACTGATTTCAAGTAGGTTTAACTTTTTTCAACTGGTTTACACTGGTTTTAACTAGTTTCAAGTAATTTTAACAGGTTTCGATTGATCTAAACTGGTTTCAACTGATTTTGACTGGTTTCAACTGGTTTTAACTAGTTTCAAATGGTCTCAACTGGTTTCACGTATTCTTGACTAGTTTCAACTGGTTTTAACTCGTTTCAACTGGTTTCAACTTTTTTTGAACTGGTCTCAACTGGTTAGAACTGGTTTCCACCGGTATGGACTAGTTTCAACTGATCTCAAGTCATTTCAACTGGTCTCAACTAGTTTCAACTCGTTTGATCTGTTCTCAACTGGTTTTACTGGTTTCAACTGGTTTCAACTGGTCTCAACTGGTTTTAGCTGGTTTCAACTGCTTTCAACTGGTCTCAACTGGTTTTAACTGGTTTTAACTGGTTCAATGTATCTCAACTGGGTTCAACTAGTCTCAACTGGTTTTCACTGGTTTCAAGTACGTAGTTTCAACTGATCTCAAGTGGTTTCATTTGGTTTCAACTGGTTTTAACAGGTTTTCACTGGTTTTCAACTGGTCTCTGTTTCTAACTAACTGATTTCAAATAGGTTAAACTTTTTTCAACTGGTTTCAACTGGTTTTAACTAGTTTCAAATAATTTTAACAGGTTTCGACTGATCTAAACTGGTTTCAACTGATTTTGACTGGTTTCAAATGGTTTCAACTGGTTTTAACTAGTTTCAAATGGTCTCAACTTGTTTCAACTATTCTTGACTAGTTTCAACTGGTTTTAACTCGTTTCAACTGGTTCCAACTTTTTTTGAACTGGTCTCAACTGGTTAGAACTGGTCTCAACCGGTATGGTCTAGTTTCAACTGATCTCAAGTTATTTCAACTGGTCTCAACTGGTTTCAACTGGTTTGATCTGTTCTCAACTGGTTTTAACTGGTTTGAACTGGTTTGAACTGGTCTCAACTGGTTTTAGCTGGTTTCAACTGCTTTGAACTGGTCTCAACTCGTTTTAACTGGTTCAATGTATCTCAACCGGGTTCAACTAGTCTCAACTGGTTTTCACTGGTTTCAAGTACGTAGTTTCAACTGATCTCAAGTGGTTTCATTTGGTTTCAACTGGTTTCAACTTGTTTGAAATGTCTAAACTGGTTTTAACAGGTTTTCACTGGTTTTCAACTGGTTTCAAATGGTCTCAACTTGTTTCAACTGTTCTTGACTAGTTTCAACTGGTTTTAACTCGTTTCAACTGGTTTCGGCTTTTTTTGAACTGGTCTCAACTGGTTAGAACTGGTCTCAACCGGTATGGACTAGTTTTAACTGATCTCAAGTTATTTCAACTGGTCTCAACTGGTTTCAACTGGTTTGATCTGGTCTCAACTGGTTTTAACTGGTTTTAAGTGGTTTTAACTAGTTTCAAGTAGTTTCAACATGTTTCAACTGATCTCATCTGGTTTCAACTGATTTTAACTGGTCTCAACTGGTTTTAACTAGTTTCAAATGGTCTCAACTGGTTTCAACTGTTCTTGACTAGTTTCAACTGGTTTTATATCGTTTCAACTGGTTTCAACTTTTTTTGAACTGGTCTCAACTGGTTAGAACTGGTCTCAACCGGTATGGACTAGTTTGAACTGATCTCAACTTATTTCAACTAGTCTCAACTGGTTTCAACTGGTTTGATCCGTTCTCAACTGGTTTTAACTGGTTTGAACTGGTTTGAACTGGTTTTAGCTGGTTTCAACTGCTTTGAACTGGTCTCAACTGGTTTTATCTGGTTTTAACTGGTTCAATGTATCTCAACTGGGTTCAACTAGTCTCAACTGGTTTTCACTGGTTTCAAGTACGTAGTTTCAACTGATCTCAAGTGGTTTCATTTGGTTTCAACTGGTTTTAACAGGTTTTCACTGGTTTTCAACTGGTCTCTGTTTCTAACTAACTGATTTCAAATAGGTTAAACTTTTTTCAACTGGTTTCAACTGGTTTTAACTAGTTTCAAATAATTTTAACAGGTTTCGACTGATCTAAACTGGTTTCAACTGATTTTGACTGGTTTCAAATGGTTTCAACTGGTTTTAACTAGTTTCAAATGGTCTCAACTTGTTTCAACTATTCTTGACTAGTTTCAAATGGTTTTAACTCGTTTCAATTGGTTTCAACTTTTTTTGAACTGGTCTCAACTGGTTAGAACTGGTTTCCACCGGTATGGACTAGTTTCAACTGATCTCAAGTCATTTCAACTGGTCTCAACTAGTTTCAACTGGTTTGATCTGTTCTCAACTGGTTTTAACTGGTTTCAACTGGTTTGAACTGGTCTCAACTGGTTTTAGGTGGTTTCAACTGCTTTCAACTGGTCTCAACTGGTTTTAACTGGTTTTAACTGGTTCAATGTATCTCAACTGGGTTCAACTAGTCTCAACTGGTTTTCACTGGTTTCAAGTACGTAGTTTCAACTGATCTCAAGTGGTTTCATTTGGTTTCAACTGGTTCTAACAGGTTTTCACTGGTTTTCAACTGGTCTCTGTTTCTAACTAACTGATTTCAAATAGGTTTAACTTTTTTTCAACTGGTTTCAACTTGTTTTAACTAGTTTCAAATAATTTTAACAGGTTTCGACTGATCTAAACTGGTTTCAACTGATTTTGACTGGTTTCAACTGGTTTCAACTGGTTTTAACTAGTTTCAAATGGTCTCAACTTGTTTCAACTATTCTTGACTAGTTTCAACTGGTTTTAACTCGTTTCAACTGGTTCCAACTTTTTTTGAACTGGTCTCAACTGGTTAGAACTGGTCTCAACCGGTATGGTCTAGTTTCAACTGATCTCAAGTTATTTCAACTGGTCTCAACTGGTTTCAACTGGTTTGATCTGTTCTCAACTGGTTTTAACTGGTTTCAACTGGTTTGAACTGGTCTCAACTGGTTTTAGCTGGTTTCAACTGCTTTGAACTGGTCTCAACTCGTTTTAACTGGTTCAATGTATCTCAACCGGGTTCAACTAGTCTCAACTGGTTTTCACTGGTTTCAAGTACGTAGTTTCAACTGATCTCAAGTGGTTTCATTTCTTTTCAACTGGTTTCAACTTGTTTGAAATGTCTAAACTGGTTTTAACAGGTTTTCACTGGTTTTCAACTGGTCTCTGTTTCTAACTAACTGGTTTCAAGTAGTTTTAACTTTTTTCAACTGGTTTCAACTGGTTTTAACTAGTTTCAAGTAATTTTAACAGGTTTCGACTGATCTAAACTGGTTTCAACTGATTTTGACTGGTTTCAACTGGTTTGAACTGATTTTAACTAGTTTCCACTGGTCTCATCTGGTTTCAACTGTTCTCGATTTTTTTCAACTTTTTTTACACGGTTTAAACTGGTCTCAACTGGTTTTAACTGGTTTCAACTTCTTTCCTTGATATTCATCTTTGCATTCATCCAGGTTTGATTTATCTTTTTTTTTCAATTTGCATTTCTTTATAGTAATTGCTTTCATCATTTCTTTTCAAACTTATCCATCTCTCCCTTGCTTTCCTTTATAATACAAGTTTCTCTTCTTCCCTTCCATTGTCTTTTAATAACGCTCTATTTTGTAAACCTTTTGTTTTTGTGGGTTGAACTTTTTGAATACTTGAGATCAGTTGAAACTAGTTGACACCAGTTGAACCCAGTTAAAACCAGTTTAACTAGATGAAACCAGTTAAAACCAGTTGAGATCAGTTCAATTCAGTTGAAACCAGATGAAACCAGTTAAAACCAGTTGAGACTAGTTCAAACCAGTTGAAACCAGTTGAGAAATTAGTGTGCGTAATGAGTCTCGGCATTATAACGGTGATGAAATCAAATTAGTCCATACTGAAAGTTTCATTGAATTCCCAGTAAATTGCGTATTTGGCAGTAACAACGCAAAGTAAAGAAACATCGGGCAGTATATTCGATGTGTTGTACAAGGAGAGAAAATTCCTTGTATTTGTTATGTCGATTTTTGTTACTCGCTAGAAATCCGGGGAAGGTTCGACCAAATAAAGAATCTGTTATTGGGGAAATCGTACATTACATTGCCAACGTGATTGAAACCATTTCCAAAGTAAAACCGTCAAATTTTCGTGCAAGGGAAACGAAATCATTGGTTTTCAAAAAAACAGGATGTTATGAATTCAAGTGAATGATAAATGACCAATTTAAGATGCTTGATAGTCTAGTTACTCGCAGCTTGTCACAAGTACCAAAGTATTTAAAAGTAACAGAACGAATGAAATGCCTTTTTCCTTCTAACTCTTTAATTGCGCGTCCTATGGTTTCTTATTTTGCGTCATTTGCGTCATTAGTAAATGACGCAATGTATTGAAAATTATTCGTAACAAAGCCGTCAATTTTGTCAATCTGATTACAAAGCTATTTTGTTCAAAAGAAACAAAACTTTCACTTCTTATTATGACGGAATTGAGAAGTTTAAAAGAAACTTGAAGAAACTTCAGGAACTTCAAGAAAGAGTATGTTACGGAATTAAGTGACTGATAAATGACCGTTTTAAGATGCTTGATAGTCTAATTACTGGCAGTTCAAAACAAGTACCAAAGTATTTGAAAGCAGCAGAAGGAATGAAATGTCTTTTTTCTTCTTGATCTTTAATCTCGTGTGCTATGGTTTCTTATCTTTGCGTCATTACTACAAATGACGCAATGTATTGAAAATGATTTGTAACAAACCCGTCAATTTTGTCAATCTGATTCCAAAGCTATTTTGTTCGTTATTGGTTAAATCGTACCATTACATTGCAAACGGGTGGGAGTTCGTTTACAACGTAAAACCGTCAAATTTTCCTGCAAGGTTAAACGAAATCATTGGTTTTCAAGAAACAGTATGTAATGAGACCAAGTCACTGATAAATGACCAATTTAGGATGCTTGATAGTCTAATCATTTGAAGTTTGAAACAAGTACCAAAGTATTTGAAAGTAGCAGAAGGAATGAAATGTCTTTTTCTTCTTAATCTTTAATCGCTTGTCTTTGCGTCATTACTACTAATGACGCAATGTATTCAAAATGATTTCTAACAAACCCGTCAATTTTGTCAATCTATTTACAAAGCTATTTTGTTCAAAAGAAACAAAAACTTTCATTTCTTGTTATGGCGGAAATCAGAAATTAAAAAAAAAAACTTAAGAAACTTCAGGAACTTCAAGAAAGAGTATGTTATGAAATCAAATGACTGATAAATGACCAATTTAAGATGCTTGATAGTCTAATTAATTGCAGTTTGAAACGAGTACCAAACTACTTGAGAGTAGAAGAATGAATAAAATGTCTTTTTTCTTGTGATCTTTAATCGCGTGTCCTATGGTTTCTTATTTTTGCGTCATTACTACTAATGACGCAATGTATTGAAAATGATTTGTAACACACCCGTCAATTTTGTCAATCTGATTGCAAAGCTATTTTGTTCAAAAGAAACAAAACTTTCATTTTTTATTATGACGGAATTCAGAAGTTTAAAATAAACTTGAATTTCAAAAAAGAGTGTATTATGAAATCAAGTGACTGACAACTGAGCAATTTAAGATGCTTGACAGTCTAATTACTTTAATTTGAAACAAGTACCAAAGTATTTGAAAATAGCAGAATGAATAAAATGTCTCTTTTCTTCTTGACCTTTAATGGCGTGTGCTATGGTTTCTTATCTTTGCGACATTACTACTAATGTATGACACAATGTATTTAAAACGATTTGTAAGAAACCCGTCAATTTTGTCAATCTGGTTCCAAAGCTATTTTGTTCGTTATTGGTTAAATCGTACATTACATTGCAAACGGGTGGGAGTTCGTTTGCAACGTAAAACCATCAAATTTTCGTGCAAGGTAAGCGAATCATTGGTTTTCAAGAAAGAGTATGTTATGAAATCAAGTGACTGATTAATGACCAATTTAAGATGCTTGATAGTCTAATCATGTGCAGTTTGAAACAAGTACCAAACTATTTGAAAGTAGCAGAAGGAATGAAATGTCTTTTTTCTTCTTAATATTTAATCGCGAGTGCTATGGTTTCTTATATTTGCGTCATTACTACTAATGACGCAATGTATTGAAAATGATTTTTAACAAACCCGTCAATATTGTCAAACTAATTAGAAAGCTATTTTGTTCAAAAGAAACAAAATTGTCATTTCTTATAATGACGTAATTCAGAAGTTGAAAAGAAACTAAGAAACTTCAGGAACTTCAAGAAAGCGTATGTTAGGAAATCAAGTGACACAATGTATTGAAATGTAATGTATCAGTATAAATGACCAGTATAAATCGGTATAAATATATAGCTTGGGATGTTAACAACGTCATCTGACCACTCACATAGTGGCCCAGGCCGTAAGGGCCTGACAGTTAAAGTGACAATATAGGTTTTCTTGCACTTTACAAACGTTATGATATATCAAATGCTACAAATCCTTGTATTTTCGTTATTTTGAGACATTGAAACGGCCTGGGCCATATTGGGGTGGGTATAAATGTGTAGCTTAAAATGATACCAACCTCATCTGACCACTCACATAGTGGCCCAGTCTGTAGGAGCCTGACAGTTAAAGTGGCAATGTAGGTGCTTCTTGCCATTTACAAAGGTCGCATATATAAAATGCTACATAACTTTGTAATGCCTTTATTTAAAAAAAAAGAAGTACTAAAACGGCCTAGCCACATTTGCGTCTTTATAACTGTGTAGCTTTTACAAAGATCGCATATAAAATGATATATACATAACCTTATGCTGCCTTTATTTCAAACAAACACTGAAACGGCCTGGGCCACATTGGGGTCGCTGTAAATGTGTAGCGTAGGATGTTAGCAACCTCATCTGACCACTCACATAGTGGCCCAGGCTGTAAAAGGGCCTGACAGTTAAAGTGACAATGTAGGTGTTTCCTGCCATTTACAAACGTTATATATAAAATGCTACATATCCTTGTATTTTCGTTATTTTCAGACATCGAAACGGCGTGGGCCACACTGGGGTCGGTATAAATGTGTAGCTTAGGAGGTTAGCAACCTCATCTGACCACTCACATAGTGGCCCAGGCCTTAGGGGCCTGACATTTAAAGTGGGGGTGGGGTAAGCAATTTCAACTGGTCTCTATTTGTAACTGGTTTCAACTGGTTTTAACTAGTTTCAAGTAGTTTCAACATGTTTCAACTGATCTCAACTGGTTTCAACTGATTTTAACTGGTTTCAACTGGTTTTAACTAGTTTCAAATGGTCTCAACTGGTTTCAACTGTTCTTGACTAGTTTCAACTGGTTTTAACTCGTTTCGAGTGGTTTCGGCTTTTTTGAACTGGTCTCAACTGGTTAGAACTGGTCTCAACCGGTATGGACTAGTTTTAACTGATCTCAAGTTATTTCAACTGGTCTCAACTGGTTTCAACTGGTTTGATCTGTTCTGAACTGGTTTTAACTGCTTTCAAGTGGTTTTAACTAGTTTCAAGTAGTTTCAACATGTTTCAACTGATCTCAACTGGTTTCAACTGATTTTAACTGGTTTCAACTGGTTTTAACTAGTTTCAAATGGTCTCAACTGGTTTCAACTGGTTTTAACTCGTTTCAACTGGTTTCGGCTTTTTTTGAACTGGTGTCAACTGGTTAGAACTGGTCTCAACCGGTATGGACTAGTTTGAACTGATCTCAACTTATTTCAACTGGTCTCAACTGGTTTCAACTGGTTTGATCCGTTCTCAACTGGTTTTAACTGGTTTCAACTGGTTTGAACTGGTCTCAACTGGTTTTAGCTGGTTTCAACTGCTTTGAACTGGTCTCAACTGGTTTTATCTGGTTTTATCTGGTTCAATGTATCTCAACTGGGTTCAACTAGTCTCAACTGGTTTTCACTGGTTTCAAGTACGTAGTTTCAACTGATTTCAAGTGGTTTCAACTTGTTTGAAATGTCTAAGGTTTTAACAGGTTTTCACTGGTTTTCAACTGGTCTCTGTTTCTAACTAACTGATTTCAAGTAGATTTAACTTTTTTCAACTGGTTTACACTGGTTTTAACTAGTTTCAAGTAATTTTAAAAGGTTTCGATTGATCTAAACTGGTTTCAACTGATTTTGACTGGTTTCAACTGGTTTTAACTAGTTTCAAATGGTCTCAACTGGTTTCACGTATTCTTGACTAGTTTCAAATGGTTTTAACTCGTTTCAACTGGTTTCAACTTTTTTTGAACTGGTCTCAACTGGTTAGAACTGGTTTCCACCGGTATGGACTAGTTTCAACTGATCTCAAGTCATTTCAACTGGTCTCAACTAGTTTCAACTGGTTTGATCTGTTCTCAACTGGTTTTACTGGTTTCAACTGGTTTGAACTGGTCTCAACTGGTTTTAGGTGGTTTCAACTGCTTTCAACTGGTCTCAACTGGTTTTACCTGGTTTTAACTGGTTCAATGTATCTCAACTGGTTTTCACTGGTTTCAAGTACGTAGTTTCAACTGATCTCAAGTGGTTTCATTTGGTTTCAACTGGTTTTAACAGGTTTTCACTGGTTTTCAACTGGTCTCTGTTTCTAACTAACTGATTTCAAATAGGTTAAACTTTTTTCAACTGGTTTCAACTGGTTTTAACTAGTTTCAAATAATTTTAACAGGTTTCGACTGATCTAAACTGGTTTCAACTGATTTTTACTGGTTTCAACTGGTTTCAACTGGTTTTAACTAGTTTCAAATGGTCTCAACTGGTTTCAACTATTCTTGACTAGTTTCAACTGGTTTTAACTCGTTTCAACTGGTTCCAACTTTTTTTGAACTGGTCTCAACTGGTTAGAACTGGTCTTAACCGGTATGGTCTAGTTTCAACTGATCTCAAGTTATTTCAACTGGTCTCAACTAGTTTCAACTGGTTTGATCTGTTCTCAACTGGTTTTAACTGGTTTCAACTGGTTTGAACTGGTCTCAACTGGTTTTAGCTGGTTTCAACTGCTTTGAACTGGTCTCAACTCGTTTTAACTGGTTCAATGTATCTCAACTGGGTTCAACTAGTCTCAACTGGTTTTCACTGGTTTCAAGTACGTAGTTTCAACTGATCTCAAGTGGTTTCATTTGGTTTCAACTGGTTTCAACTTGTTTGAAATGTCTAAACTGGTTTTAACAGGTTTTCACTGGTTTTCAACTGGTCTCTGTTTCTAACTAACTGGTTTCAAGTAGTTTTAACTTTCTTCAACTGGTTTCAACTGGTTTTAACTAGTTTCAAGTAATTTTAACAGGTTTCGACTGATCTAAACTGGTTTCAACTGATTTTGACTGGTTTCAACTGGTTTGAACTGATTTTAACTAGTTTCCACTGGTCTCATCTGGTTTCAACTGTTCTCGATTTTTTTCAACTTTTTTTACACGGTTTAAACTGGTCTCAACTGGTTTTAACTGGTTTCAACTTCTTTCCTTGATATTAATCTTTGCATTCATCCAGGTTTGATTTATCTTTTTTTTCAATTTGCATTTCTTTATAGTAGTTGCTTTCATCATTTCTTTTCAAACTTATCCATCTCTCCCTTGCTTTCCTTTATAATACAAGTTTCTCTTCTTCCCTTCCATTGTCTTTTAATTAACGCTCTATTTTGTAAACCTTTTGTTTTTGTGGGTTGAACTTTTTGAATCCTTGAGATCAGTTGAAACTAGTTGACACCAGTTGAACCCAGTTAAAACCAGTTTAACTAGATGAAACCAGTTAAAACCAGTTGAGATCAGTTCAATTCAGTTGAAACCAGATGAAACCAGTTAAAACCAGTTGAGACTAGTTCAAACCAGTTGAAACCAGTTGAGAAATTAGTGTGCGTAATGAGTCTCGGCATTATAACGGTGATGAAATCAAATTAGTCCATACTGAAAGTTTCATTGAATTCCCAGTAAATTGGGTATTTGGCAGTAACAACGCAAAGTAAAGAAACATCGGGCAGTATATTCGATGTGTTGTGCAAGGAGAGAAAATTCCTTGTATTTGTTATGTCGATTTTTGTTACTCGCTAGAAATCCGGGGAAGGTTCGACGAAATAAAGAATCTGTTATTGGGGAAATCGTACATTACATTGCCAACGGGATTGAAACCATTTCCAAAGTAAAACCGTCAAATTTTCGTGCAAGGGAAACGAAATCATTGGTTTTCAAAAACACAGGATGTTATGAATTCAAGTGAATGATAAATGACCAATTTAAGATGCTTGATAGTCTAGTTACTCGCAGCTTGCCACAAGTACCAAAGTATTTAAAAGTAATAGAACGAATGAAATGCCTTTTTCCTTCTAACTCTTTAATTGCGCGTCCTATGGTTTCTTATTTTTGCGTCATTTGCGTCATTAGTAAATGACGCGATGTATTGAAAATTATTCGTAACAAAGCCGTCAATTTTGTCAATCTGATTACAAAGCTATTTTGTTCAAAAGAAACCAAACTTTCATTTCTTATTATGACGGAATTGAGAAGTTTAAAAGAAACTTGAAGAAACTTCAGGAACTTCAAGAAAGAGTATGTTACGGAATTAAGTGACTGATAAATGACCGTTTTAAGATGCTTGATAGTCTAATTACTGGCAGTTTAAAACAAGTACCAAAGTATTTGAAAGCAGCAGAAGGAATGAAATGTCTTTTTTCTTCTTGATCTTTAATCTCGTGTGCTATGGTTTCTTATCTTTGCGTCATTACTACAAATGACGCAATGTATTGAAAATGATTTGTAACAAACCCGTCAATTTTGTCAATCTGATTCCAAAGCTATTTTGTTCGTTATTGGTTAAATCGTACCATTACATTGCAAACGGGTGGGAGTTCGTTTACAACGTAAAACCGTCAAATTTTCCTGCAAGGTTAAACGAAATCATTGGTTTTCAAGAAACAGTATGTAATGAGACCAAGTCACTGATAAATGACCAATTTAGGATGCTTGATAGTCTAATCATTTGAAGTTTGAAACAAGTACCAAAGTATTTGAAAGTAGCAGAAGGAATGAAATGTCTTTTTCTTCTTAATCTTTAATCGCTTGTCTTTGCGTCATTACTACTAATGACGCAATGTATTGAAAATGATTTCTAACAAACCCGTCAATTTTGTCAATCTGATTACAAAGCTATTTTGTTCAAAAGAAACAAAAACTTTCATTTCTTATTATGGCGGAAATCAGAAATTTAAAAAAAAAATTTAAGAAACTTCAGGAACTTCAAGAAAGAGTATGTTATGAAATCAAATGACTGATAAATGACCAATTTAAGATGCTTGATAGTCTAATTAATTGCAGTTTGAAACGAGTACCAAACTACTTGAGAGTAGAAGAATGAATAAAATGTCTTTTTTCTTGTGATCTTTAATCGCGTGTGCTATGGTTTCTTATTTTTGTGTCATTACTACTAATGACGCAATGTATTGAAAATGATTTGTAACACACCCGTCAATTTTGTCAATCTGATTGCAAAGCTATTTTGTTCAAAAGAAACAAAACTTTCATTTTTTATTATGACGGAATTCAGAAGTTTAAAATAAACTTGAATTTCAAAAAAGAGTGTGTTATGAAATCAAGTGACTGACAACTGAGCAATTTAAGATGCTTGACAGTCTAATTACTTTAATTTGAAACAAGTACCAAAGTATTTGAAAATAGCAGAATGAATAAAATGTCTTTTTTCTTCTTGACCTTTAATGGCGTGTGCTATGGTTTCTTATCTTTGCGACATTACTACTAATGTATGACGCAATGTATTGAAAACGATTTGTAAGAAACCCGTCAATTTTGTCAATCTGGTTCCAAAGCTATTTTGTTCGTTATTGGTTAAATCGTACATTACATTGCAAACGGGTGGGAGTTCGTTTGCAACGTAAAACCATCAAATTTTCGTGCAAGGTAAGCAAATCATTGGTTTTCAAGAAAGAGTATGTTATGAAATCAAGTGACTGATTAATGACCAATTTAAGATGCTTGATAGTCTAATCATTTGCAGTTTGAAACAAGTACCAAACTATTTGAAAGTAGCAGAAGGAATGAAATGTCTTTTTTCTTCTTAATATTTAATCGCGAGTGCTATGGTTTCTTATATTTGCGTCATTACTACTAATGACGCAATGTATTGAAAATGATTTTTAACAAACCCGTCAATATTGTCAAACTAATTAGAAAGCTATTTTGTTCAAAAGAAACAAAATTGTCATTTCTTATAATGACGTAATTCAGAAGTTGAAAAGAAACTAAGAAACTTCAGGAACTTCAAGAAAGCGTATGTTAGGAAATCAAGTGACACAATGTATTGAAATGTAATGTATCAGTATAAATGACCAGTATAAATCGGTATAAATATATAGCTTGGGATGTTAACAACGTCATCTGACCACTCACATAGTGGCCCAGGCCGTAAGGGCCTGACAGTTAAAGTGACAATATAGGTTTTCTTGCACTTTACAAACGTTATGATATATCAAATGCTACATATCCTTGTATTTTCGTTATTTTGAGACATTGAAACGGCCTGGGCCATATTGGGGTGGGTATAAATGTGTAGCTTAAAATGATACCAACCTCATCTGACCACTCACATAGTGGCCCAGTCTGTAGGAGCCTGACAGTTAAAGTGGCAATGTAGGTGCTTCTTGCCATTTACAAAGGTCGCATATATAAAATGCTACATAACTTTGTAATGCCTTTATTTAAAAAAAGAAATACTAAAACGGCCTAGCCACATTTGCGTCTTTATAACTGTGTAGCTTTTACAAAGATCGCATATAAAATGATATATACATAACCTTATACTGCCTTTATTTCAAACAAACACTGAAACGGCCTGGGCCACATTGGGGTCGCTGTAAATGTGTAGCGTAGGATGTTAGCAACCTCATCTGACCACTCACATAGTGGCCCAGGCTGTAAAAGGGCCTGACAGTTAAAGTGACAATGTAGGTGTTTCCTGCCATTTACAAACGTTATATATAGAATGCTACATATCCTTGTATTTTCGTTATTTTCAGACATCGAAACGGCGTGGGCCACACTGGGGTCGGTATAAATGTGTAGCTTAGGAGGTTAGCAACCTCATCTGACCACTCACATAGTGGCCCAGGCCTTAGGGGCCTGACATTTAAAGTGGGGGTGGGGTAAGCAATTTGAACTGGTTTTAACTGGTCTCTATTTGTAACTGGTTTCAACTGGTTTTAAGTAGTAGTTTCAACATGTTTCAAATGGTCTCAACTGGTTTCAACTGTTCTTGACTAGTTTCACCTGGTTTCAGCTTTTTTTGAGCTGGTCTCAACTGGTTCGAACTGGTCTCAACCTGTATGGACTAGTTTTAACTGATCTCAAGTTATTTCAACTGGTCTCAACTGGTTTCAACTGGTTTCAAGCGGTTTTAACTAGTTTCAAGTAGTTTCAACATGTTTCAACTGATCTCATCTGGTTTCAACTGATTTTAACTGGTTTCAACTGGATTTAACTAGTTTCAAATGGTCTCAACTGGTTTCAACTGTTCTTGACTAGTTTCAACTGGTTTTAAATCGTTTCAACTGGTTTCAACTTTTTTTGAACTGGTCTCAACTGGTTAGAACTGGTCTCAACCGGTATCTACTAGTTTGAACTGATCTCAACTTATTTCAACTGGTCTCAACTGGTTTCAAGTGGTTTGATCCGTTCTCAACTGGTTTTAACTGGTTCCAACTGGTTTGAACTGGTCTCAACTGGTTTTAGCTGGTTTCAACTCCTTTGAACTGCTCTCAACTGGTTTTATCTGGTTTTAACTGGTTCAATGTATCTCAACTGGGTTCAACTAGTCTCAACTGGTTTTCACTGGTTTCAAGTACGTAATTTCAACTGATTTCAAGTGGTTTCAACTTGTTTGAAATGTCTAAACTGGTTTTAACAGGTTTTCACTGGTTTTCAACTGGTCTCTGTTTCTAACTAACTGATTTCAAGTAGGTTTAACTTTTTTCAACTGGTTTACAGTGGTTTTAACTAGTTTCAAGTAATTTTAACAGGTTTCGATTGATCTAAACTGGTTTCAACTCATTTTGACTGGTTTCAACTGGTTTTAACTAGTTTCAAATGGTCTCAACTGGTTTCACGTATTCTTGACTAGTTTCAAATGGTTTTAACTCATTTCAACTGGTTTCAACTTTTTTTGAACTGGTCTCAACTGGTTAGAACTGGTTTCCACCGGTATGGACTAGTTTGAACTGATCTCAAGTCATTTCAACTGGTCTCAACTAGTTTCAACTGGTTTGATCTGTTCTCAACTGGTTTTAACTGGTTTCAACTGGTTTGAACTGGTCTCAACTGGTTTTAGCTGGTTTCAACTGCTTTGAACTGGTCTCAACTGGTTTTAACTGGTTTTAACTGGTTCAATGTATCTCAACTGGGTTCAACTAGTCTCAACTGGTTTTCACTGGTTTCAAGTACGTAGTTTCAACTGATCTCAAGTTTTTTCATTTGGTTTCAACTGGTTTTAACAGGTTTTCAATAATTTTCAACTGGTCTCTGTCTCTAACTAACTGATTTCAGATAGGTTTAACCTTTTTCAACTGGTTTCAACTGGTTTTAACTAGTTTCAAATAATTTTAACAGGTTTCGACTGATCTAAACTGGTTTCAACTGATTTTGACTGGTTTCAACTGGTTTCAACTGGTTTTAACTAGTTTCAAATGGTCTCAACTGGTTTCAACTATTCTTGACTAGTTTCAACTGGTTTTAACTCGTTTCAACTGGTTCCAACTTTTTTTGAACTGGTCTCAACTGGTTAGAACTGGTCTCAACCGGTATGGTCTAGTTTCAACTGATCTCAAGTTATTTCAACTGGTCTCAACTGGTTTCAACTGGTTTGATCTGTTCTCAACTGGTTTTAACTGGTTTCAACTGGTTTGAACTGGTCTCAACTGGTTTTAGCTGGTTTCAACTGTTTTGAACTGGTCTCAACTCGTTTTAACTGGTTCAATGTATCTCAATTGGGTTCAACTAGTCTCAACTGGTTTTCACTGCTTTCGAGTACGTAGTTTCAACTGATCTCAAGTGGTTTCATTTGGTTTCAACTGGTTTCAACTTGTTTGAAATGTCTAAACTGGTTTTAACAGGTTTTCACTGGTTTTCAACTGGTCTCTGTTTCTAACTAACTGGTTTCAAGTAGTTTTAACGTTTTTCAACTGGTTTCAACTGGTTTTAACTAGTTTCAAGTAATTTTAACAGGTTTCGACTGATTTAAACTGGTTTCAACTGATTTTGAGTGGTTTCAACTGGTTTCAACTAGTTTCAAATGGTCTCAACTGGTTTCACGTATTCTTGACTAGTTTCAAATGGTTTTAACTCGTTTCAACTGGTTTCAACTTTTTTTGAACTGGTCTCAACTGGTTAGAACTGGTTTCCACCGGTATGGACTAGTTTCAACTGATCTCAAGTCATTTCAACTGGTCTCAACTAGTTTCAACTGGTTTGATCTGTTCTCAACTGGTTTTACTGGTTTCAACTGGTTTGAACTGGTCTCAACTGGTTTTAGCTGGTTTCAACTGCTTTCAACTGGTCTCAACTGGTTTTAACTGGTTTTAACTGGTTCAATGTATCTCAACTGGGTTCAACTAGTCTCAACTGGTCTTCACTGGTTTCAAGTACGTAGTTTCAACTGATCTCAAGTGGTTTCATTTGGTTTCAACTGGTTTTAACAGGTTTTCACTGGTTTTAAACTGGTCTCTGTTTCTAACTGATTTCAAATAGGTTTAACTTTTTTCAACTGGTTTCAACTGGTTTTAACTAGTTTCAAATAATTTTAACAGGTTTCGACTGATCTAAACTGGTTTCAACTGATTTTGACTGGTTTCAACTGGTTTCAACTGGTTTTAACTAGTTTCAAATGGTCTCAACTTGTTTCAACTATTCTTGACTAGTTTCAACTGGTTTTAACTCGTTTCAACTGGTTCCAACTTTTTTTGAACTGGTCTCAACTGGTTAGAACTGGTCTCAACCGGTATGGTCTAGTTTCAACTGATCTCAAGTTATTTCAACTGGTCTCAACTGGTTTCAACTGGTTTGATCTGTTCTCAACTGGTTTTAACTGGTTTCAACTGGTTTGAACTGGTCTCAACTGGTTTTACCTGGTTTCAACTGTTTTGAACTGGTCTCAACTCGTTTTAACTGGTTCAATGTATCTCAATTGGGTTCAACTAGTCTCAACTGGTTTTCACTGCTTTCGAGTACGTAGTTTCAACTGATCTCAAGTGGTTTCATTTGGTTTCAACTTGTTTGAAATGTCTAAACTGGTTTTAACAGGTTTTCACTGGTTTTCAACTGGTCTCTGTTTCTAACTAACTGGTTTCAAGTAGTTTTAACGTTTTTCAACTGGTTTCAACTGGTTTTAACTAGTTTCAAGTAATTTTAACAGGTTTCGACTGATCTAAACTGGTTTCAACTGATTTTGAGTGGTTTCAACTGGTTTCAACTAGTTTCAAATGGTCTCAACTGGTTTCACGTATTCTTGACTAGTTTCAAATGGTTTTAACTCGTTTCAACTGGTTTCAACTTTTTTTGAACTGGTCTCAACTGGTTAGAACTGGTTTCCACCGGTATGGACTAGTTTCAACTGATCTCAAGTCATTTCAACTGGTCTCAACTAGTTTCAACTGGTTTGATCTGTTCTCAACTGGTTTTACTGGTTTCAACTGGTTTGAACTGGTCTCAACTGGTTTTAGCTGGTTTCAACTGCTTTCAACTGGTCTCAACTGGTTTTAACTGGTTTTAACTGGTTCAATGTATCTCAACTGGGTTCAACTAGTCTCAACTGGTCTTCACTGGTTTCAAGTACGTAGTTTCAACTGATCTCAAGTGGTTTCATTTGGTTTCAACTGGTTTTAACAGGTTTTCACTGGTTTTAAACTGGTCTCTGTTTCTAACTAACTGATTTCAAATAGGTTTAACTTTTTTCAACTGGTTTCAACTGGTTTTAACTAGTTTCAAATAATTTTAACAGGTTTCGACTGATCTAAACTGGTTTCAACTGATTTTGACTGGTTTCAACTGGTTTCAACTGGTTTTAACTAGTTTCAAATGGTCTCAACTTGTTTCAACTATTCTTGACTAGTTTCAACTGGTTTTAACTCGTTTCAACTGGTTCCAACTTTTTTTGAACTGGTCTCAACTGGTTAGAACTGGTCTCAACCGGTATGGTCTAGTTTCAACTGATCTCAAGTTATTTCAACTGGTCTCAACTGGTTTCAACTGGTTTGATCTGTTCTCAACTGGTTTTAACTGGTTTCAACTGGTTTGAACTGGTCTCAACTGGTTTTAGCTGGTTTCAACTGCTTTGAACTGGTCTCAACTCGTTTCAACTGGTTCAATATATCTCAACCGGGTTCAACTAGTCTCAACTGGTTTTCACTGGTTTCAAGTACGAAGTTTCAACTGATCTCAAGTGGTTTCATTTGGTTTCAACTGGTTTCAACTTGTTTGAAATGTCTAAACTGGTTTTAACAGGTTTTATCTGGTTTTAACTGGTTCAATGTATCTCAACTGGGTTCAACTAGTCTCAACTGGTTTTCACTGGTTTCAAGTACGTAATTTCAACTGATTTCAAGTGGTTTCAACTTGTTTGAAATGTCTAAACTGGTTTTAACAGGTTTTCACTGGTTTTCAACTGGTCTCTGTTTCTAACTAACTGATTTCAAATAGGTTTAACTTTTTTCAACTGGTTTACACTGGTTTTAACTAGTTTCAAGTAATTTTAACAGGTTTCGATTGATCTAAACTGGTTTCAACTGATTTTGACTGGTTTCAACTGGTTTTAACTAGTTTCAAATGGTCTCAACTGGTTTCACGTATTCTTGACTAGTTTCAAATGGTTTTAACTCGTTTCAACTGGTTTCAACTTTTTTGAACTGGTCTCAACTGGTTAGAACTGGTTTCCACCGGTATGGACTAGTTTCAACTGATCTCAAGTCATTTCAACTGGTCTCAACTAGTTTCAACTGGTTTGATCTGTTCTCAACTGGTTTTCACTGGTTTCAACTGCTTTGAACTGGTCTCAACTGGTTTTAGCTGGTTTCAACTGCTTTGAACTGGTCTCAACTGGTTTTAACTGGTTTTAACTGGTTCAATGTATCTCAACTGGGTTCAACTAGTCTCAACTGGTTTTCACTGGTTTCAAGTACGTAGTTTCAACTGATCTCAAGTTTTTTCATTTGGTTTCAACTGGTTTTAACAGGTTTTCAATAATTTTCAACTGGTCTCTGTCTCTAACTAACTGATTTCAGATAGGTTTAACCTTTTTCAACTGGTTTCAACTGGTTTTAACTAGTTTCAAATAATTTTAACAGGTTTCGACTGATCTAAACTGGTTTCAACTGATTTTGACTGGTTTCAACTGGTTTCAACTGGTTTTAACTAGTTTCAAATGGTCTCAACTGGTTTCAACTATTCTTGACTAGTTTCAACTGGTTTTAACTCGTTTCAACTGGTTCCAACTTTTTGTGAACTGGTCTCAACTGGTTAGAACTGGTCTCAACCGGTATGGTCTAGTTTCAACTGATCTCAAGTTATTTCAACTGGTCTAAACTGGTTTCAACTGGTTTGATCTGTTCTCAACTGGTTTTAACTGGTTTCAACTGTTTTTAGCTGGTTTCAACTGCTTTGAACTGGTCTCAACTGGTTTTAACTTGTTTTAACTGGTTGAATGTATCTCAACTGGGTTCAACTAGTCTCAACTGGTTTTCACTGGTTTCAAGTACGTAGTTTCAACTGATCTCAAGTGGTTTCATTTGGTTTCAACTGGTTTCAACTTGTTTGAAATGTCTAAACTGGTTTTAACAGGTTTTCACTGGTTTTCAACTGGTCTCTGTTTCTAACTAACTGGTTTCAAGTAGTTTTAACTTTTTTCAACTGGTTTCCACTGGTTTTAACTAGTTTCAAGTAATTTGAACAGGTTTCGACTGATCTAAACTGGTTTCAACTGATTTTGACTGGTTTCAACTGGTTTTAACTGATTTTAACTAGTTTCCACTGGTCTCATCTGGTTTCAACTGTTCTCGATTTTTTCAACTTTTTTTACACGGTTTAAACGGGTCTCAACTGGTTTTAACTGGTTTCAACTTCTTTCCTTGATATTCATCTTTGCATTCATCCAGGTTTGATTTATCTATTTTTTTCAATTTGCATTTCTTTATAGTAATTGCTTTCATCATTTCTTTTCAAACTTATCCATCTCTCCCTTGCTTTCCTTTATAATACAAGTTTCTCTTCTTCCCTTCCATTTTCTTTTAATGAACGCTCTATTTTGTAAACCTTTTGTTTTTGTGGGTTGAACTTTTTGAATACTTGAGATCAGTTGAAACTAGTTGACACCAGTTGAACCCAGTTAAAACCAGTTTAACTAGATGAAACCAGTTAAAACCAGTTGAGATCAGTTCAATTCAGTTGAAACCAGATGAAACCAGTTAAAACCAGTTGAGACTAGTTCAAACCAGTTGAAACCAGTTGAGAAATTAGTGTGCGTAATGAGTCTCGGCATTATAACGGTGATGAAATAAAATTAGTCAATACTGAAAGTTTCATTGAATTCCCAGTAAATTAGGTATTTGGCAGTAACAACGCAAAGTAAAGAAACATCGGGCAGTATATTCGATGTGTTGTACAAGGAGAGAAAATTCCTTGTATTTGTTATGTCGATTTTTGTTACTCGCTAGAAATCCGGGGAAGGTTCGACGAAATAAAGAATCTGTTATTGGGGAAATCGTACATTACATTGCCAACGGGATTGAAACCATTTCCAAAGTAAAACCGTCAAATTTTCGTGCAAGGGAAACGAAATCATTGGTTTTCAAAAAAACAGGATGTTATGAATTCAAGTGAATGATAAATGACCAATTTAAGATGCTTGATAGTCTAGTTACTCGCAGCTTACCACAAGTACCAAAGTATTTAAAAGTAATAGAACGAATGAAATGCCTTTTTCCTTCTAACTCTTTAATTGCGCGTCCTATGGTTTCTTATTTTTGCGTCATTTGCGTCATTAGTAAATGACGCAATGTATTGAAAATTATTCGTAACAAAGCCGTCAATTTTTTCAATCTGATTGCAAAGCTATTTTGTTCCAAAGAAACAAAACTTTCATTTCTTATTATGACGGAATTGAGAAGTTTAAAAGAAACTTTAAGAAACTTCAGGAACTTCAAGAAAGAGTATGTTACGGAATTAAGTGACTGATAAATGACCGTTTTAAGATGCTTGATAGTCTAATTACTGGCAGTTTAAAACAAGTACCAAAGTATTTGAAAGCAGCAGAAGGAATGAAATGTCTTTTTTCTTCTTGATCTTTAATCTCGTGTGCTATGGTTTCTTATCTTTGCGTCATTACTACAAATGACGCAATGTATTGAAAATGATTTGTAACAAACCCGTCAATTTTGTCAATCTGATTCCAAAGCTATTTTGTTCGTTATTGGTTAAATCGTACCATTACATTGCAAACGGGTGGGAGTTCGTTTACAACGTAAAACCGTCAAATTTTCCTGCAAGGTTAAACGAAATCATTGGTTTTCAAGAAACAGTATGTAATGAGACCAAGTCACTGATAAATGACCAATTTAGGATGCTTGATAGTCTAATCATTTGAAGTTTGAAACAAGTACCAAAGTATTTGAAAGTAGCAGAAGGAATGAAATGTCTTTTTCTTCTTAATCTTTAATCGCTTGTCTTTGCGTCATTACTACTAATGACGCAATGTATTGAAAATGATTTCTAACAAACTCGTCAATTTTGTCAATATGATTACAAAGCTATTTTGTTCAAAAGAAACAAAAACTTTCATTTCTTGTTATGGCAGAAATCAGAAATTTAAAAAAAAAAACTTAAGAAACTTCAGGAACTTCAAGAAAGAGTATGTTATGAAATCAAATGACTGATAAATGACCAATTTAAGATGCTTGATAGTCTAATTAATTGAAGTTTGAAACGAGTACCAAACTACTTGAGAGTAGAAGAATGAATAAAATGTCTTTTTTCTTGTGATCTTTAATCGCGTGTGCTATGGTTTCTTATTTTTGTGTCATTACTACTAATGACGCAATGTATTGAAAATGATTTGTAACACACCCGTCAATTTTGTCAATCTGATTGCAAAGCTATTTTGTTCAAAAGAAACAAAACTTTCATTTTTTATTATGACGGAATTCAGAAGTTTAAAATAAACTTGAATTTCAAAAAAGAGTGTATTATGAAATCAAGTGACTGACAACTGAGCAATTTAAGATGCTTGACAGTCTAATTACTTTAATTTGAAACAAGTACCAAAGTATTTGAAAATAGCAGAATGAATAAAATGTCTTTTTTTCTTCTTGATCTTTAATGGCGTGTGCTATGGTTTCTTATCTTTGCGACATTACTACTAATGTATGACGCAATGTATTGAAAACGATTTGTAACAAACCCGTCAATTTTGTCAATCTGGTTCCAAAGCTATTTTGTTCGTTATTGGTTAAATCGTACATTACATTGCAAACGAGTGGGAGTTCGTTTGCAACGTAAAACCGTCAAATTTTCGTGCAAGGTAAGCGATGTCATTGGTTTTCAAGAAAGAGTATGTTATGAAATCAAGTGACTGATTAATGACCAATTTAAGATGCTTGATAGTCTAATCATGTGAAGTTTGAAACAAGTACCAAACTATTTGAAAGTAGCAGAAGGAATGAAATGTCTTTTTTCTTCTTAATATTTAATCGCGAGTGCTATGGTTTCTTATATTTGCGTCATTACTACTAATGACGCAATGTATTGAAAATGATTTTTAACAAACCCGTCAATATTGTCAAACTAATTAGAAAGCTATTTTGTTCAAAAGAAAGAAAATTGTCATTTCTTATAATGACGTAATTCAGAAGTTGAAAAGAAACTAAGAAACTTCAGGAACTTCAAGAAAGCGTATGTTAGGAAATCAAGTGACACAATGTATTGAAATGTAATGTATCAGTATAAATGACCAGTATAAATCGGTATAAATATATAGCTTGGGATGTTAACAACGTCATCTGACCACTCACAGGCCGTAAGGGCCTGACAGTTAAAGTGACAATATAGGTTTTCTTGCACTTTACAAACGTTATGATATATCAAATGCTACATATCCTTGTATTTTCGTTATTTTGAGACATTGAAACGGCCTGGGCCATATTGGGGTGGGTATAAATGTGTAGCTTAAAATGATACCAACCTCATCTGACCACTCACATAGTGGCCCAGTCTGTAGGAGCCTGACAGTTAAAGTGGCAATGTAGGTGCTTCTTGCCATTTACAAAGGTCGCATATATAAAATGCTACATAACTTTGTAATGCCTTTATTTAAAAAAAGAAATACTAAAACGGCCTAGCCACATTTGCGTCGGAATAACTGTGTAGCTTTTACAAAGATCGCATATAAAATGATATATACATAACCTTATGCTGCCTTTATTTCAAACAAACACTGAAACGGCCTGGGCCACATTGGGGTCGCTGTAAATGTGTAGCGTAGGATGTTAGCAACCTCATCTGACCATTCACATAGTGGCCCAGGCTGTAAAAGGGCCTGACAGTTAAAGTGACAATGTAGGTGTTTCCTGCCATTTACAAACGTTCTATATAAAATGCTACATATCCTTGTATTTTCGTTATTTTCAGACATTGAAACGGCGTGGGCCACACTGGGGTCGGTATAAATGTGTAGCTTAGGAGGTTAGCAACCTCATCTGACCACTCACATAGTGGCCCAGGCCTTAGGGGCCTGACATTTAAAGTGGGGGTGGGTAAGCAATTTCAACTGGTTTCAACTGGTCTCTATTTGTAACTGGTTTCAACTGGTTTTAACTAGTTTCAAGTAGTTTCAACATGTTTCAACTGATCTCAACTGGTTTCAACTGATTTTAACTGGTTTCAACTGGTTTTAACTAGTTTCAAATGGTCTCAACTGGTTTCAACTGTTCTTGACTAGGTTCAACTGGTTTTAACTCGTTTCAACTTTTTTTAAACTGGTCTCAACCGGTATGGTCTAGTTTCAACTGATCTCAAGTTATTTCAACTGGTCTAAACTGGTTTCAACTGGTTTGATCTGTTCTCAACTGGTTTTAACTGGTTTCAACTGTTTTTAGCTGGTTTCAACTGCTTTGAACTGGTCTCAACTGGTTTTAACTTGTTTTAACTGGTTGAATGTATCTCAACTGGGTTCAACTAGTCTCAACTGGTTTTCACTGGTTTCAAGTACGTAGTTTCAACTGATCTCAAGTGGTTTCATTTGGTTTCAACTGGTTTCAACTTGTTTGAAATGTCTAAACTGGTTTTAACAGGTTTTCACTGGTTTTCAACTGGTCTCTGTTTCTAACTAACTGGTTTCAAGTAGTTTTAACTTTTTTCAACTGGTTTCCACTGGTTTTAACTAGTTTCAAGTAATTTGAACAGGTTTCGACTGATCTAAACTGGTTTCAACTGATTTTGACTGGTTTCAACTGGTTTTAACTGATTTTAACTAGTTTCCACTGGTCTCATCTGGTTTCAACTGTTCTCGATTTTTTCAACTTTTTTTACACGGTTTAAACGGGTCTCAACTGGTTTTAACTGGTTTCAACTTCTTTCCTTGATATTCATCTTTGCATTCATCCAGGTTTGATTTATCTATTTTTTTCAATTTGCATTTCTTTATAGTAATTGCTTTCATCATTTCTTTTCAAACTTATCCATCTCTCCCTTGCTTTCCTTTATAATACAAGTTTCTCTTCTTCCCTTCCATTTTCTTTTAATGAACGCTCTATTTTGTAAACCTTTTGTTTTTGTGGGTTGAACTTTTTGAATACTTGAGATCAGTTGAAACTAGTTGACACCAGTTGAACCCAGTTAAAACCAGTTTAACTAGATGAAACCAGTTAAAACCAGTTGAGATCAGTTCAATTCAGTTGAAACCAGATGAAACCAGTTAAAACCAGTTGAGACTAGTTCAAACCAGTTGAAACCAGTTGAGAAATTAGTGTGCGTAATGAGTCTCGGCATTATAACGGTGATGAAATAAAATTAGTCAATACTGAAAGTTTCATTGAATTCCCAGTAAATTAGGTATTTGGCAGTAACAACGCAAAGTAAAGAAACATCGGGCAGTATATTCGATGTGTTGTACAAGGAGAGAAAATTCCTTGTATTTGTTATGTCGATTTTTGTTACTCGCTAGAAATCCGGGGAAGGTTCGACGAAATAAAGAATCTGTTATTGGGGAAATCGTACATTACATTGCCAACGGGATTGAAACCATTTCCAAAGTAAAACCGTCAAATTTTCGTGCAAGGGAAACGAAATCATTGGTTTTCAAAAAAACAGGATGTTATGAATTCAAGTGAATGATAAATGACCAATTTAAGATGCTTGATAGTCTAGTTACTCGCAGCTTGCCACAAGTACCAAAGTATTCAAAAGTAATAGAACGAATGAAATGCCTTTTTCCTTCTAACTCTTTAATTGCGCGTCCTATGGTTTCTTATCTTTGCGTCATTTGCGTCATTAGTAAATGACGCAATGTATTGAAAATTATTCGTAACAAAGCCGTCAATTTTGTCAATCTGATTACAAAGCTATTTTGTTCAAAAGAAACAAAACTTTCATTTCTTATTATGACGGAATTGAGAAGTTTAAAAGAAACTTTAAGAAACTTCAGGAACTTCAAGAAAGAGTATGTTACGGAATTAAGTGACTGATAAATGACCGTTTTAAGATGCTTGATAGTCTAATTACTGGCAGTTTAAAACAAGTACCAAAGTATTTGAAAGCAGCAGAAGGAATGAAATGTCTTTTTTCTTCTTGATCTTTAATCTCGTGTGCTATGATTTCTTATCTTTGCGTCATTACTACAAATGACGCAATGTATTGAAAATGATTTGCAACAAACCCGTCAATTTTGTCAATCTGATTAAAAAGCTATTTTGTTCAAAAGAAACAAAAACTTTCATTTCTTGTTATGGCGGAAATCAGAAATTAAAAAAAAAACTTAAGAAACTTCAGGAACTTCAAGAAAGAGTATGTTATGAAATCAAATGACTGATAAATGACCAATTTAAGATGCTTGATAGTCTAATTAATTGCAGTTTGAAACGAGTACCAAACTACTTGAGAGTAGAAGAATGAATAAAATGTCTTTTTTCTTGTGATCTTTAATCGCGTGTGCTATGGTGTCTTATCTTTGCGTCATTACTACTAATGACGCAATACGTCATTACTACTAATGACGCAATGTATTGAAAATGATTTGTAACACACCCGTCAATTTTGTCAATCTGATTGCAAAGCTATTTTGTTCAAAAGAAACAAAACTTTCATTTTTTATTATGACGGAATTCAGAAGTTTAAAATAAACTTGAATTTCAAAAAAGAGTGTATTATGAAATCAAGTGACTGACAACTGAGCAATTTAAGATGCTTGACAGTCTAATTACTTTAATTTGAAACAAGTACCAAAGTATTTGAAAATAGCAGAATGAATAAAATGTCTTTTTTTCTTCTTGATCTTTAATGGCGTGTGCTATGGTTTCTTATCTTTGCGACATTACTACTAATGTATGACGCAATGTATTGAAAACGATTTGTAACAAACCCGTCAAATTTGTCAATCTGGTTCCAAAGCTATTTTGTTCGTTATTGGTTAAATCGTACATTACATTGCCAACGGGATTAAAACCATTTCCAAAGTAAAACCGTCAAATTTTCGTGCAAGGGAAACGAAATCATTGGTTTTCAAAAAAACAGGATGTTATGAATTCAAGTGAATGATAAATGACCAATTTAAGATGCTTGATAGTCTAGTTACTCGCAGCTTGCCACAAGTACCAAAGTATTTAAAAGTAATAGAACGAATGAAATGCCTTTTTCCTTCTAACTCTTTAATTGCGCGTCCTATGGTTTCTTATTTTTGCGTCATTTGCGTCATTAGTAAATGACGCAATGTATTGAAAATTATTCGTAACAAAGCCGTCAATTTTGTCATTCTGATTACAAAGCTATTTTGTTCAAAAGAAACAAAACTTTCATTTCTTATTATGACGGAATTGAGAAGTTTAAAAGAAACTTGAAGAAACTTCAGGAACTTCAAGAAAGAGTATGTTACGCAATTAAGTGACTGATAAATGACCGTTTTAAGATGCTTGATAGTCTAATTACTGGCAGTTTAAAACGAGAACCAAAGTATTTGAAAGCAGCAGAAGGAATGAAATGTCTTTTTTCTTCTTGATCTTTAATCTCGTGTGCTATGATTTCTTATCTTTGCGTCATTACTACAAATGACGCAATGTATTGAAAATGATTTGTAACAAACTCGTCAATTTTGTCAATCTGATTCCAAAGCTATTTTGTTCGTTATTGGTTAAATCGTACCATTACATTGCAAACGGGTGGGAGTTCGTTTACAACGTAAAACCGTCAAATTTTCCTGCAAGGTTAAACGAAATCTTTGGTTTTCAAGAAACAGTATGTAATGAGACCAAGTCACTGATAAATTTAGGATGCTTGATAGTCTAATCATTTGAAGTTTGAAACAAGTACCAAAGTATTTGAAAGTAGCAGAAGGAATGAAATGTCTTTTTCTTCTTAATCTTTAATCTTGTCTTGCGTCATTACTACTTGACGCAATGCGTCATTACTACTAATGACGCAATGCGTCATTACTACTAATGACGCAATGTATTGAAAATGATTTGTAACACACCCGTAAATTTTGTCAATCTGATTGCAAAGCTATTTTGTTCAAAAGAAAGAAAACTTTCATTTTTTATTATGACGGAATTCAGAAGTTTAAAAGAAACTTGAATTTCAAAAAAGAGTGTATTATGAAATCAAGTGACTGACAACTGAGCAATTTAAGATGCTTGACAGTCTAATTACTTTAATTTGAAACAAGTACCAAAGTATTTGAAAATAGCAGAATGAATAAAATGTCTTTTTTTCTTCTTGATCTTTAATGGCGTGTGCTATGGTTTCTTATCTTTGCGACATTACTACTAATGTATGACGCAATGTATTTAAAACGATTTGTAACAAACCCGTCAATTTTTTCAATCTGGTTCCAAAGCTATTTTGTTCGTTATTGGTTAAATCGTACATTACATTGCAAACGGGTGGGAGTTCGTTTGCAACGTAAAACCGTCAAATTTTCGTGCAAGGTAAGCGAAATCATTGGTTTTCAAGAAAGAGTATGTTATGAAATCAAGTGACTGATTCCTTGTATTTGTTATGTCGATTTTTGTTACTCGCTAGAAATCCGGGGAAGGTTCGACCAAATAAAGAATCTGTTATTGGGGAAATCGTACATTACATTGCCAACGGGATTGAAACCATTTCCAAAGTAAAACCGTCAAATTTTCGTGCAAGGGAAACGAAATCATTGGTTTTCAAAAAAACAGGATGTTATGAATTCAAGTGAATGATAAATGACCAATTTAAGATGCTTGATAGTCTAGTTACTCGCAGCTTGCCACAAGTACCAAAGTATTTAAAAGTAACAGAACGAATGAAATGCCTTTTTCCCTCTAACTCTTTAATTGCGCGTCCTATGGTTTCTTATTTTTTCGTCATTTGCGTCATTAGTAAATGACGCAATGTATTGAAAATTATTCGTAACAAAGCCGTCAATTTTGTCAATCTGATTACAAAGCTATTTTGTTCAAAAGAAACAAAACTTTCATTTCTTATTATGACGGAATTGAGAAGTTTAAAAGAAACTTGAAGAAACTTCAGGAACTTCAAGAAAGAGTATGTTACGGAATTAAGTGACTGATAAATGACCGTTTTAAGATGCTTGATAGTCTAATAACTGGCAGTTTAAAAGAAGAACCAAAGTATTTGAAAGCAGCAGAAGGAATGAAATGTCTTTTTTCTTCTTGATCTTTAATCTCGTGTGCTATGGTTTCTTATCTTTGCGTCATTACTACAAATGACGCAATGTATTGAAAATGATTTGTAACAAACTCGTCAATTTTGTCAATCTGATTCCAAAGCTATTTTGTTCGTTATTGGTTAAATCGTACCATTACATTGCAAACGGGTGGGAGTTCGTTTACAACGTAAAACCGTCAAATTTTCCTGCAAGGTTAAACGAAATCATTGGTTTTCAACAAACAGTATGTAATGAGACCAAGTCACTGATAAATGACCAATTTAGGATGCTTGATAGTCTAATCATTTGAAGTTTGAAACAAGTACCAAAGTATTTGAAAATAGCAGAATGAATAAAATGTCTTTTTTCTTCTTGACCTTTAATGGCGTGTGCTATGGTTTCTTATCTTTGCGACATTACTACTAATGTATGACGCAATGTATTGAAAACGATTTGTAAGAAACCCGTCAATTTTGTCAATCTGGTTCCAAAGCTATTTTGTTCGTTATTGCTTAAATCGTACATTACATTGCAAAAGGGTGGGAGTTCGTTTGAAACGTAAAACCATCAAATTTTCGTGCAAGGTAAGCGAATCATTGATTTTCAAGAAAGAGTATTTTATGAAATCAAGTGACTGATTAATGACCAATTTAAGATGCTTGATAGTCTAATCATTTGCAGTTTGAAACAAGTACCAAACTATTTGAAAGTAGCAGAAGGAATGAAATGTCTTTTTTCTTCTTAATATTTAATCGCGAGTGCTATGGTACCTTATATTTGCGTCATTACTACTAATGACGCAATGTATTGAAAATGATTTTTAACAAACCCGTCAATATTGTCAAACTAATTAGAAAGCTATTTTGTTCAAAAGAAACAAAATTGCCATTTCTTATAATGACGTAATTCAGAAGTTGAAAAGAAACTAAGAAACTTCAGGAACTTCAAGAAAGCGTATGTTAGGAAATCAAGTGACACAACGTATTGAAATGTAATGTATCAGTATAAATGACCAGTATAAATCGGTATAAATATATAGCTTGGGATGTTAACAACGTCATCTGACCACTCACATAGTGACCCAGGCCGTAAGGGCCTGACAGTTAAAGTGACAATATAAGTTTTCTTGCACTTTACAAACGTTATGATATATCAAATGCTACATATCCTTGTATTTTCGTTATTTTGAGACATTGAAACGGCCTGGGCCATATTGGGGTGGGTATAAATGTGTAGCTTAAAATGATACCAACCTCATCTGACCACTCACATAGTGGCCCAGTCTGTAGGAGCCTGACAGTTAAAGTGGCAATGTAGGTGCTTCTTGCCATTTACAAAGGTCGCATATATAAAATGCTACATAACTTTGTAATGCCTTTATTTAAAAAAAGAAATACTAAAACGGCCTAGCCACATTTGCGTCGGAATAACTGTGTAGCTTTTACAAAGATCGCATATAAAATGATATATACATAACCTTATGCTGCCTTTATTTCAAACAAACACTGAAACGGCCTGGGCCACATTGGGGTCGCTGTAAATGTGTAGCGTAGGATGTTAGCAACCTCATCTGACCACTCACATAGTGGCCCAGGCTGTAAAAGGGCCTGACAGTTAAAGTGACAATGTAGGTGTTTCCTGCCATTTACAAACGTTCTATATAAAATGCTACATATCCTTGTATTTTCGTTATTTTCAGACATTGAAACGGCGTGGGCCACACTGGGGTCGGTATAAATGTGTAGCTTAGGAGGTTAGCAACCTCATCTGACCACTCACATAGTGGCCCAGGCCTTAGGGGCCTGACATTTAAAGTGGGGGTGGGTAAGCAATTTCAACTGGTTTCAACTGGTCTCTATTTGTAACTGGTTTCAACTGGTTTTAACTAGTTTCAAGTAGTTTCAACATGTTTCAACTGATCTCAACTGGTTTCAACTGATTTTAACTGGTTTCAACTGGTTTTAACTAGTTTCAAATGGTCTCAACTGGTTTCAACTGTTCTTGACTAGGTTCAACTGGTTTTAACTCGTTTCAACTTTTTTTAAACTGGTCTCAACCGGTATGGTCTAGTTTCAACTGATCTCAAGTTATTTCAACTGGTCTAAACTGGTTTCAACTGGTTTGATCTGTTCTCAACTGGTTTTAACTGGTTTCAACTGTTTTTAGCTGGTTTCAACTGCTTTGAACTGGTCTCAACTGGTTTTAACTTGTTTTAACTGGTTGAATGTATCTCAACTGGGTTCAACTAGTCTCAACTGGTTTTCACTGGTTTCAAGTACGTAGTTTCAACTGATCTCAAGTGGTTTCATTTGGTTTCAACTGGTTTCAACTTGTTTGAAATGTCTAAACTGGTTTTAACAGGTTTTCACTGGTTTTCAACTGGTCTCTGTTTCTAACTAACTGGTTTCAAGTAGTTTTAACTTTTTTCAACTGGTTTCCACTGGTTTTAACTAGTTTCAAGTAATTTGAACAGGTTTCGACTGATCTAAACTGGTTTCAACTGATTTTGACTGGTTTCAACTGGTTTTAACTGATTTTAACTAGTTTCCACTGGTCTCATCTGGTTTCAACTGTTCTCGATTTTTTTCAACTTTTTTTACACGGTTTAAACGGGTCTCAACTGGTTTTAACTGGTTTCAACTTCTTTCCTTGATATTCATCTTTGCATTCATCCAGGTTTGATTTATCTATTTTTTTCAATTTGCATTTCTTTATAGTAATTGCTTTCATCATTTCTTTTCAAACTTATCCATCTCTCCCTTGCTTTCCTTTATAATACAAGTTTCTCTTCTTCCCTTCCATTTTCTTTTAATGAACGCTCTATTTTGTAAACCTTTTGTTTTTGTGGGTTGAACTTTTTGAATACTTGAGATCAGTTGAAACTAGTTGACACCAGTTGAACCCAGTTAAAACCAGTTTAACTAGATGAAACCAGTTAAAACCAGTTGAGATCAGTTCAATTCAGTTGAAACCAGATGAAACCAGTTAAAACCAGTTGAGACTAGTTCAAACCAGTTGAAACCAGTTGAGAAATTAGTGTGCGTAATGAGTCTCGGCATTATAACGGTGATGAAATAAAATTAGTCAATACTGAAAGTTTCATTGAATTCCCAGTAAATTAGGTATTTGGCAGTAACAACGCAAAGTAAAGAAACATCGGGCAGTATATTCGATGTGTTGTACAAGGAGAGAAAATTCCTTGTATTTGTTATGTCGATTTTTGTTACTCGCTAGAAATCCGGGGAAGGTTCGACCAAATAAAGAATCTGTTATTGGGGAAATCGTACATTACATTGCCAACGGGATTGAAACCATTTCCAAAGTAAAACGGTCAAATTTTCGTGCAAGGGAAACGAAATCATTGGTTTTCAAAAAAACAGGATGTTATGAATTCAAGTGAATGATAAATGACCAATTTAAGATGCTTGATAGTCTAGTTACTCGCAGCTTGCCACAAGTACCAAAGTATTCAAAAGTAATAGAACGAATGAAATGCCTTTTTCCTTCTAACTCTTTAATTGCGCGTCCTACGGTTTCTTATTTTTGCGTCATTTGCGTCATTAGTAAATGACGCAATGTATTGAAAATTATTCGTAACAAAGCCGTCAATTTTGTCAATCTGATTACAAAGCTATTTTGTTCAAAAGAAACAAAACTTTCATTTCTTATTATGACGGAATTGAGAAGTTTAAAAGAAACTTGAAGAAACTTCAGGAACTTCAAGAAAGAGTATGTTACGGAATTAAGTGACTGATAAATGACCGTTTTAAGATGCTTGATAGTCTAATTACTGGCAGTTTAAAACAAGTACCAAAGTATTTGAAAGCAGCAGAAGGAATGAAATGTCTTTTTTCTTCTTGATCTTTAATCTCGTGTGCTATGATTTCTTATCTTTGCGTCATTACTACAAATGACGCAATGTATTGAAAATGATTTGCAACAAACCCGTCAATTTTGTCAATCTGATTAAAAAGCTATTTTGTTCAAAAGAAACAAAAACTTTCATTTCTTGTTATGGCGGAAATCAGAAATTAAAAAAAAAACTTAAGAAACTTCAGGAACTTCAAGAAAGAGTATGTTATGAAATCAAATGACTGATAAATGACCAATTTAAGATGCTTGATAGTCTAATTAATTGCAGTTTGAAACGAGTACCAAACTACTTGAGAGTAGAAGAATGAATAAAATGTCTTTTTTCTTGTGATCTTTAATCGCGTGTGCTATGGTGTCTTATCTTTGCGTCATTACTACTAATGACGCAATACGTCATTACTACTAATGACGCAATGTATTGAAAATGATTTGTAACACACCCGTCAATTTTGTCAATCTGATTGCAAAGCTATTTTGTTCAAAAGAAACAAAACTTTCATTTTTTATTATGACGGAATTCAGAAGTTTAAAATAAACTTGAATTTCAAAAAAGAGTGTATTATGAAATCAAGTGACTGACAACTGAGCAATTTAAGATGCTTGACAGTCTAATTACTTTAATTTGAAACAAGTACCAAAGTATTTGAAAATAGCAGAATGAATAAAATGTCTTTTTTTCTTCTTGATCTTTAATGGCGTGTGCTATGGTTTCTTATCTTTGCGACATTACTACTAATGTATGACGCAATGTATTGAAAACGATTTGTAACAAACCCGTCAAATTTGTCAATCTGGTTCCAAAGCTATTTTGTTCGTTATTGGTTAAATCGTACATTACATTGCCAACGGGATTGAAACCATTTCCAAAGTAAAACCGTCAAATTTTCGTGCAAGGGAAACGAAATCATTGGTTTTCAAAAAAACAGGATGTTATGAATTCAAGTGAATGATAAATGACCAATTTAAGATGCTTGATAGTCTAGTTACTCGCAGCTTGCCACAAGTACCAAAGTATTTAAAAGTAATAGAACGAATGAAATGCCTTTTTCCTTCTAACTCTTTAATTGCGCGTCCTATGGTTTCTTATTTTTGCGTCATTTGCGTCATTAGTAAATGACGCAATGTATTGAAAATTATTCGTAACAAAGCCGTCAATTTTGTCATTCTGATTACAAAGCTATTTTGTTCAAAAGAAACAAAACTTTCATTTCTTATTATGACGGAATTGAGAAGTTTAAAAGAAACTTGAAGAAACTTCAGGAACTTCAAGAAAGAGTATGTTACGCAATTAAGTGACTGATAAATGACCGTTTTAAGATGCTTGATAGTCTAATTACTGGCAGTTTAAAACGAGAACCAAAGTATTTGAAAGCAGCAGAAGGAATGAAATGTCTTTTTTCTTCTTGATCTTTAATCTCGTGTGCTATGGTTTCTTATCTTTGCGTCATTACTACAAATGACGCAATGTATTGAAAATGATTTGTAACAAACTCGTCAATTTTGTCAATCTGATTCCAAAGCTATTTTGTTCGTTATTGGTTAAATCGTACCATTACATTGCAAACGGGTGGGAGTTCGTTTACAACGTAAAACCGTCAAATTTTCCTGCAAGGTTAAACGAAATCACTGGTTTTCAAGAAACAGTATGTAATGAGACCAAGTCACTGATAAATTTAGGATGCTTGATAGTCTAATCATTTGAAGTTTGAAACAAGTACCAAAGTATTTGAAAGTAGCAGAAGGAATGAAATGTCTTTTTTTTCTTAATCTTTAATCGCTTGTCTTTGCGTCATTACTACTAATGACGCAATGCGTCATTACTACTAATGACGCAATGTATTGAAAATGATTTGTAACACACCCGTAAATTTTGTCAATCTGATTGCAAAGCTATTTTGTTCAAAAGAAAGAAAACTTTCATTTTTTATTATGACGGAATTCAGAAGTTTAAAAGAAACTTGAATTTCAAAAAAGAGTGTATTATGAAATCAAGTGACTGATAACTGAGCAATTTAAGATGCTTGACAGTCTAATTACTTTAATTTGAAACAAGTACCAAAGTATTTGAAAATAGCAGAATGAATAAAATGTCTTTTTTTCTTCTTGATCTTTAATGGCGTGTGCTATGGTTTCTTATCTTTGCGACATTACTACTAATGTATGACGCAATGTATTTAAAACGATTTGTAACAAACCCGTCAATTTTTTCAATCTGGTTCCAAAGCTATTTTGTTCGTTATTGGTTAAATCGTACATTACATTGCAAACGGGTGGGAGTTCGTTTGCAACGTAAAACCGTCAAATTTTCGTGCAAGGTAAGCGAAATCATTGGTTTTCAAGAAAGAGTATGTTATGAAATCAAGTGACTGATTCCTTGTATTTGTTATGTCGATTTTTGTTACTCGCTAGAAATCCGGGGAAGGTTCGACCAGATAAAGAATCTGTTATTGGGAAATCGTACATTACATTGCCAACGGGATTGAAACCATTTCCAAAGTAAAACCGTCAAATTTTCGTGCAAGGGAAACGAAATCATTGGTTTTCAAAAAAACAGGATGTTATGAATTCAAGTGAATGATAAATGACCAATTTAAGATGCTTGATAGTCTAGTTACTCGCAGCTTGCCACAAGTACCAAAGTATTTAAAAGTAACAGAACGAATGAAATGCCTTTTTCCCTCTAACTCTTTAATTGCGCGTCCTATGGTTTCTTATTTTTGCGTCATTTGGGCCATTAGTAAATGACGCAATGTATTGAAAATTATTCGTAACAAAGCCGTCAATTTTGTCAATCTGATTACAAAGCTATTTTGTTCAAAAGAAACAAAACTTTCATTTCTTATTATGACGGAATTGAGAAGTTTAAAAGAAACTTGAAGAAACTTCAGGAACTTCAAGAAAGAGTATGTTACGGAATTAAGTGACTGATAAATGACCGTTTTAAGATGCTTGATAGTCTAATAACTGGCAGTTTAAAAGAAGAACCAAAGTATTTGAAAGCAGCAGAAGGAATGAAATGTCTTTTTTCTTCTTGATCTTTAATCTCGTGTGCTATGGTTTCTTATCTTTGCGTCATTACTACAAATGACGCAATGTATTGAAAATGATTTGTAACAAACTCGTCAATTTTGTCAATCTGATTCCAAAGCTATTTTGTTCGTTATTGGTTAAATCGTACCATTACATTGCAAACGGGTGGGAGTTCGTTTACAACGTAAAACCGTCAAATTTTCCTGCAAGGTTAAACGAAATCATTGGTTTTCAACAAACAGTATGTAATGAGACCAAGTCACTGATAAATGACCAATTTAGGATGCTTGATAGTCTAATCATTTGAAGTTTGAAACAAGTACCAAAGTATTTGAAAATAGCAGAATGAATAAAATGTCTTTTTTCTTCTTGACCTTTAATGGCGTGTGCTATGGTTTCTTATCTTTGCGACATTACTACTAATGTATGACGCAATGTATTGAAAACGATTTGTAAGAAACCCGTCAATTTTGTCAATCTGGTTCCAAAGCTATTTTGTTCGTTATTGGTTAAATCGTACATTACATTGCAAAAGGGTGGGAGTTCGTTTGAAACGTAAAACCATCAAATTTTCGTGCAAGGTAAGCGAATCATTGGTTTTCAAGAAAGAGTATTTTATGAAATCAAGTGACTGATTAATGACCAATTTAAGATGCTTGATAGTCTAATCATTTGCAGTTTGAAACAAGTACCAAACTATTTGAAAGTAGCAGAAGGAATGAAATGTCTTTTTTCTTCTTAATATTTAATCGCGAGTGCTATGGTACCTTATATTTGCGTCATTACTACTAATGACGCAATGTATTGAAAATGATTTTTAACAAACCCGTCAATATTGTCAAACTAATTAGAAAGCTATTTTGTTCAAAAGAAACAAAATTGTCATTTCTTATAATGACGTAATTCAGAAGTTGAAAAGAAACTAAGAAACTTCAGGAACTTCAAGAAAGCGTATGTTAGGAAATCAAGTGACACAACGTATTGAAATGTAATGTATCAGTATAAATGACCAGTATAAATCGGTATAAATATATAGCTTGGGATGTTAACAACGTCATCTGACCACTCACATAGTGGCCCAGGCCGTAAGGGCCTGACAGTTAAAGTGACAATATAGGTTTTCTTGCACTTTACAAACGTTATGATATATCAAATGCTACATATCCTTGTATTTTCGTTATTTTGAGACATTGAAACGGCCTGGGCCATATTGGGGTGGGTATAAATGTGTAGCTTAAAATGATACCAACCTCATCTGACCACTCACATAGTGGCCCAGTCTGTAGGAGCCTGACAGTTAAAGTGGCAATGTAGGTGCTTCTTGCCATTTACAAAGGTCGCATATATAAAATGCTACATAACTTTGTAATGCCTTTATTTAAAAAATGAAATACTAAAACGGCCTAGCCACATTTGCGTCTTTATAACTGTGTAGATTTTACAAAGATCGCATATAAAATGATATATACATAACCTTATACTGCCTTTATTTCAAACAAACACTGAAACGGCCTGGGCCACATTGGGGTCGCTGTAAATGTGTAGCGTAGGATGTTAGCAACCTCATCTGACCACTCACATAGTGGCCCAGGCTGTAAAAGGGCCTGACTGTTAAAGTGACAATGTAGGTGTTTCCTGCCATTTACAAACGTTATATATAAAATGCTACATATCCTTGTATTTTCGTTATTTTCAGACATCGAAACGGCGTGGGCCACACTGGGGTCGGTATAAATGTGTAGCTTAGGAGGTTAGCAACCTCATCTGACCACTCACATAGTGGCCCAGGCCTTAGGGGCCTGACATTTAAAGTGGGGTGGGGTAAGCAATTTCAACTGGTCTCTATTTGTAACTGGTTTCAACTGGTTTTAACTAGTTTCAAGTAGTTTCAACATGTTTCAACTGATCTCAACTAGTTTCAACTGATTTTAACTGGTTTCAACCGGTTTTAACTAGTTTCAAATGGTCTCAACTGGTTTCAACTGTTCTTGACTAGTTTCAACTGGTTTTAACTCGTTTCAACTGGTTTCGGCTTTTTTTGAACTGGTCTCAACTGGTTAGAACTGGTCTCAACCGTATGGACTAGTTTTAACTGATCTCAAGTTATTTCAACTGGTCTCAACTGGTTTCAACTGGTTTGATCTGTTCTCAACTGGTTTTAACTGGTTTCAAGTGGTTTTAACTAGTTTCAAGTAGTTTCAACATGTTTCAACTGATCTCATCTGGTTTCAACTGATTTTAACTGGTTTCAACTGGTTTTAACTAGTTTCAAATGGTCTCAACTGGTTTCAACTGTTCTTGACTATTTTCAACTGGTTTTAAATCGTTTCAACTGGTTTCAACTTTTTTTGAACTGGTCTCAACTGGTTAGAACTGGTCTCAACCGGTATGGACTAGTTTGAACTGATCTCAACTTATTTCAACTGGTCTCAACTGGTTTCAACTGGTTTGATCTGTTCTCAACTGGTTTTAACTGGTTTCAAGTGGTTTTAACTAGTTTCAAGTAGTTTCAACATGTTTCAACTGATCTCATCTGGTTTCAACTGATTTTAACTGGTTTCAACTGGTTTTAACTAGTTTCAAATGGTCTCAACTGGTTTCAACTGTTCTTGACTATTTTCAACTGGTTTTAAATCGTTTCAACTGGTTTCAACTTTTTTTGAACTGGTCTCAACTGGTTAGAACTGGTCTCAACCGGTATGGACTAGTTTGAACTGATCTCAACTTATTTCAACTGGTCTCAACTGGTTTCAACTGGTTTGATCCGTTCTCAACTGGTTTTAACTGGTTTGAACTGGTTTGAACTGGTTTTAGCTGGTTTCAACTGCTTTGAACTGGTCTCAACTGGTTTTATCTGGTTTTAACTGGTTCAATGTATCTCAACTGGGTTCAACTAGTCTCAACTGGTTTTCACTGGTTTCAAGTACGTAGTTTCAACTGATTTCAAGTGGTTTCAACTTGTTTGAAATGTCTAAACTGGTTTTAACAGGTTTTCACTGGTTTTCAACTGGTCTCTGTTTCTAACTAACTGATTTAAAGTAGGTTTAACTTTTTTCAACTGGTTTACACTGGTTTTAACTAGTTTCAAGTAATTTTAACAGGTTTCGATTGATCTAAACTGGTTTCAACTGATTTTGACTGGTTTCAACTGGCTTTAACTAGTTTCAAATGGTCTCAACTGGTTTCACGTATTCTTGACTAGTTTCAAATGGTTTTAACTCGTTTCAACTGGTTTCAACTTTTTTTGAACTGGTCTCAACTGGTTAGAACTCGTTTCCACCGGTATGGACTAGTTTCAACTGATCTCAAGTTATTTCAACTGGTCTCAACTGGTTTCAACTGGTTTGATCTGTTCTCAACTGGTTTTAACTGGTTTCAAGTGGTTTTAACTAGTTTCAAGTAGTTTCAACATGTTTCAACTGATCTCATCTGGTTTCAACTGATTTTAACTGGTTTCAACTGGTTTTAACTAGTTTCAAATGGTCTCAACTGGTTTCAACTGTTCTTGACTATTTTCAACTGGTTTTAAATCGTTTCAACTGGTTTCAACTTTTTTTGAACTGGTCTCAACTGGTTAGAACTGGTCTCAACCGGTATGGACTAGTTTGAACTGATCTCAACTTATTTCAACTGGTCTCAACTGGTTTCAACTGGTTTGATCCGTTCTCAACTGGTTTTAACTGGTTTGAACTGGTTTGAACTGGTTTTAGCTGGTTTCAACTGCTTTGAATTGGTCTCAACTGGTTTTATCTGGTTTTAACTGGTTCAATGTATCTCAACTGGGTTCAACTAGTCTCAACTGGTTTTCACTGGTTTCAAGTACGTAGTTTCAACTGATTTCAAGTGGTTTCAACTTGTTTGAAATGTCTAAACTGGTTTTAACAGGTTTTCACTGGTTTACAACTGGTCTCTGTTTCTAACTAACTGATTTCAAGTAGGTTTAACTTGTTTCAACTGGTTTACACTGGTTTTAACTAGTTTCAAGTAATTTTAACAGGTTTCGATTGATCTAAACTGGTTTCAACTGATTTTGACTGGTTTCAACTGGCTTTAACTAGTTTCAAATGGTCTCAACTGGTTTCACGTATTCTTGACTTGTTTCAAATGGTTTTAACTCGTTTCAACTGGTTTCAACTTTTTTTGAACTGGTCTCAACTGGTTAGAACTGGTTTCCACCGGTATGGACTAGTTTCAACTGATCTCAAGTCATTTCAACTGGTCTCAACTAGTTTCAACTGGTTTGATCTGTTCTCAACTGGTTTTACTGGTTTCAACTGCTTTCAACTGGTCTCAACTGGTTTTAACTGGTTTTAACTGGTTCAATGTATCTCAACTGGGTTCAACTAGTCTCAACTGGTTTTCACTGGTTTCAAGTACGTAGTTTCAACTGATCTCAAGTGGTTTCATTTGGTTTCAACTGGTTTTAACAGGTTTTCACTGGTTTTCAACTGGTCTCTGTTTCTAACTAACTGATTTCAAATAGGTTTAACTTTTTTCAACTGGTTTCAACTGGTTTTAACTAGTTTCTAATAATTTTAACAGGTTTCGACTGATCTAAACTGGTTTCAACTGATTTTGACTGGTTTCAACTGGTTTCAACTGGTTTTAACTAGTTTCAAATGGTCTCAACTTGTTTCAACTATTCTTGACTAGTTTCAACTGGTTTTAACTCGTTTCAACTGGTTCCAACTTTTTTTGAACTGGTCTCAACTGGTTAGAACTGGTCTCAACCGGTATGGTCTCGTTTCAACTGATCTCAAGTTATTTCAACTGGTCTCAACTGGTTTCAACTGGTTTGATCTGTTCTCAACTGGTTTTAACTGGTTTCAACTGGTTTGAACTGGTCTCAACTGGTTTTAGCTGGTTTCAACTGCTTTGAACTGGTCTCAACTCGTTTTAACTGGTTCGATGTATCTCAACCGGGTTCAACTAGTCTCAACTGGTTTTCACTGGTTTCAAGTACGTAGTTTCAACTGATCTCAAGTGGTTTCATTTGGTTTCAACTGGTTTCAACTTGTTTGAAATGTCTAAACTGGTTTTAACAGGTTTTCACTGGTTTTCAACTGGTCTCTGTTTCTAACTAAGTGGTTTCAAGTAGTTTTAACTTTTTTCAACTGGTTTCCACTGGTTTTAACTAGTTTCAAGTAATTTGAACAGGTTTCGACTGATCTAAACTGGTTTCAACTGATTTTGACTGGTTTCAACTGGTTTTAACTGATTTTAACTAGTTTCCACTGGTCTCATCTGGTTTCAACTGTTCTCGATTTTTTTCAACTTTTTTTACACGGTTTAAACTGGTCTCAACTGGTTTTAACTGGTTTCAACTTCTTTCCTTGATATTCATGTTTGCATTCATCCAGGTTTGATTTATCTTTTTTTTTCAATTTGCATTTCTTTATAGTAATTGCTTTCATCATTTCTTTTCAAACTTATCCATCTCTCCCTTGCTTTCCTTTATAATACAAGTTTCTCTTCTTCCCTTCCATTGTCTTTTAATGAACGCTCTATTTTGTAAACCTTTTGTTTTTGTGGGTTGAACTTTTTGAATACTTGAGATCAGTTGAAACTAGTTGACACCAGTTGAACCCAGTTAAAACCAGTTTAACTAGATGAAACCAGTTAAAACCAGTTGAGATCAGTTCAATTCAGTTGAAACCAGATGAAACCAGTTAAAACCAGTTGAGACTAGTTCAAACCAGTTGAAACCAGTTGAGAAATTAGTGTGCGTAATGAGTCTCGGCATTATAACGGTGATGAAATCAAATTAGTCCATACTGAAAGTTTCATTGAATTCCCAGTAAATTGGGTATTTGGCAGTAACAACGCAAAGTAAAGAAACATCGGGCAGTATATTCGATGTGTTGTACAAGGAGAGAAAATTCCTTGTATTTGTTATGTCGATTTTTGTTACTCGCTAGAAATCCGGGGAAGGTTCGACCAAATAAAGAATCTGTTATTGGGGAAATCGTACATTACATTGCCAACGGGATTGAAACCATTTCCAAAGTAAAACCGTCAAATTTTCGTGCAAGGGAAACGAAATCATTGGTTTTCAAAAAAACAGGATGTTATGAATTCAAGTGAATGATAAATGACCAATTTAAGATGCTTGATAGTCTAGTTACTCGCAGCTTGCCACAAGTACCAAAGTATTTAAAAGTAACAGAACGAATGAAATGCCTTTTTCCTTCTAACTCTTTAATTCCGCGTCCTATGGTTTCTTATTTTTGCGTCATTTGCGTCATTAGTAAATGACGCAATGTATTGAAAATTATTCGTAACAAAGCCGTCAATTTTGTCAATCTGATTACAAAGCTATTTTGTTCAAAAGAAACAAAACTTTCATTTCTTATTATGACGGAATTGAGAAGTTTAAAAGAAACTTTAAGAAACTTCAGGAACTTCAAGAAAGAGTATGTTACGCAATTAAGTGACTGATAAATGACCGTTTTAAGATGCTTGATAGTCTAATTACTGGCAGTTTAAAACAAGTACCAAAGTATTTGAAAACAGCAGAAGGAATGAAATGTCTTTTTTCTTCTTGATCTTTAATCTCGTGTGCTATGGTTTCTTATCTTTGCGTCATTACTACAAATGACGCAATGTATTGAAAATGATTTGTAACAAACCCGTCAATTTTGTCAATCTGATTCCAAAGCTATTTTGTTCGTTATTGGTTAAATCGTACCATTACATTGCAAACGGGTGGGAGTTCGTTTACAACGTAAAACCGTCAAATTTTCCTGCAAGGTTAAACGAAATCATTGGTTTTCAAGAAACAGTATGTAATGAGACCAAGTCACTGATAAATGACCAATTTAGGATGGTTGATAGTCTAATCATTTGAAGTTTGAAACAAGTACCAAAGTATTTGAAAGTAGCAGAAGGAATGAAATGTCTTTTTCTTCTTAATCTTTAATCGCTTGTCTTTGCGTCATTACTACTAATGACGCAATGTATTGAAAATGATTTCTAACAAACCCGTCAATTTTGTCAATCTGATTACAAAGCTATTTTGTTCAAAAGAAACAAAAACTTTCATTTCTTGTTATGGCGGAAATCAGAAATTTAAAAAAAAACTTAAGAAACTTCAGGAACTTCAAGAAAGAGTATGTTATGAAATCAAATGACTGATAAATGACCAATTTAAGATGCTTGATAGTCTAATTAATTGCAGTTTGAAACGAGTACCAAACTACTTGAGAGTAGAAGAATGAATAAAATGTCTTTTTTCTTGTGATCTTTAATCGCGTGTGCTATGGTGTCTTATCTTTGCGTCATTACTACTAATGACGCAATGCGTCATTACTACTAATGACGCAATGTATTGAAAATGATTTGTAACACACCCGTAAATTTTGTCAATCTGATTGCAAAGCTATTTTGTTCAAAAGAAACAAAACTTTCATTTTTTATTATGACGGAATTCAGAAGTTTAAAATAAACTTGAATTTCAAAAAAGAGTGTATTATGAAATCAAGTGACTGACAACTGAGCAATTTAAGATGCTTGACAGTCTAATCACTTTAATTTGAAACAAGTACCAAAGTATTTGAAAATAGCAGAATGAATAAAATGTCTTTTTTCTTCTTGACCTTTAATGGCGTGTGCTATGGTTTCTTATCTTTGCGACATTACTACTAATGTATGACGCAATGTATTGAAAACGATTTGTAAGAAACCCGTCAATTTTGTCAATCTGGTTCCAAAGCTATTTTGTTCGTTATTGGTTAAATCGTACATTACATTGCCAACGGGATTAAAACCATTTCCAAAGTAAAACCGTCAAGTTTTCGTGCAAGGGAAACGAAATCATTGGTTTTCAAAAAAACAGGATGTTATGAATTCAAGTGAATGATAAATGACCAATTTAAGATGCTTGATAGTCTAGTTACTCGCAGCTTGCCACAAGTACCAAAGTATTTAAAAGTAATAGAACGAATGAAATGCCTTTTTCCTTCTAACTCTTTAATTGCGCGTCCTATGGTTTCTTATTTTTGCGTCATTTGCGTCATGAGTAAATGACGCAATGTATTGAAAATTATTCGTAACAAAGCCGTCAATTTTGTCATTCTGATTACAAAGCTATTTTGTTCAAAAGAAACAAAACTTTCATTTCTTATTATGACGGAATTGAGAAGTTTAAAAGAAACTTTAAGAAACTTCAGGAACTTCAAGAAAGAGTATGTTACGCAATTAAGTGACTGATAAATGACCGTTTTAAGATGCTTGATAGTCTAATTACTGGCAGTTTAAAACAGGAACCAAAGTATTTGAAAGCAGCAGAAGGAATGAAATGTCTTTTTTCTTCTTGATCTTTAATCTCGTGTGCTATGGTTTCTTATCTTTGCGTCATTACTACAAATGACGCAATGTATTGAAAATGATTTGTAACAAACTCGTCAATTTTGTCAATCTGATTCCAAAGCTATTTTGTTCGTTATTGGTTAAATCGTACCATTACATTGCAAACGGGTGGGAGTTCGTTTACAACGTAAAACCGTCAAATTTTCCTGCAAGGTTAAACGAAATCATTGGTTTTCAACAAACAGTATGTAATGAGACCAAGTCACTGATAAATGACCAATTTAGGATGCTTGATAGTCTAATCATTTGAAGTTTGAAACAAGTACCAAAGTATTTGAAAATAGCAGAATGAATAAAATGTCTTTTTTCTTCTTGACCTTTAATGGCGTGTGCTATGGTTTCTTATCTTTGCGACATTACTACTAATGTATGACGCAATGTATTGAAAACGATTTGTAAGAAACCCGTCAATTTTGTCAATCTGGTTCCAAAGCTATTTTGTTCGTTATTGGTTAAATCGTACATTACATTGCAAAAGGGTGGGAGTTCGTTTGAAACGTAAAACCATCAAATTTTCGTGCAAGGTAAGCGAATCATTGGTTTTCAAGAAAGAGTATTTTATGAAATCAAGTGACTGATTAATGACCAATTTAAGATGCTTGATAGTCTAATCATTTGCAGTTTGAAACAAGTACCAAACTATTTGAAAGTAGCAGAAGGAATGAAATGTCTTTTTTCTTCTTAATATTTAATCGCGAGTGCTATGGTACCTTATATTTGCGTCATTACTACTAATGACGCAATGTATTGAAAATGATTTTTAACAAACCCGTCAATATTGTCAAACTAATTAGAAAGCTATTTTGTTCAAAAGAAACAAAATTGTCATTTCTTATAATGACGTAATTCAGAAGTTGAAAAGAAACTAAGAAACTTCAGGAACTTCAAGAAAGCGTATGTTAGGAAATCAAGTGACACAACGTATTGAAATGTAATGTATCAGTATAAATGACCAGTATAAATCGGTATAAATATATAGCTTGGGATGTTAACAACGTCATCTGACCACTCACATAGTGGCCCAGGCCGTAAGGGCCTGACAGTTAAAGTGACAATATAGGTTTTCTTGCACTTTACAAACGTTATGATATATCAAATGCTACATATCCTTGTATTTTCGTTATTTTGAGACATTGAAACGGCCTGGGCCATATTGGGGTGGGTATAAATGTGTAGCTTAAAATGATACCAACCTCATCTGACCACTCACATAGTGGCCCAGTCTGTAGGAGCCTGACAGTTAAAGTGGCAATGTAGGTGCTTCTTGCCATTTACAAAGGTCGCATATATAAAATGCTACATAACTTTGTAATGCCTTTATTTAAAAAATGAAATACTAAAACGGCCTAGCCACATTTGCGTCTTTATAACTGTGTAGATTTTACAAAGATCGCATATAAAATGATATATACATAACCTTATACTGCCTTTATTTCAAACAAACACTGAAACGGCCTGGGCCACATTGGGGTCGCTGTAAATGTGTAGCGTAGGATGTTAGCAACCTCATCTGACCACTCACATAGTGGCCCAGGCTGTAAAAGGGCCTGACTGTTAAAGTGACAATGTAGGTGTTTCCTGCCATTTACAAACGTTATATATAAAATGCTACATATCCTTGTATTTTCGTTATTTTCAGACATCGAAACGGCGTGGGCCACACTGGGGTCGGTATAAATGTGTAGCTTAGGAGGTTAGCAACCTCATCTGACCACTCACATAGTGGCCCAGGCCTTAGGGGCCTGACATTTAAAGTGGGGTGGGGTAAGCAATTTCAACTGGTCTCTATTTGTAACTGGTTTCAACTGGTTTTAACTAGTTTCAAGTAGTTTCAACATGTTTCAACTGATCTCAACTAGTTTCAACTGATTTTAACTGGTTTCAACCGGTTTTAACTAGTTTCAAATGGTCTCAACTGGTTTCAACTGTTCTTGACTAGTTTCAACTGGTTTTAACTCGTTTCAACTGGTTTCGGCTTTTTTTGAACTGGTCTCAACTGGTTAGAACTGGTCTCAACCGGTATGGACTAGTTTTAACTGATCTCAACTTATTTCAACTGGTCTCAACTGGTTTCAACTGGTTTGATCTGTTCTCAACTGGTTTTAACTGGTTTCAAGTGGTTTTAACTAGTTTCAAGTAGTTTCAACATGTTTCAACTGATCTCATCTGGTTTCAACTGATTTTAACTGGTTTCAACTGGTTTTAACTAGTTTCAAATGGTCTCAACTGGTTTCAACTGTTCTTGACTATTTTCAACTGGTTTTAAATCGTTTCAACTGGTTTCAACTTTTTTTGAACTGGTCTCAACTGGTTAGAACTGGTCTCAACCGGTATGGACTAGTTTGAACTGATCTCAACTTATTTCAACTGGTCTCAACTGGTTTCAACTGGTTTGATCCGTTCTCAACTGGTTTTAACTGGTTTGAACTGGTTTGAACTGGTTTTAGCTGGTTTCAACTGCTTTGAACTGGTCTCAACTGGTTTTATCTGGTTTTAACTGGTTCAATGTATCTCAACTGGGTTCAACTAGTCTCAACTGGTTTTCACTGGTTTCAAGTACGTAGTTTCAACTGATTTCAAGTGGTTTCAACTTGTTTGAAATGTCTAAACTGGTTTTAACAGGTTTTCACTGGTTTTCAACTGGTCTCTGTTTCTAACTAACTGATTTCAAGTAGGTTTAACTTTTTTCAACTGGTTTACACTGGTTTTAACTAGTTTCAAGTAATTTTAACAGGTTTCGATTGATCTAAACTGGTTTCAACTGGCTTTAACTAGTTTCAAATGGTCTCAACTGGTTTCACGTATTCTTGACTAGTTTCAAATGGTTTTAACTCGTTTCAACTGGTTTCAACTTTTTTTGAACTGGTCTCAACTGGTTAGAACTGGTTTCCACCGGTATGGACTAGTTTCAACTGATCTCAAGTCATTTCAACTGGTCTCAACTAGTTTCAACTGGTTTGATCTGTTCTCAACTGGTTTTACTGGTTTCAACTGGTTTGAACTGGTCTCAACTGGTTTTAGGTGGTTTCAACTGCTTTCAACTGGTCTCAACTGGTTTTAACTGGTTTTAACTGGTTCAATGTATCTCAACTGGGTTCAACTAGTCAATCTGTCAAGTACGTAGTTTCAACTGATCTCAAGTGGTTTCATTTGGTTTCAACTGGTTTTAACAGGTTTTCACTGGTTTTCAACTGGTCTCTGTTTCTAACTAACTGATTTCAAATAGGTTTAACTTTTTTCAACTGGTTTCAACTGGTTTTAACTAGTTTCTAATAATTTTAACAGGTTTCGACTGATCTAAACTGGTTTCAACTGATTTTGACTGGTTTCAACTGGTTTCAACTGGTTTTAACTAGTTTCAAATGGTCTCAACCTGTTTCAACTATTCTTGACTAGTTTCAACTGGTTTTAACTCGTTTCAACTGGTTCCAACTTTTTTTGAACTGGTCTCAACTGGTTAGAACTGGTCTCAACCGGTATGGTCTCGTTTCAACTGATCTCAAGATATTTCAACTGGTCTCAACTGGTTTCAACTGGTTTGATCTGTTCTCAACTGGTTTTAACTGGTTTCAACTGGTTTGAACTGGTCTCAACTGGTTTTAGCTGGTTTCAACTGCTTTGAACTGGTCTCAACTCGTTTTAACTGGTTCAATGTATCTCAACCGGGTTCAACTAGTCTCAACTGGTTTTCACTGGTTTCAAGTACGTAGTTTCAACTGATCTCAAGTGGTTTCATTTGGTTTCAACTGGTTTCAACTTGTTTGAAATGTCTAAACTGGTTTTAACAGGTTTTCACTGGTTTTCAACTGGTCTCTGTTTCTAACTAAGTGGTTTCAAGTAGTTTTAACTTTTTTCAACTGGTTTCCACTGGTTTTAGGCACAACAGAAAAACCTGATAGAGAGATATCTTCGTCGCGACGACGTCGCATTGTGCATGTTTGATGATTTGCATATGAACAGGCGTCACGTGCATATGAATAAGCAACCGTGCATATGAATACACGTACTTTCTATTCATACCTTTGTTTATTCGTCCCGACGATAAGCGACGATAGAGAAAGGATTCCCTTTCACTAATCGTCGCTCTTCGTCCCGACTTACTAGCTATTTTCAAAGTTCGGCTTCTATTGTGCCTTGCGTTTTTTTTTTTGTTAAAAACGTCGCATATCGTTCCCGACGAATCATTGTTCAACCGTCGGGAAACGTTCTGACTATATGGCTTCGTTTCAATGCCGTTCGTGTTCAAGTTTATGTTTTGTTCAGTTTTACTTGTCACAGCATAAAGCCCGTTATCCGTGTGATCTAAAACGTCGCATATCGTCCCGACGAATTACCATTACTGTACCACCGAAATTCCGTCTCTGTTCCATCGTCGAGCAACGTCCAAAACGTGTGGCTACAGCTAATCCGCAGGGTGATATGATTCGCAATGCCGAGTACGATAATGAATGGGAAGTTTTGTGTTTTCACGAGAAAAAAAAAATATTCTCGCTGCTATAGATAATTGTGAATAACAGGCTGACTTTCCGTCTGTTGTGCAAATGGTAGTTACGGCGATGTGAAAGGAGACTTGACCGCATTCGATAGACATTGAATTTGTATTATCTTGTCTTTACGCGTAGGAAACACGGCGGAGAGATATTGTCCGGTTTACAAACGAAAACTTGACCATCGTTGCAAAACTTATTTGATGGTCGCCGTTCGTTGTCAAACTCCGACAACTTCTGTCATATCTTTTGCTGTAGAATACATTGATTTTTTTTTTTGTTATTTGACACAACGTTGAATCAAATATTTGTATTTTAACAACGTGTTTACCTATTCTGTTGCGGCATTTACTTCCACAGGTCGTTGGCCTTCGCGTGGTTGTAATCATTGTTAACATTTATGTCGTCTTGTAAAATTTTAGAGCGGGCGGAGAGATTCTGTCCAGCGTTCAAACGGGAATTCGACTGCAGAACTTGTTTCAGCTGTCAATCCCTGCTGACTGTTCTCATTGTTTGTTATGCCAAAAAAGGGATATTGATTTCATGTTGTCAACATACCAAAAAATGTCAGCTGCATTCGCCTTTTAACCTTACTGTAAAGGCGGATTTTTTTTCACCCACTTTGCGCAACCAGAAACTAGCGCAAAAAGAAAATTATGCGAATGTTTTCACTTGCCATTTTTTTTTAGGAGATGATGTCTTGGTTTCGGTAAAATACGAAACTCTCTTTCACGGCCGAGTGCGAAGAATTGGTCACTAAGATGGTTGATGGTAGCTACGACGACTTGTAAGGAAACTTGACTGTTATCGAATTAATTGTTAAGCTTCAGGTGGAGAGATTTTGTCCGACTTCCAAACGGGAACTAGACTAACATTCTTATACTTATTTCAGCTGGTTGTCTTTCTTTGTTAAACTCCGTTGACTTCTGTCATTTTTTTAGCTGCATAGAATACATTGATTTCTGTGTTCTTTGACACATCATTGAATCAAATCTGTGTATTTTAATACCAGGTTTACCTATTTACTTTGTTGCGGCACTTACTTCAACTGGTCGTCGGCCTTCGTCATGGTTGCAATATAATTGTTAAAATTTATGTCGTCCTGTAAAATTTTAGAGCGGGAGGAGAGATTCCGTCCAGCTTTCGAACGGGAATTCGACTGAAGAACTTGTTTCAGCTGTCCATCCCGCTTTTGTCGATCCCTGTTAATTGTTCTTATTGTTTGTTATTCTTAGAAAAAGAAACAAAACAAAGAAAAAATTTGATTTCATGTTGTCAACATACCATAGAATGTCATCTGCGTTCGCCTTTTAACTTTACTGTAAAGGCGGATTTTTTTTTTCGCCCACTTTCCGCAACCAGAAACTAGCACCAAAGGAAAATTATGCAAATGTTTTCACTTGCCATTATGTTTCGGGAGATGATGTCTTAATTTCGGGAACACACACACACACACACACACACACAAACACACACACACACACACGGAACTCTTTTTTTTCACGGCCGAGTGCGAAGAATTGGTCGCTATAAGCCCCTTTTACACTTTCACGGATTGCATCACGGATGACCACGGATCGTCGGTCCGGGATCATCCGTACTATTTCCGGCATGACCGTGTTGACTTCGTGAAGTCATCCGACATTATCCTTGATCATCCGGCATGTCCGCCGAAAAAAAAAATGAGCTTGCTTAATTTTTCATCCCGGACATCACGGATGGAAATCAATACAAACTCTTCCTTGTCGGCACCGTCTACTCCGTGTTGCATACGTATTCCTTCCTTGTAGGCACCGGCTACTCCGTGTTGCCTCCGTGAAGACATCGGAAAGTCCGTATTAGCATCGGCTCCATCCGGGATGAGAAATTCGTGTATATTTTGCCAATACAAGCTCAGAAAGTCAATGAAATTTGCTCACATCTTCACCCATCAGTACAGCCAATCGACTCCTCTAGTAGGTTTATATCGCATGAGAATCTTCAGTGACCCACACACATCTTCTTGCTGTTTTTTTTTTTTTTTTTTTTGGGGGGGGGGTTGATTTGTCTTAGTTTGTTTTGCTTTGTTTATGATGTTATGTTCCCGCAAAATGAGATTTTGCAACAAAGAGATATGCCATTATGATGTCGACAAGCAGATGCGTATGTAATCTGCTGTAGATTTTCTGGTGTGCTTGTTACATATTACTTAGCTCTGGAAGCATGTCGCCCAAGAATGATAAAGTATCAAAAGAAAAAGCAAATGTAATGTGTCAACTTTTTGGGGATATCCGCGTAAACACCGCGAAGGGACCCAGTTGCATCCGTGCTCTTCCTTGATATCCGTGTTAGCTCTGTATCGTTTCCGCTGTGGTCCGCGTTCATTCCTTGTCTGTCCGTGTAGGCACCGTACTTGTCCTTGTAGCTTCCGTACTTGTCCGTGTAGACAACCAGTTGGGACCGCATTCACACCGGCATTGAAAGGAAAATCGATATTTTGCATACCGGAACACCACGGATGACGATCCGTGGTCATCCGTGAAGCAATCCGTGAAAGTGTAAAAAGGGGCTTGTGATGATATTAAAAGATGGTAGCTACGAGTTGTAAGGAAACTTGACTGTTATTGATATAATATTGTTTGGCATCAGGTGGTGAGATTTTGTCCGACTTCCAAACGGGAACTAGACTAACATTCTAATACTTATTTCAGCTGGTCGTCGTTCTTTGTCAAACTCCGTTAACTTCTGTCATTTTTGTTGCTGTAGAATACATTGATATTTGTGTTCTTTGACACACCATTGAATCAAATCTTTGTATTTTAACACCGGGTTTACCTTTTTATTCTGTTGCGGCATTTACTTCAACTGGTCGTCGGCCTTCGTGATGGTTGTAATATAATTGCTAAAATCTATGTCGTCCTGTAATACTTAAGAGCTGGAGGAGAGATTCTGTCCAGCTTTCAAACGGGAATTCGACTGCAGAACTTGTTTCAGCTGTCCTTTTCCGGCTGAGTGCGAAGAAATGGTCGCCAAGAAGGTTGATGGTAGCTACGATGAGTTGTAAAGAAACTTGACTGTTATTGACATAACAATACATTGTTAAGCTTCAGGTGGAGAGATTTCTCCGATTTCCAATGGTTTGTTTCATTTAACATATTAAAGATATTTTCTTTCAGTTACATGCATTCTTTCAAACGTTGGGGTAAGTTTACAATTATTTCAGGCTAGAGAGGCGCATCAATTTTGAACTTTGTGTTTGATAGGCTATTGTCATCTTAAAGACGACTTATAATGTCGCTCAAATCGACTGAATGGAGCAAGCCCTCTTACGATGCATGCTCGGATCTACAAAGACTTTATGGTCTAGTGCTCCGACATACCCAACAAAGAGACGGGACGAAAAGCATCGGTGTCTGTTTTCTCTGTTCTGTCCTCACCCTTTCCTCTATTCTTCTATCATCCCTCCTCTTCCATGATGTCCTCGCCTATCATAAAGGCTAACACTAGAGGCGCCTGCCCCCGGGAAAGGCCGAGACTTCACCGGCGTCGGCGGGCGGGTCCTCTACCTGCTTGCCGACGGGAACGGCGTAACCCTGCATGTCGGTGCAGGAGTATAGGCAGGCGATATCTTTTCTTAAAACGTGTGCCCTTTCTTTCTCTGTAAATATCTCGTTGGTAAATATTGATACATATCTATATCTATCTATATATATATATATATATATATATATATATATATATATATATTATTATTATCATTATTATTATTATTATTATTATTATTATTATTATCATTATTATAATTATTAGATTTTGTAAATAATTAGAAGTAGTGTAGGTTTTTATAATTGAATTTAAGTGTATATTTAAATTGAATATATTTTTTGGAGTAAATTACCCACCCGGCACACCCGGCAGAGAGCTCCACAAAACTAAAAGAACAACAACAACAACATCGGTGGTACACAGGATGTGGTTGCTTAGGCGACGCTTTCTATTGTCGGGATGGGGATGATGATGTAGGCGACGCTTTCTATTGTCCGGATGGGGATGAAGAAGGTTCTTTTATGAAACGTGAAACGTTCAGCGTAGCAAACTTAATCTCCTGAAAGTAGATAGCGGGAGTCCATTCAAAAAGAAACTGCCGCGTACTGTTGACGTGCTTTTACATTATACGAAAAAGCTATTCTTGCTTGTTGTGATGACTACACGCTGGCACAGCGGTATTCACACTGTTGCTGATCACTTGATGATCTGACAATTAACCTACATGTTGCATAATATTTCAAATGGGCCATTGGAAGTTTGACGGAAATTTGTATACATT